>NC_135485.1:11576050-11931050 GCF_052094955.1 Ictidomys tridecemlineatus
TCCACCCACCAGAAAGGGAGCATTAAATGCAGAATGGGCAATTCCCATTGGTCAGTGTTTGGTAGGCGCTGGCGGGGAGTCAACCCTGCATCTGTCAGCTTAGTCTTACAACAGCTTAGGAAGGGGCCACTCTTATTCCAATGACCCTGTTTTAGAGATGAGGGTGGCGAGACTCAGATTTAAGTCACCTGCCCAAGGCCTCAGAGTTTGCAAGGGGCTGGTTCTGATCAGAGCTCGGCTGTGTGATCCCAACACCTTGGCTCTTCAGCAGCAGTCCTCACTGGCAATGAAGACAACCATGAAGGCAAACTCTTGTGTGCCCTTTCAGCATTGCCGGTGGAGAGAACCCCCAAATTCACACTCACCTGGTAGCCATCTCAACTATGAAACCGGACCTTGAAACCATGAAACATTTTCAACTTTCTTGACTTGTCCCCTTCTTATTTCTCCTCTGCTCACCAAACATGTGGCTGGCAAAGATTTGAATTCCAGTTTTATTTAATCTGGAGAAAAACGTCCCAGAGCATGCAGCCTGCCTGTAACCTGGTCCAGGTGGGTTTCTTCTGAGGTGGCTTAGAGGTCGGCCTCTCTCATTCCCTTGGGGCCACTGTTAAAATATCCACATCTCCAACTTTGGGGGCTATGGACCAGACTTCTGGAGAATTCCCCAGACTCCCTGCCATTCCGGGAGGGTTGCGTGGCCACCCGCTGGTCAGACAACGGGAGATCTCTCTTTTTCAAAATTCTTTGCTTGCTTTTGGAAACACTCTCAGAAATTTATCTATAAAAATCCAATAGGTTTCACCTTTTTAAAATTAGATAAAGTTCTTGACCCCTTTCCTTAGGCAGAAACAGTCTGTTTTCCTTCTGGACATTCCCCCTCCTGAAGCAGGTAATGGCTTTCTTGGTCCTGGGGACTTGCAGCGTGACTGCCCTGTCTCCTCTTGCCTCCCTCTAGTGGCCGCTTCAGGGATGTAGGCACACAAATGTAAATTAAAAATTCTGCCACTTGGTGCTGATGTTAAAAATCCTCCAACATTTCCCATTATTTAAGGGGGAAAAAAAAAAAAACCCAACGACTTACCAGGTTCAGTGAGGCCACCCATTATCTGGATGTTTCTTGCCTCTCTCCACTTCCATCTTTGCTCCTCACAGTACTTACCATCTTTGTATTTCTTTCTACTCTCTGGAGTTATTTTCCCCAGGACTCTTTAGCCTTAGCTTCTGTTCACCATTTAAGACTCAGCTTAAATATCATGTCTTGAGAGAAGGCTGTCCTGATCTCCCAGGGTGCAGTAATCTTTCGACATTGCATTGCAATGTTTTGTTAGTTCCTTGTGGTACTCATCACTACCTGACATTTGCTGTTTTGTAATTTTTTAAAAAAGAGATAGGGTCTTACTGACCCAGGCTGGCCTCAAACTCCTTGGCTCAAGTAGTCCTCCTGCCTCAGCCTCCAGAGTAGCTGGGCCTATAGGTGTAACACCTGACTCCCCCCCCACACACACACAATTTAAGCAGGAGCTCCATGAAAGAGCATTACTTATTGTTCTGCTCTATATTCCCAGTGCTTAAACCCAATGCCTGGTGCACAGTAGGAAGGGCTCAAAACCAGGTATTTAATAATGAATCAATTCTGGCATTCTCCTACTGAGCTTCCAGGGCAGACAGAATTGATCAACTGTCATGCTCTTTCCAGAGAATCTACAGTGCTGAGAAGACTGTTGGTTGGAGATCCTGAACTCACCTGATATAAAAATAAATTCCAGGCAGAGTCCAGAGCTACACGTAAAGGAAGACAGAGGTGATATTTAAAGGAGAATATTCCTATACTGTAACGGAGAAAGATTTTAATGAAGATACATTCCAAAGTTAAGCATAAGACTCAGAAACCAAACCAGAAAGAACTGACAAATGTGGCAATGAAAATGTTAACTGTACAACACAATAAACCACGCCAAGAGATGACTAAAACATTGGTGAAAACGTTTGCAAAAGAAGTGGTCAAGGATTAATAACCCTAATTTTTAAAATTTTGTGAATCAATAAGAAAAAGAAAGCAATCCAATAGAAAATAAGCACAAGATGTAAACAAACAATTTGCACAGCACAGATGGCCATTGAGAATATAGAAAGCAATTCAACCTCACTTATAATCAAGAAAACGAAAATCGACAAAGAATTGTTTTTCTTACTGGATTAATAACAAAAAAGATTGAAGGCTGTCAGAGAAGTAGAGATGTGGCTGCTGCTATCACTGGGGAGGAATATTCAAGAGTCCTGCTCTTTTAAAATGCAATTTTTCAATATTTAAAAAAAAATGTTACCTGGGAGCTGGAAACCTGGCTCAGCGGTAAAGCCCTTGTCTGGCATGTACGAGGCCCGGGGTTCAACACCCACAACACACACACAGACACACATGAGAAATTATAGTGCATATGTTCAATGATTTCTTAGTTAGGTATTTTAAATAATTGACCTTTTTTTAAATACAAGTGAAATTAAGTACTTTTCATGTTATTTGCTCACCTGTGTGTTTTTCCGTTCTGAACTTGCCGATTTATGGCCTTTGCTGTTTTTTCTACTGTTAGAGTGTTAGATAAATAAGACTTGGAGGGAAACACAGTGGACATCAAAATGCTCTTTGCACAAGGAAGGGCTATTGGATTCCTTTATCATTTTAATTCCAATAGCAGAGCTGGGAGTGGGGGTGGGCAGCAATAAAGTGGCCATCATTTCTTAGCAGTAGCCCCATCTCCAGGAATCTGCAATCCCCCCCTAAATTGTTAAAAGGATGAAATAATTGTATTTTTTTAAAATGTGACGTGTCTTGCATTTTTAATTCAATTAGCGAACATTTATTGACTACCAGGTTCTGTTTCATCCAGCCTTCCTGGACTTGTGCCTCCTCTTAACTTATAAAATATGTACAACCCCTTAAGAAGCAGGGCAGAGGATGCACGGCCCGACACCAGCTTCCAGAGCAAAGATGCCCAGGTTCTGCTTCTGAGCCGGGAGAATTCTTCTATTAAAATTTAAAAGGCAGAATCTCAAAACTTAAAAATTCTTCAAATATTAGGTTTAAAAATCAAAAGTTAACGAAACTCTATATTTACTATAACTTCTTGACCACACTTGCTAAAATATGATCTGTGCTAAAATATCTATGTACACGTGTGTGTGTGTGTGTGTATGTGTGTGTGTGTGTGTGTATTTATATATAAATAGATTTGGATAGGAAAAATTCTGGAAGAATACATTCTTATGAAAATAACATTCAAGTGATTGTCATTTCTTCTTTCCTTTTTATTTTCTGAATTTTCTGCTACTAACATATTCTACTCCAACTAACTCAGAAAAGAAACAAATTCCTTGCATAATAGTTAAAACTGTGTTCTGTAACCACACATCCCAATTTCCTTCTGGTCTCATTTCTGTTGCTCCCTCCTGTTGTGAATTACAGTCACTCCTAGAAAGTGACTTACCTACTCCAAGCCTTAATTTTTTCCCCCTGAACAGAGGGAAGTCGGGTAATGAGTACTCTGACAGGCTCTGGATTTGTGTTGAATGAGATGGAGTAAAAAGCCCTTAGCACCTAGCTTCACACTTAGCAAATACTTTTGCTGCTAGTTCATTTCCCTTTTCTTCTCTTCTTATATGGACAAATGACTAAAGGCAATTAAGCATTAGGGAGTCTATAAAAACCATAACTGTACACCCAGGTGCTGCCAGGAGAGTCCCAGTTTCAAACCTCTCTTCCTATTACCCACTAGGTACGCTGATATTGATTCAGGATTCAGGATTTTCAGCAGGCTCCTGTTCCTTTTGTCATTTTGTTGTAAGAATCTAGCATTTTGAGCACTTGCTGCGTGTTATCCAATCTTGCAGAATGAAAACACCCTCAGAATCTGCAGAGTCGTCTGCAGCTTCAGGCTTCACTCAGCCCAAGTCTCCTGCACCCTGAGCTGGATGCCATCCGCCTTCCTTTGTGGGCAGGAAGCCATGGCTAGAGGGACCAGCAGAAGCGCTTCTTTGTGAACATCTGATTTTCAACCCCTTAAATTAAATACAAAAAAATAAATAAAGAAAGAAAAAATCTGAATCTATTTTATAAAGTGAATGTAATATTGGTGCCAACTTGACCAAATTGCACCACAATAAAGAAGTTCACTTGTACTATTCACACTGATATTCATGTGAAAATCTTTAACAAGTATCAGCAAACAAAATCCAAGAAAATACTTGAAAACATACATTATAACCATGTGTATTTCTTTTAAGGAATGCAAAGGTGGTTTGATATATGTATTTATGTAATTTATTATATTAATAGATCCAAAGGAAAACAAACTATGCAAAGAAGGCATTTGTCAAGATCCAATGCACATTTATGGAAAGAGAAAGCAATAACATAAGAATTCATTGATATTTCCTCCATGGATATAAAAACAACATACATGACATTAACAACAAAGCCAGAGACTTTTATATTAAAGTCAATATTAAAAACATGTCCACCATTTCCATACCAAGATATTTATGAGGTTAATATTATTAATTAATATTTTGTGGAAAGTTTAGTTAATGCAGTTAAGTAAGAAAAAACAACTACAGGCAGAAGAATTGAAAAGAAAGAGGCAAAACTCTATTCACAAATGAAATAATTATACATCTGGAAACCCAAGAGAAATAATAAAAAGAAGTCATTATAAAACAATAAAAGAGGTTTTAAAAATGAACATTCAAAACCTAATAGTTTCCATTTATTAAAACAAAACCCAAGCTAGGTGCAATGATGCTCACCTGTAATCCCAGCTACTTGGATGGCTGAGGCAGGAGGCTGGAAGTTCAAGGCCAGCCTGGTCAACTTAGCAAAAATGGTGTCAAAATAAAAAGTGAAAAGAACTGGAGGTATAGAGCAGTAGTAGAGCATTCCTGGGCTCAATCCCCAGTACCCAAACAAACAAATCAAATACAGAAGATTAAATGTCAGATGACATTCATATGATAAAAGAAAAATACCTAATTATAAATTAGACAAGCAGTTTTTTATTATTAAAAACTCCAGCCAGATCCAAAAGCACAATTAAGCCCAAGTCAAGCCACGATTTAGGATGGAAGGATGCATCAACCTACAGGTGAGTTTTCCCTACGTGCACTCCCAATGTCAGGAGAAAAGCTGACCGTGTTCAGAGAATGTGAGTACATGCATGTATCTGCTTTCATTAATAAATAGCAAACGACTGAATAAACCATAAAATTAAAAGAAGATGGTTAACCTTAGGGGAATTAGTTTTGTAACTTTGTTTCATAAAATTGGCTTTGGAATGACGTTAAAAATTTACATGATTTAAAAACAAAATTAAATTTAAAAAAATCAATTACTAATAATAAAAAGTCATAAAATGAAACAGATGAACTTCGCTGTGTGTGCCGTTTGTGTCAAATTCACAAAGAGACAAAGAATGCCATGTGATTATAAAATACAGTAATTTGGGTATTTATTCCTAGTGGGATATACCCTATGGACAAAAAGAACCACTATCCCACCAAATATGTAAACTTATAAAAGTAATTCTACCGTTCACGGCCATGTTGATGTTATTCCAAGACTATTGTGTGTGTATTGAGAAATAATGCAATTGAATAATTACGCAAACCGTAAATTTTATTACCCTGTGAAGAAAGGACTGTGAACCAAATGGCCTATTTTCTTCATTAAAGAAATTTTAGAAATGGGAGAGAGAGAACCTATAGATTCAGATAAAATTAAAACATCAATCAAGTAGTCGTAACACATGGATGGTAGATTGTAGCTTGGGTTGCTTTTTTGTTGCTTAATAATTTGCTTTTGTGGAGAGTACATGCTTTTTGTTGCCTGTTAAAATTTCCAAACAACCTCTAAGTGCACGAGAGCACGAGAGCTCTGCACCAAGGACACAGGGAGGGTTGGTCCAGGGGGATGGGCACACAGGGCTCTGGTCTCCTCTCCAGCCTGAGCTCCTTGGTGCTCACGTCGCTCCCCACAGCCATCACTGGCAACACTGCAACCCAAGTCCGTTCTTTTCTCTGCAGCCTTTGTCCTGTGACTCTTTCCTGCAGTTGCACCTCTGCCAATCACACGTGGATATCAAAGGGACTCCTCTGTAGCACAGAGGGCTCCTCGCCTCCTGCTTGCCGAGCTGCCGAGCACTCCAGTGCCTGGTTCTTGCACTCAGCCCCTCATGCCCGCCCTTCTGGAGCATCTAGGTTGATTCTCCTTTGTTCTGGTTAGCGCCTTTGTTTGCAAACTCAGTTGCATTAGAACCACCTGTGGATTGTGAAATAAATAAATAGTGCTTGAGTCTCTCTCCATGTTAATCAACTTTTTATCACTGTGACCAAAATGCCTGACATGAACAACGTAGGGGAGGAAGGATTTATTTTGGCTGATGGTTTTAGAGGTCTCAGTCCTTGGCTTACTGGATACACGGCTCTGGGCCTGAGGAGAGGCAGAACATCATGGTGGAACAGCGTGGAGGAGGAAGTCAGTACAGCTCACGGCAGCAGGAATCAGGAGGAGGGGGAACAGAAGGAAAGAGAGAGAGAGAGATTAAGAGAGAGGGGTAGAGAGACAGCAGAGAAGCTGTGGGGTGGGTAGGGGAGGACATATCAGGGACAGATGTAGTTCAAGTTTACAACCCAATAATGCCATCCAATATGAATCCCTCAGGGGATTAATCCAATGATGAGGTCAGAACCCTCATTGTCAATCACTTCCCCTAATGCCCACCTCTGAACTTTGCTTCTTTAGGGATCTAGCCTTCAACCTGTGAGCCTTAGGGGGACACTTCATATCCAACCCATAGTACACTCTGATGGCAGAGGGTATGGATTGTGGCTGGATAGGAGTTCATCATAACCATCCCACCTCTATTATCTGGCCTCCGGTACAGCAGTGGAGAAGAGTGAGTGGAGTGAGTCAGGGACCACGGCTTGGTGCTGGGCCCATGTCAGGATACCTTGACCCTCTTCCAACTTCCAACATGAGTCACTTTTCTAGTTTCCCAAGTCGGGGACCCTGCCATTTACTCATTGATTCCTCTCAGCGTGTGCCAGGATGACTCCTCCAATCATTCACCAGCAAAAAATGGACTGAGGAAGTCAGCTCTTGGCTGGACAGAAGGTAGCAGCACCATCTGATCTGCTGCCGCCACCAAACTTGATTAGCATCCTCTGCAGGCCAGGAACAGAGGGCAACAATACGGATCTGTTCTTTGTCTTCTGTGAGAAACCTAAACTGTTTCCATGGTTACAAAAGCCACTCATTGGGTCAAAGGGCAGTGTGAACAGGGCATGGGGCATGAAAATCACCAAATGTCAGCTTTTGTCTGGGGCCAGATACTAAGGAATTAGGACAGGGCTTTCAGCATCTACCTGGGACTGGGAGGGCAATTCCCAGTAAATCCCCTCACATCAAGGTGCTAAGAGCTGTGCTTGCGCTGACAGTCCCACCCACTCACTCCCCCCTCCCATCACAGGATCCTTGGCTTAGCGCACTTTTCACTCTCTCCCCTTCCACTGGCCAACTCGACCTTTCCCACCAGCACCAGCTCATTTATCACTTCCTCCAATAGCCTTGATGGCCCGATCAGAATTTATATCTACACCAAAATCCTCCCTGGCATTTATATTATTATATTGATTGGTTTTCATGCCTTTTTCCACAAGCAGGCTGTAAGATCCTTAATGGCAAGACTATGACGTACAGAATTTACCTTTATAACTCCCAGGACCCAGAACATGGTAGAATGTGGAATGTGAACCTGAGACATTTGAAGACAAGACGTAGATGGAGAAACCATAGAAATGATACTATTAAATAATCATAATGTGGATTCTGCAGAGAGTGGAACTGTTTTTTTGTTGTTGTTGTTTTGTTTTTTTTTTTCTAATTCAATGGCAAGGAAGAGAAGGCATGGGACAGGATGAGAACTCTTCTAGAATAAGAAAGACAAACAGAAACTACAACCAAATGCAGCATGTAAGTCAATTATAAAGCCTGTTTTAGGTGGATAGGGAAATCTGAGTATGGAGAGAGTATTAGATGAAAATAGTATTATTCATTAGGTATAAAGTAGTAACCTTGGTTATATATTCAACATCCTTAAATAATATGACATAAATGATTTTATTTAAACTATTAAGCAACATTTTAAAAATAGAAAAAAATGTAATAAAAGTACAAATACGTCATAGTTGGGCATGAGGTAAATGAAAATACAAATATTTGTTCTTTGTCCCTCATTTTTGGCATAAAACTCCTAAAACTCCTGGAATTTCCTGAGTGATAAAGGTGGGTTCTGTTATTCAAAACAAGCCTCTTTCTACCATGAATTTACACTCATGGGGTGACTCACCAGTGTCCTGGGATTGCCTCAGGATGAGGACTGGTCACCAGACGAACCAACCACATGATGAGAAGGTTAGACCTCTCGGCTTCACCCCCAGACCTCCAGGAGAGGACAGAGTGTGGAGACAGAGCTCAGTGTCACGGCTGAAGGTTCCAGTGATCACGTGTCTTCCAGCTGACAGTTCCTGAGCTGTGTCCATCATGATAAAATGGTAATCACAGACGTTTTCCTGAGCTCTGTGAGTCGTTCGAGTGAGTTATTCACCCTGCAGTGAGTAACTTGGTGTTGTGGTTTGGATTTGAGGCATCCCGCAAAAGGACGTTTGGGAGACAACGCAAGAAGGTTTAGAGGAGAACTGATTGTGTTTTGAGAGTCTTCACCCAATCAGCGAGCTACTCCTGGGACGGGGATTAACTGAGTGGGTAGTAGGGTGTGGCTGCAGGAGGTGGGTCACTGGGGGTGTGCCTTTGGAGTTTTTATTTTGTATCTAGGGCATGGAGTCTGTCTTTCTGCTTCCTATCATCATGTGAGCTGCTTCCCTTCGCCATACTCTTCCGCCATCATGTTTGGCCTCACCACCAGCCCTGGGGAATGGAGTCAGCTGCCTATGGACTGAGACCTCGGAAATTGTGAGCCCCCCAATCAACTTTCCCCCCTCTAAAATTGTTTTTGTTAGGTCCTTTAGACACAGCAGCAAAAAAAAAAAAAAAAAAAAGAAAGAAAGCTGACAAAAACACCTGGGAACCCCTGAATTGGTAGATGCCCAGCCAAAGTGCAGAGTCCCCTTGGTGGCTGGCATCTGAAGAGGGGGCAGTTTTTGTAGGACTGAGCTTTTGACTTTTGGGATCTGCATCAACTCCAGGTAGTTAGTGTCAAAATTGAATTGAATTATAGGACACCCAGTTGGTGTCAGAGAAGTGGATAATTGATTGTTGTCAAAAAAATAGCTTTGTAATGTTTTGAACAACCAATAAAAAAAAAATTCAAAAAAATAACAGTAATTCCTGCAAAAAAAAAAAAAACATGGACAGTTGTTAAATTTGTAGGATGGTTACAAGGGGATTCATTATGCTGTTCTATTTGCATTTCAAATTTTTCCAAATAAAAACATTAAAAACTTGAAAGAATATTTTTTCCAGATTCATTTGCTTGTTTGAAGGAATGCTTGCAAGCTTTAGCCATCCTAATGGGATGTAGAGGTATTAGATTGTGATTTGAATTTACATCTTTTTTCTTTTTGGTACCGGGGATTGAACCCAAGGGCACTCAACCACTGAGCCACATCCCCAGCCCTATTTTGTATTTTATTTAGAGACAGGGTCTCACTGAGTTGCTTAGCACCTTGCTGTTGCTGAGGCTGGCTTTGATCTTGCAATTCTCCTGTCTCAGTCTCTGGAGCTGCTTGGATTACAGGCGTGTGCCGCCACGCCCAGGCTCTAAATTTACATCTCTTTTATGACAACAATGTTGAACATCTTTGCACATATTTATTGGGCGTTTGTAAAGTGTCATTCCAAGGCTCTTTAACCAAAGGAAATGAAACCATATGTCCACAGACACATACACAAGAAAAACCTTACATTGGATGGTTCATGTCAGCTTTATTTATACTATCAAGAAATAAAGTAACAAACAATTCAAATGCCCATCAACAGGACAATAATAAAATGGTAGTATATTATGTATGGGAATACTATTGAGCAATAAAAAGAACTAACTACAATCATATGCAACACAAATGAATCTCAACAAAACAAAACAAAACAACAAGAATGGGGAGTGAGAAAGAAACCAGACACAAAAGAAGACATATTTTGTGATTTGGTGTTGTAAGAATTTTGAGATCACGCAAAATTGTTTTGTAGGCATAGATAAAACAATAATGATTGTCTGCAGAAGAATTGGAACTTTTAGGGTGACAGAAATATTCTATTGTCTTGACTGAACTGTTTTGTCAAAACTCAACATAAATCTATGCCTCGGATTTGTGCACTTCCTCAATGATACTTTGAGACAGGACGGGAGGAAGAGGGAAAGGAATACCTAACACAAAGAAACATGTTGCTCATGTGCAATCTTAGACATTAGCAAGGGAGGTATTTTATGTATTTATTTGAAGGCGGGCTCGGAGGAGCATGCTGCCCAGGTCTTTCTCCAGATGTGAGCCTGTGATTTGGGACTGTGATCAGCCCAGGAAATCTTATTCCCCTTTGCTTAGACCTTGTTGCAGAACAGCTGGCCACCCTGAGATGTGAACTCCTCTTTGTGCAGACACAATCCAGAATTCTTAGAACGACGCCATGGTAACAGCGCTGGCTTTCTGCATAGACCACACAAGCGACCTTGCTACTCTACCCTCTGTGGATGAAGCAGCAGAAATATTATTAGCACTGAGTGGGCTGCGTTGTACCGGGAGCCCAGTGGAGAGGCATATGCTGCTTCTCAATTCTAAGAACCGAGCCCACCGAGTTCAAGGTTGTCTCTTCCCCCACCTTACCATTGACTCCCCTGGGAGCAGACTGCATACCCAGAAGGGCTGAATAGAAAGCAGGCTTGTTTTGCAGATCTTGAGATTGCTGTTTATTGTGGTGTCTGTGCATAGGCGCAAATTACATTACTAGTGCTTGTTTAGACCACAACTAAATGTGTTGATCTTCCCAGGTGAAAGTACTGTGATCCCCATTTTAATAGTAAGGAAAATGAGCCTTGGAAGTTTTAGGGATGAGGTCAAGCTGGAGGGTAGAGGAGACAGTGTATCAGACCACATCCCTGAGCCTCACCATTTTAACGAAATATCTAAACGTAATTGATGGTGAGACTTTATCTGATTTTAGGAAGGCCACTTTACCTGCCCTGAGCAGTATCTTCCAAGCAGTCCCTGAGGTAGATCAGTGTGTGGGTCCCTCAGCCCCTCCACTGGGAGCCCCTCGGTGCACCTCTACACCGACTTCTACCTCTGCCCAGTGAGAGAAATCTTCTGCTGCCTTCCCTTCTCTGTATCACTTCCCTGACTGGCATGTCATGTCCTTCACCTGCCAAATAAGCTCCTTGACCTTGAACCCTTGTGTCATCTGATTAAGAGGCATTCAAACCAGGGCAATGAGAGTCAGACCTCAGGTTTTGGACTTCACAATCTATTCTTCTACCGTGCTATAAATTATAGGTCAAACTGTTTGAAATGGTGATCGTTGACCATTTTTTGACCTATAAAAATGTCAGTATCATGCAGTTCAACTGAAGAGAAGAGGTATGTGTGCATGTGCCGCCATACAGATGAGCAATGACAATGCACGCCCCATGCACGTGTGCACGTGATACAGACAGATTACACTTCTTATGATGTGAGGGGGCTGCCAGCTTGATCTTGATCTTGCTTAAGCAAAAGCCTTTGTATCCCCATCCCCAGATCCTTCAGCAGTTGTATCATCTATTTGGCAAAATCCAGGTTCTCCAGAATGATACAGATATCCCATCATCTTCCAATTCCAGCCCTTTCTTCCGGCTGTTCTCTGCACTCTTTGTTCTGTTGCGATATTACTAAACTTCTTAGAATTAAATATTAAAAAGAAAATGCTGTGCTGTTTCACATTAAAAAAAAATCTTTGCCCTCCCCCACTGGCAAATGCTCTTTTATCTTCTTTTTTTAAATAACGATTGCAAAAGTTTCTTTAACCAAAGTTTTAATATGAAAATGTGCATGACCTGATTTTTACATTAGAGTCAAGCAGGCCTTTAGAACAGGAGGCCTGGATTCCTCTGCCGAGCAGCCCCTGGCCACGCAGGCTCTGACATGAGGACACAGTCCCTCCTGTTACCACCAGGCCAGTGTGTTCTGTTGCCCACGAGTTGCCATCTCCACGTGTTCATCTGTCACAGGAGTCCCAGAGACCAAATGCCCACAATATTCCCTGGTCGTGTCTGCCTCCATTTAGTTTTAATGACGCTTCTTGTCCACAAACTTTGTCAGTGTGTGGGGGGTGAGCTTTTGGCATAGTGTCTATTCATCAGGCTCAGACCTGTTTATTTTCACTCAAGAGCCAGAAGGTTTCCTATGGCTCCTTCTCCACCACCAGCCAGCTGAACTAGGTCCCATCGTCCCAGGATCCTATTCACAGTCACTGAGGTTTAGGATTTTTTTCGGGGGTACAAAATTCAACCTAAAAGAGGTGGGAACAAATAAATGAATTTGAAAGACGTTTCCAGGTGATTGATTCATCGGGGATGGTGGGAATATAGAGAAACCAAAGATGTTGTCTAGAAAGTAGGTTTGGACAAACAGGGGTGAGCAGAGGACATATTGGGTGAATAATGGTGCACCCTACTTTGAAAGGAACTTGGAAGAAGAGCAGATTTCAAGGTACAGATGAAAAATTCAGTTTTAGACACACTGTGCTATCCCTAAAACACTTTAGGTAGAAGTTGAGTCTCAGGGATTGGATTTCCAGGCGTAGAGGAAACAATAAGACGGCAAACAGAGATATGTTGGGGTTGAAATGCTTTAGCACATTCGAAATCATGAACTCTGTATTTCATGTGCTTAGAAATTATTCATGAAGAAAGCTCGTCTTGATTGTGCCAGGATCACCAGCTTTCTAAATTAAGGCACTGGACTCATCTTAATAGTTGTATAATACTTTGGTTTATAGGTTAATCATCCCAACCTAAAACTCTCAAATCCAAAATGCTTCAGAATCCAAACTTTTCCCCCAAGTGGAAAACTCCACGCCTGACCCCTAGTGAGGGGTCACAGTCAAGATGCAAGTGCACTAAAAACATGACATCAAATTACCTTCAAGAGATCAGCGCAGTAGACAAGGGGCATTGAGGTGGAGGGAGGAGGGTTGGGAAAGGGGAGAACAGTGGAGTGGATCTGACCTAATGGGTATCCACAAGACACTGATTAAAAAGAATACCAGGTTAATACTGCACTCTCCTCTCAGAAGGCGTAGGAAGTGTTCCCTCTTCGTTTTGTTCTCTTGAAGAATTTAGATAGAACTGATGCTCATTCTTCCTTAAAAAACTACAAAAGGGATGAGTGAAGGGATATGAGCTTTGAGTTTTCTTCGTTAAAAGACTTTGCATTATGAATGTAATTACAAGAATATTCATTATTTTATGTCAGTTTTAATTAACTGGGCTTTCCTAAGACTTTATGCAGTTTATATAAGTTTTCAAATATATTGATACAAAGTGGTTCATAACATCTTCTTAATATCCATATGATTTTAAGTGATGTTTATGTCTGTTTTTTTAAAAAAAATTCTCATCTGATAATAATCTGTTATGTAAAAATAAATAAATGTTAAAAACTACCTTCAGGCTGTGAGTATAAGATGGACATGAAACATATATGAATTTCATATTTAGACTTGTTTCCTGTCTCCAAGATACCATAGATATAAGCAACATATCTTTGAGAGCAACTTGACGTCACTAGATTATAAAGTGCTATATGAAAACAAGCAAATGACTGCAAAAGACTGCTAAATTCTTAAAAGTTACCAATTACATATGCTGTTCTGAAAATTTCCCCCAAATAAAATTAATTAGAATAACAAGTTTTCAATGGAGAAGAAGAGGAAGCCTTGAATTTATAATACCTAAATATCATAATAATAAACAGGACCTTTAGGAATTATTTAATCAGTTTTTCTTTTCTGGAATAAGGTATATCTAATTTAGTGCTGTATAAGGTTTACTTTCTACGTGTTAATAAATGTTATTTTTTAGAAAGGGAAGGAGTAATTATGGGATGAAGTTAAATGGAACTTCATGTCTTAATATGTGAACACATCATCTAGAAAGAGATGGCATGAATGAATACTTGCTAAATTTTTAAGTCACAAACCCATTTATTTTCTTTTTGATATATCTGGAATAATACCTTTCTATCCTATAATATTCTAAAGACCAGCATATCACAAACTACATTTTAGGAAACAATAATTTAAGTAATCAAAAAAGCTGAGAGTTTACCTAATTTTGATAATGAATAAAATCAAAGATTTTATTCTGAATCTTATTTCTATGTTTAACTTTAGTACCCACCACATTCTCCTATAAACTATGCTTAAATTTCAGCTCCTGCAATATAAACTGTATGTAGTCAATAGGTATTTTTGTGTGCTATCATAGTGCCAGAATCCAAAAGATAGCAGATATGTCCTTCCTAAAAGCAAGGTCTTCATCTCCCTCAACCTTCTGAATTCTATATTCAAACACTGCAATTCTTTTATATAATGGACTCAAACTCCCTTTCCTCTTTTTAAAAAAATTTTTATAGTTGTAGATGCACAGAATGCCTATATTTTATTTGTTTATTTTCATGTGGTGCTGAGGATTGAACCCAGTGCCTCACGCACGCATGCTAGGCAGGTGCTCTGAGCCACTGAGCTAAGAGCCCCAGCCTTCAAACTCCCTTTCCAATGTGCTTTCCATGGGGTAGCAAGTTAAAGAGTTGATCAGATCAGTGTTCTCCTTCTGCAAATGAGAAGAGTGAAACAGGAAAATAAAATTAGTTCAAAATTATAGACTAAAGATGGAAGTGACATCAAACCAAGACCAGTCAATGACCTTCCCTCAGCTGTACTAACCTGTTCCTCTGCTCAGTTCTGAACCTTCAGCAAGTTACTCAAATCCTGAGCCATAGAGTCCAAGCCTTTGAATAATAGCTTGACTGATTGTGAATAAAATGGGAGGAGTTGCTTATAGTTCCAATATCCAAAATTTTATCCAGGGAAGGTGGCTGGAATAGAGAGAAGCATGGATTTAAGTCCTCTCTCTGCCACTAACTGGCATAGAGAATTGGTGTGTATTTCCTAAACTGCTTGGGTCTCAGTTTACTCATCTCTCTAATCAGGTCATAATGCAATTACAGAAATGAAACGCAGGACTTTTAGGTTGTGTTTAATAAATATTGTCAAACTGAAAAGTGCATTCTTCGGATGGCTCAATGAGTCCACTAGGCTTAATCCCAACTTCTGTACATCATCTAAGGCAATTTTGGCTGGCGCTGCCTATACACTGCTCTCTTAACTCTTCCCTGGGTCAAAAGAAGACAGAAGGTTCAAGCCACTTTGAAGACAGGGTAAAGAGGGTGAGAAGAAGACACCAATTGGCATCCCAACAGGTTGGCCCATTACACATGTATCACATGTTGTTTCATTTTATAGTCATATACTGTCGTATTTTTAAGACCTTTGAGAACAGGGAATGTGTTTTCTTCCTTTTTGTATCATTTGAACACATAAACATATCTTAATACAAAACCTCATATATGTTAAGCACCTACTGCCTACAGGCGAGAAGAAGAATACATAGATGGATGAATGGGTCCCAAGCTATTGCCACTTCTCTGGCTCTGCTGCTTTTCTCTTGCATTCTGACAGTTCTGCCTGTGGTCTCATGAAGTAGACCTGCCCCCTGCCTCTGTATACTTATCTATTTCCGTCTTCTGTTGGGCAGTTTTGTTTTTTCTCCCTGAATCAAACCACCAGCATTGAATCAAGACTTGTTACAAAACAATCCAGCCAAACAACCCTTAGGGAAAGAATTACCTATAGCACATCATACATTTGACAAAAAAAAAAAAAAAAAAAAAAGCCAGACTGTGACTTCATCTCAAGTCAGAGCAAACAGCAGGGTTGTGCGATATGACAAAGGGAGGGGAAGGAAGTACTTGCACACTGTGGACCATTAGGCTGGAAACTAGAAAATGAGAGTGATACGTTAGTGTGGGCTTTGACACACTAGAAGCGCCTGCTGTCAATGAAACATTCGTCTTCCCATCCAAGCTGTAGTCTGTGAGGAAAGTTGCCAACCCTGCCCGCTGAGCGGAGTCTCATCACTGATACCTGGATGCTGCTTGCTCTACTTTATAGCTTATGACAAAATCTCCAATCAAAAGCTCCAGGGACTTGGGCTCTGCAGACACATGTCTCTAATTTCTCTTGTCATCTTGCAGGGAGTGGAGATTAGGCAGGCTGCTGACAGGTGGACTATGGCAGGGCAGTCCTTAAGGGAGATGCTTTGAGGACAGGCATCCATCAGTGTGTACAGGCTGGTTGGCAGCACCAAGGTGCCCACAGGGGTGCTTGTTCTTAGAATCTTGCCCACCTAACTGTCTACAGGGATCGTCCACTGGCCACTTTGATGCCTTATCTGCAGCAGACCATTACACCATTGTTTTATAGAACCTTGGGGAATTTTCTGGTTGTTCCATGTTTGTAGTTAAGATCTAGTAAGTCCCCTCTGGCCTCAAGCCTTCCCATACCTGCCTGAAACATGGTTTGAGATGACCTTGGAGTTGCCCTGGGGGTGGGGCTATTAGAGTCAGGAGAACTTGAATTCAAAGTGTAGATCCAACATTAACCATATGATCCCTGGCAACATTGAGCATCCCCTTTGTATCTATAAAGGACCAATAATCAGGCCCTAACAAAATAATTTGTGATATAATGGAATAATTGGAAATGAGCCCATTGTCTCATGAAGGTTGGTAGTGTAAGTCATGATACTTCCATATCTTGGGGAAAGCTCCTTCCCCATTTCCAGTGCTTCTTTTGAATTTTTGGAGGGCTGACCTCACCCAGTAGGGTGACCTCTATTTCTCTCTAAACACTTTTCTCCATCATCCATAGAAAGGGGGTTGACTACTCTCATTGATGAGCTTGGGAACAATGAACTGGACACGTTCAGCCAGTTGCTGCTTCCTATGTCTTGGGACCAAGGTACCCACAGGGATGCTTGTTCTCTTTGGGGTCAGGACCTGCCTGGGCCCAAGGAAGGGGATTCTGGCTAATTCTAGAGTTCAGTGTTAGGTGGTCTGCCAGTTTCCAGATGTCATCTGCTACGCCCAACATCATCTATTTGTTTCTCACATGGTTTAGAACTCAGAAAGAAAGATGATTGTGATTTTGAGGGTCTTCTCACAGGACCTCCCAATACGGTAATTAAATTTAAATTTACAATAATTTAATAGATATGTTTATTGACATAGAATGACAAAATTATATCCTTTTCATGCTGGTAGGAAAAAGGATCATGAAATCGAAAGTACCTCCTGCTTCTGTTTTTATTTAAAATACATATTGTTATGTATAAGCAGAATGTTAATAGAAAAAACTCTGAAATGGCAACATAAACGTTTAATGGTAGTTATCTTGAGGCAGTATGATAATGGGTATTTTTTAATATTCTTCTTTTAGATTATGTGTATTTTATAACTACAATAAAAGTATATTTATATTTTATTAATAAAAATACTAAAGGAATTTATTTGTTTTTTTAAAAAAAAAAAAGAGTCATTTTCAGGATTAGCAAGAACAAGAGCATGGCGGCTCAGTGGTACACTGTGTGCCTAGAATACCTGAGGCCCTGGATTCAATCCCTAGCACCCTCCCACCCTCCAAAATTGTGAAAGACACAAATGTCACACAATTACCTTTCCAGAGTCTGTTGCGAAGATTGTTAGCGCCAGTCAGAGTAACTATTGATTTGGTAGGGGACCATCTGGTGTCATTGGTTTTAAACGGACAAATTTCCACAGGCTGCAAAGTCCTTTGAGTTTCAAAATACTGTCCATGAAAAAAAATAAAAATAAAAAAGCTACTTCAAATCTACAATGCTGTATGCTCCGTGTATATAAAACCGAGTGACTAATAAACAGAGCACATGGAAATGTGGCACTGTTCAGCTGGAAAGGGTCTCAGAGCTGCTCTAGGCTGCAGGTGGGAAGGAGGGACACCGAGGCTCTCCTGGGCTTCCACCCTGGGCTTCCCCAAGGGCAGGCGCTGGTGATCAAATGGCTTCTTTCTCCTCATTTCAGTTCCTACCTCGGGCTCCATCCCCCATCCAAGGAGCTGCTGTGCATTCTTCAGCTTTGGCAGGACAAGTGACACTTTTCTCCCATCTCTTCTCTAGCTGGTGGACTCTGAGTGACTTTCAGAGCCACACAGCTGATGACAAAACCGGACACCCAACCCTCAGCTCAGTCCCAACTTTTTCTTAGTCTTTTGTGTAAGGGAATCACAATCTTAAGTACCTTGGCCTCATGCAGGTACTTAAGACAGGATAGGAGAGGGGCTGTTTACCTGCCTTCCAGAAGTTTGTAGATGAGAGTTATTCTGATGTGGCACAAAATGCTGAAATCACAAACTGTAGGAAAAGAAAAAAAAAAAAAAAGATCGAAGGCTCCAACAGGGAATGGAGACATATCATCATTAGAAAGATATGGAAACCCAGCGCTCAACCTGCTACAGTGAAATCCATTATACATTATAACTATAAGCTGAGCACATTGTTAGCCAGGTTTTCATTGCCGTGACGAAGATACCTGATAAGAACTATTTTGAGGAGCTTTTTGTTATTTTGAGCTCATGGTTTCAGAAGTTCAGAACAAGGTGCACCAACTCTACTGCTCTAGGCCCAAGGTGAGGCAGAAGGGCCTGCTGGAGGAAAGCAGCCCACCTCATGGTGTTCAGGAAGCCGGAGAGAGGGAGAAACCAGGGCGGCAAGCTCTAATCCCCAAGGACACAACACCCCCAGAGACCTACTGCCCCCAGCCATGTCTCACCTGCCCATAGGTACCACCCAGTACAAATTTTCAAATTACTAATTTACAGAATGGATCAATCCACTGGTTAGGTTACAGCTCTCGCAGTCTAATCATTTCACCTTTGAACATTTCTGAATTGACCCAGGATCTTTTGGGGGATTGCCTTATATCCAAACCATAACACACCTACCAAGGAGTTCTCTAAGTGTTCATGCAACACATGAGCAAATGAACATTCAAAAGAATAAGTATATTATCTTCACATAACGTACAAAATAAACCATTCATAAATCATTTAATTCCAAATTACATTGATTTTAATCTTAATTATTTCTATTATAGCATACACATAAATTTTAATTATTTATATACGTGTTTTTATATAGATGCTCCCTGATTTATGGTGAGATTACATTTTTAAATTCATATTACACATATAGAGCACATTTTTTCATATCTCTGGGTGTATACAAACCATATTCATGCCATTCGTGTCTTCATACATGTATTTAGGGTAATGATGTTCACCTCATTCCACCATCTTTTCTACCTCCATACCCCCTCTCTTCCTCTCCCACTCCTTTGCCCTATCTAGAGTTTGCCTAACCCTCCCATGCTCTCCCTCCAAAACCCCCTATGAATTAGCTCCTTATATCAGAGAAAATATTTGACATTTGGTTTTCTGGGATTTGCTAACTTCACTTAGCATTGTATTCTCCATCTCTATCCATCCACCTGAAAGTGATTTTTTTTGAGAGAGAGAGAGAGAGAGAGAGAGAGAGAGAGAGAGAGAGAGAGAGAGAGAATTTTTTAATATTTATTTTTCAGTTTTCGGTGGACACAACATCTTTATTTTATTTTATGCGGTACTGAGGATCGAACCCAGCGCCCCGCGCATGCCAGGCAAGCGCGATACCGCTTGAGCCCCATTCCCATCCCAGAAAATGATTTTTTTTTCCTCTTTTAAGGCTGAGTAATATTCCATTGTGTATATACAGCACGTTTTCTTTTCTTTTTCTTTTGTTCTTCACAGGCAAGGCTTTAATTTCAGAGTGAGTTTTATGATTTAGGGTTTCCAGTATGTAAGCAGTTTGAAGAGATGTTCTTTAATCTCTCACTCTTTCTGCTTGTATAATATAGGCACATTCAACATGTAGCACATTTTCTTTATCCATTCATCTACTGAAGGGCATCTAGGTTGGTTCCACAGTTTAGCTATTGTGAATTGTGCTGCTATAAACATTGATGTGGCTGTGTCCCTGTAGTATGCTGTTTTTAAGTCCTTTGGGTATAGACTGAGGAGCAGGATAGTTGGGTTAAATGGTGCCTCCATTCCCAGTTTTCCAAGGAATTTCCATACTGCTTTCCATGTTGGCTGCACCAATTTGCAGTCCCACAAGCAATGTATAAGTGTACCTTTTCCCCACATCATCTCTAACACTTATTATTGTTTTTATTCTTAATGGATGCCATTCTGACTGGAGTGAGATAAAATCTTAGCGTGGTTTTGATTTGCATTTCTCTAATTACTAGAGATGTTGAACATTTTTTTCATATGTTTGTTGACTGATTGTATAACCTCTTCTGAGAAGTGTTTGTTCAGTTCCTTGGCCCTTGTATCGATTAGTTTGTTTGTTTATTTATTTATTTATTTTTGGGTGTTTAACTTTTTGAGTTCTTTTTATATATAACTATATATATATATATATAGTTATATATATACAACTTTTTGAGTTCTTTATATATATATATAAATTTTTACCATTCACACATCAGATAGATCACTAATCTAGCTGATGTGTGAATGGTAAATTGTGATTAGTGATCTATCTGATGTGTGAATGGTAAAAATTTGCTCCCAAGATGTAGATCCTCTGTTTACCTCACTGATTGTTTCTTTTGCTGATAAAACTTCAAAAGCTGAAAATATTGTAATTTTGTGTTGATTAGCTCTTCATTTCTAGGACAAAATACCTGAGAAAAGTAACTTAGGCAGAAGAGTTTATATTGGCTCATCATTTGAGTTCAGTAGGCATCAATTCAGAAACATGGCAGAAGGGTGTGCAGGAAGAAAGAGGCTCAGCTCATGGCAGTCAGAGAGGGAGTGTGAGCAGGGAGGGGACCAGGACAAGATCAATCTTTCCAGCGCATTCCCCCTGTAACCCACTTCCTCCAACAAGGCCTACACCTTCCACCACCTTCCAACAATGTCATCAAACAGAAGTCCCTCAAAGGATTAATCCATTGATGAGGTAGAGCCCTTGTGATCCAATCACTTCCCCCAATCCCCAAGTCTTTGGAGGACATTCTAGCTCCAAACTTTAACAAAGTTGAAATGCATTTAATAAGCCTACACTACCAAACATCTTAGCTTAGCCGCACAGCACACCATGGAGTCTCCCTGGTTTCCCCTTGTGATCCTGTTGCTGACTAGCAGTTGTGGTCTGAGAAAGTCAGATTGTGCTGCCTATTGATAGTCAGAGAAAAGATCAAGATGCAAAAATTGAAACATTATAAATTATTATAAGAGACGATCTTCAAACCATTTTATATAATGATGAGAGTTACCATGATATTTATCAGAGCCTGCACTGCTTTACATATATGATCCTACCTGACTTCCTCAAATTTTATAGGGGGAGGGAATAGTCTACACATTTTATTGATAGCAACAAATAAAAAAAACAGTTACAACTAAGATTTTTATGGACGAGGCAATCATCTGAGTGGTTTGCACAATTATCTGATTGAATTCCCAAAACATTCCTGGGAAATAGGTCTCATTGTCTTTTACATAAGACAGAATGAGGCAGAAAGGGTCCGGTGAGCTGGTCACCCAGCTCCTAGGGGCAGCAACCTTGGAAAGATTGATGTAACCCTGGGTCACCTGCCTGGAGAGCATTTGATGTGCTGTACTGCACACGCTGGAGGGTGAACAAGGAGATACCGTGCACCCGTTAATATCACCCTCCAGGGATTTACAGAGGCTAAGACTCAAACACAAACAGCAGGGCTTTATGGAGCTCAAGGCCAGGAAGCCTACATGTGCCTGGGGTGTGCAGGACTTCTGGAAGGTGGATTTGACTCAAGACCAGCGAGAACCCCATTTGTAGCTGCCTCTAGAACAGAGGATAGGGCATAATTCAGATTGTTTCTAGAATCTCTGTGTTAAAATGTCCCTATGATTCAGTGAAAGTATGACATTTCCTCTGAAGCTACCAGGAAGGGCAGAAGAAACAAATGTCCACACCACTCTCACGCTTGCTACACAGTGGGATTGCTAAGGCTGGGATGCGGCTTGCTTAAGAGTTACTTGGGTGGGGCAGCCAAGCTCCCAAGATCTGGGTGTTGCCTACAGCAACTGGGATCCTCTTTCCTCGTGCCCCAGGACAGCTCCAAAATGCTCTTCCAGTGCTGGTGGGCTGTGAGAAGCTGGCACAGACAGAGGAGGCACAAGTGTACCTTGGTGTTGGCCTCAGAAGAGTTATGCAGCTGCCAAGCTTCTAATCGTATGTTTTTTAATCAACCCAACATGGCCATTAAAAGCAAGATTACCTACTGGGCATTTCTGCAGTTCCAGTTCTTTTAGGACGAGATGCTGGATCTTGAATGTCAAGGCAGGTAGATTGGATCGTGCTGGTACAGGATGGACCCTTCACTTAATGATCGCTGTCCTTATAAAAGGGAATTATGGACCCAGCAGCATACCCAGAGAGAACCTTGGAGGACAGAGATGGTATAGGAGAAGAGAAGGTGTCCAGGGAGAGGGAAAATACACATGACAATTAGGAATAAGAGAAGTGCAAAGATTAGGGAGGGGCTTAGGAGTAACCTGGTGTCTTGATTTGCTTGGGCTTTGGGAGCCAGGGGCTACAGTCAGGGAGACTTAGAAATCGTGCTGTCTTGGTTCTGAAGGTTGGAGTCTGAGGCCAAAAGTGAGCAAGATTAAGGAACTGAACAGGCACTTCACAGAGGAAGAAATACGATCGTCAACAAAATATGAAAAAAAGTTCATCATCTCTAACAATTAGAGAAATGAAAATTAAAACTACGCCGAGAGTCCATCTCACTCCAGTCAGAATGGCAACAATTAAGAATATAAGGAACAATAAATATTGGTGAGGATGTGGGGGAAAAGGTACACTCTACATTGCGAATGGGACTGCAAATTGGTGCAACCACTCTGGAAAGCAGTATGGAGATTCCTTAGAAAACTTGGAATGGAACCACCATTTGACCCAGTTAGCCCACTCCTTGGCATATACCCAAAGGACTTAAAATTAGCATACTATAGTAATGCAGCCACATCAATGCTTATAGCAGCTCAACTCATAATAGCCAAGATATGGAACCAAACTTTGTGCCCTTCAACAAATGAATGGATAAAAAAAAAATGTGGTACATATACACAATGGAATTTTACTCAGCTAAAAAAAGGAAAACGAAATATGCATTTGCTGGTAACGGATAGAGCTGGAGAACAAGGTAAATAAGCCAGTCCTCCCAAAACCAAAGGCCAAATGTCCTCTCTGATATGCAGATGCTAACACATAATAAGGGGCAGGGAAGATTGGAAGTTCGTTGGATTAGACAAAGGAGAATAAAGAAAAGGGAGGGAGGATGGGAATAGGAAAGACAGCAGAATGGACTGGACATAACTCTTCTAAGTTTATATATGAATACATGACTCGTGTAACTCCACATCACGTACAACCTCAAGTATGGGAAGTTATACTCTACAGATGTATAATGTGTCAATAGACTGTCATGTATATCTAAAAAGAATAAATTAAAAAGGAAGAAAGGAAGGAAGGAAAGAAGGAAGTCAGGAAGGAAGAAAAGAAACAAGTGAGCATACTTTGTTCCTCCTAGAGTTGTGAAAGAGAACCTGCCCCCCCGTGGTTCTTTCCTGGCTTCTGGTGGTTGTTGGTCATCTTTGGGGTTCACTTGTCTGGCCGTTGCACCACCCTGATGGCTGTCTTCATACCTGCATAGTGTTCCCTGTGTGTGTGTATTGCCCGGGTCTGGCTGGGCAAAATAACCAGGGGGTGACAAGCAACTTGTAAAGGTTGAAACAGCAGGAGCCGCTTTATTACGGGACAGCAGAGGTATATATACTTAACTAATTACACACAGCTTAACTTAATTAACATCATCTAGATACAGCAGTCAGTCATTAAGGAATCCTCATCATCCTAATGACTCGCTGGTGTTACTTCACAAACCACTCCTCCTGGCAAAGTGCCAGGCACTATCTTGACTTGATTGTGGCCCTCAACAGTGTATGGTGTGTGTGTGTGTGTGTGTGTGTGTGTGTGTGTGTGTGTGTGTGTCCAAACTTCCCTTCCTATCAGGATTGCAGCCATGTTGGATTAGGCCCAGTCTCTACCTGCATGACGTCATCCTCACTGATGACATCTGCAGTGACCGTTATTTATATTAGATTTTTAACAACTCTAATTCTTCGAAAGTGCATAATGGCATATTTCTAGAAAATGTGGTAGTAATCAGAATGTGAAGACTAATAATTTTAACTACCAAAAAGTAAAGAAAATGTTGAGTTACTGGATCTCCAAAAGTGAATGATTACAGTTTTTCCTCATGTACAAAAGAAAAGAAATTAGCTGTGCACAGTGGTGTACGCTGTATTCCCAGCTTCTGAGGAGATCGAGGCAGGAGGATTGCAGGTTCAAGGCTATCCTGATCAATTGGGCAAGATTTTGTCTCAATATGAAATAAAAAGGGCTGCAAGTATAGCTCAGTGACAGAGCACCTGCCTAGCATGCGCGTGGCCCTGGGTTCAATATCCAGTACCGAGGGGGGGGGAGAGAGAGAGAGAGAGAGAGAGAGAATAAATGAGGTACTGGATAGACTTTTCTTAATTTCTATTTATTCTTCTTTAACTCATTTTTTACTTACTGGCTAGAAAGTACTAGAAAACATCCAAACGAACCAAAGCTCACAAAATCTTACTATCTTGGAGCTTTTTTCTCACACTAAGGACAATTACTACCCATCAGCTGAATCTCACAGTGTCCCACAGGGAGCACCGTGGCATCCAAGAGCTCTGCAGCCACTCTCACCGAGAGCCTCGGCAGTTCTGTAAGCCGCTGCACACGGAGGGGACAAACATGCACATCTCCCTGGGATTCTCCCGTCATCCAACCCAACCAGTCTACCATTCTCATCTTATTTCTGATGTCCATGCACACCAGACGTTGAATTGTGCTCCCCAAAATTCACATGTTGAAATCCTAACCCCATTACCTCAGAAGAAGACCTTGTTATGTTGGCTCTCGGTTCCAGAAGTTTCGGTCCATGGTTGACCAGCTCCATTGCTCTGGGTCTGAACATCATGGCAGACAGTGTGGTAGAAGAAACCGCTCAGCTCAGTGTAGTCCAGAAGCAGAGAGAGAGAGAGAAGGGGTGGGGCCAGGATAGGATAAACCTTCCAGGGTAAGCTCCTAGTGGCCTACTTCCTCTAAGTCCCACCTTCCAATAATCCATCCTGATTACTAATCCTTCAAATATATCAGTACACTGACGAGGTCAGAGCCCTCATGAGTCAGTCTTCTCCTAAAAGCCCTACCTCTGGACGTTGCTGCTTTGGGAACCCAGTCTTTAACACATGAGCTTTTGGGAGCACATCCCAGATGCCAACGTAGCAACTAAGCATTTCGGTTACATACTTGAAAGTATCAGAGCAGTTAACGCTAAGGGGAAGGCTTGTGAGTTCTATTTTATGACATATAATAATAAGCATCTACTACCTTGGGGTTCTTTCTTGAACAAGCACCCTCCTCACTATCTGGACCCCACACCAGTTGTGAAACACGACTAAACAGCAATGCAGACAAGCTTGCCTGCAGTTCTCCTCCAAGGGCCCTTGTGTTCAAGGCTTGGCTCTAGCGTGATGACATTGGCAGGTGGCACCTTTAAGAGATAGGACCTAGGGAGAGGTGTTTAGGTCCTGGAGGACACTAGCCTTGGAAGTAAACCACCCAAATATTGAACATTTTTTATTAAGTGCCAACATCTCAACATTTTCTCAATTTGCTGTTTTTCTTAAAATTATCATATGTTCACAGCTTTATTAGATATACCTAAGTGGATTTGATCGTATGGTTCCCTCTCCCTTTTTTTTGGGGGGGGGAATGGAAGGTTCTAAAGTGACTATAAAAATAGGACCTGTGTAGGCAAATGGCCTTAACAGTTCAATATAGGTCTGTTAATTTCTGTTTCAAATTTCCCCAGAACTTCTCAGGTGTCTCAATTCTGCCGTCACTAGATTCTCTAGGTGGCTGGATACCTCCCTGTTACTGCTTCTGTGCCTGTTTTCAGCAAATGCTAACCTTTCTTAATTGTTGCTTCTAATGTGCCATGAAATAGGGAATCAGAAAACTAAGCTTGTAACAATAGTTTCTGAAAGAAATCAGAGCTAAGCTTTCTAAGAGGCTTTCCCATGAACAGTGTGCATAATAAAAGCACTTGGGGGGGTCGTGTGCATTTCCTTGGGGAGCCTATGAACTGAGCATATGTAGGTTGGCTACCAGAGGTACAGTCAGCTAATTATCAGTTTCTGATCTGTTTTTCTGTCCACAAGACTTTGAGCTCTGATTGCAGGTGTTGTATCTTTCCAATAAAGATATGAAATAGCTATCATTTCCTGTGCACCTACTATGTGCCGGGCATCACCACTCCTTTCCTCCGAAGAGACACGGCCCACAGAGTGCATTCAGTAGAGTGTCTGGCATGTAATCTCCAGCTCAAATGTTTGTGAAATGAAAAACTTGAATCATGCTTGTCACTGCATGCGTCTCCCTGCAACGCTGCAATAAAAGGGCAGGGCATTCGCCTCCGATTCTCAGGAACAGAAACCACTAACAAATGTATCTTGTTAGTCTGCTGTCAGGAGCAAGATTTTTATCAGGAATGTTGTATTTCTGAAGACACCAGAATAATTTCCTCCTAATAAATTTCCATCTTATTCAGAGAAGCAGAGATTCTGCCAGGAGCTCCGGCCTCCTGGGGGTAGGGCTCCGGCAGCTTTGTACTTCTGGATTAGATGTGTGTGCACGTTTGTGCAGGACCAGGGCGAACCCAGCCCTGAAAGGCGCATTGGGCATTAAGCAGGAACGTGGGGATGCTCCCAGCTTGGGCACAGGTTCCAAGCACCTCTTTAGAGGACCTGAAACGTGGTGCTAATGGGCTCTCTTCCCTGCTGGAAGTGGGTTTGCCTGCTCGATTCTTCTTGCCAAGGGGGGAGGTGATTTTTTTTTTCTTATGTCAATTTCAGATTTGATTCATAGAAGTTTGAAATGGTGTTAATGTTACATGGTTTAAATTTTTTTTTTTCATTTTTAGGTTTTCTCATAAATTCTCCATTCGCTCTAGTACCCACTCCAAAACTCAGCCAAGGAGGGAATTTCTTTGCGATTCCCATGAAGGGAACGTGAGAGAGGTTTAATTGTTCAACGTGGATGGTATTTCTTTAAATAGATAATAACATGCTCAGGATCTGCCTTCTTTCCTCTGCTCACTGCCTCTCCCCAGTTCTTTCACAAACAGAAGGACAGTCTTCAGCCTTCCCCTCTTTTTACTGAACAATGTTCTACTTTTTTACTGATCCCCAACTATATTTAAACTCTAAATTCTTTTCTCTACCCCCCAGGGATCACCCAGCAGCCTCTTCTGAACAACAGCTAATGAAATGAAAAGAAATGGTGTGGATTATTATTTTTTTTCCCCACAAAGAAATACCATCTCTGTCTGCAAACGAATTCCATTTGTGATTTAGAGGGGGATGGCACCTGCCCCCAGAACTTCCCCGGGGAGAGGATGAATGGCCATCTCAATATTGCATAAAAATTAGTTATCAGGCCACAAATTATCAGACCCTATAAGGGATTTCTTTTAAGTAAATTAAGGTTATATATCACAACCTTCCAAGAGGCTTGGATGTTTTGAATCTTCCAAATGAAGAGAACATTTAAGATTTCCTGACATCTAATTCGGAATATGATTAGAAGACAGGACTTGGTTGTCACAAACCCATTGTATCTTTGGTGGCAGCTTCACTTTAAAAAAAACAATAGACATGAGAGGATGGATCTTATAATTGAAGGATTTTCAGTAAAGAAAAGGGATCCCACAGTTAGCAAATCATACTCTGCAAGCCCACCAGTTCTCAGTACACCAGACCAGCAGGAAATTCAAGAGAAGGAGCTATTGTGTGCTTGTCTGCTTGCATGAAATTGTGAGTGTGTGTGTGTGTGTGTGTGTGTGTGTGTGTGTGTGCGCACGTGTATTTCAAGCCACGCAAGGGCAGTTCAGATTTCCTCCAGCTAGACATAACCGTGTTTATGTTCCACATCTTTATTTCTTCGGTAATCAGGTTTAAGCTAAATTTTATTGTGTTTTCTACATCTTTCGAGTGGTAAGTTGATATTAAACTCCAGCATTGGTGGAATGTCGAGGAAATCTCTACATTACCAATCAGCACAGAAATGACACATTTTACTTTTGATCTTGTCTTCATCAAAACTTGAGCCCTAAGTGGAAAGGCTGCCTCCTCAGGACGAGTGGCGACCTTCAGGGAGGTTCTTGAACTCTCTGTAATGACTCCCCTCTGGATCATCCTTTCTGCGCTCCCCTGTCCCAGGGGAGGTGCCACCCTCATTTTTCTGTTGAGACGTTTACTGAGGAACGTGCCCGTCAGCTGATGGGTTGAGTTTCAGATTCTAAATGGAAGATGGTCCCTACAGCTGCTCACCTCTTAGAATATATATATATTTTTTAAAGAAAGATGAGTTGAATGTACTCAAGGTGCCCTTGTTCTGTCTTTGCCCCGTCCTACCACCTCACCCACCTGAAAGTCTGCCCCTCCTGGACTTGCTGCCCCAGTCCACCCTGGATGAGAGAGAAGACCCTGGGCTGGGAGCAAAGACGCACATGTCCTACTTCCAGATCTGCCACTAACGACAAGGCTAAACTACACAGTGCCCAGTCCTGTGCGCTTGCTCCTTCCCTCCTGACCATGCCCCATGGAGCAGCTGCAGTTGGTCTTCAGCACCGGCAGGGAGGGCTGCCAGCACCCCACGACCACATTCTGCAGTTGCTCCAGTCAGTATATAAAATGGCGCAGCATTTGCATTTTACCTATGGAGATACTCTGGAATACTTTAAATCACCTCTAAGTTACTTATATTAAGCCATGTAACACTAAAGCCCTGTAAATCGTTGTTACACCGTATAACTGAAGGAATGACAACAAAGAAAAAACTCTGTATATGTTTGGTGCAGATGAAAAATTTTTCCACTTATTTTCAGTCCAAGGTCAGTTGAGTCTGTGGATGTCGACTTCACATACAGAGACGGCCAGTCGTACTAGCCCCACTGCAGACTGTGAAAATGAGGCCTAGAGATATGACATCATTTGCTCCATAGAGGAACTAGGATCTGAACCCAGATCTCAGCCCTACTTTCTTTGTCTGTTAGATGAGAGGGTTGAGTGGATTTTCAGTTTCTTCCAGTTGTGCTATTTTACGATAGTTTGTGTCTCTTTCTCTAGTTTGTTGGACAATTTTTACAAAAGAAGCCCAAACACTTGCTGTTATCTGCGCGTGCAGCTCCATGCTGAGGTTGGGCAGGACTCCACGCGGGTATAATATTTCAAGCAGAAGATGTTAACACAAATACTAAACAAAATATAGCTAGAACATTTCCCCCATTCCCAACAGCAAAATATTAATGGTGGGATTCCAGGAATTTTTTATTCTTAATTTATGCCTGCCTGCTCAAAATACATACCACGTTTTGGAAATGTTGCTTTCCCAAAAGTTCTGTTATAGAATCGGGTGCAGTATTTATTCATTTTGTTAAAAAAAAAAAAAACCCTCTCTGCACTTAGGAAAAAATAAAATCTGGAAAGTGAGTTAGTACCATTATCTTTGGGTGGTCAGGGGCTGTTGTCACATACACTATTTTCATGAATTTATATGACTTTTGTAAAAAGAAGATTAAAGAACAACAAACAATTAAAAAAAGCAACAACAAATAAAAACTATTTCTATGCTATCTAAAATCCTTACCACTTCTACCTGAGGAAGGAAATAGGGTGAGGGGTGGGCTGGAGGTGGAGCAGGGGAGATTCCTTTGAGATGGAACCTACGCGGCACAGATTTCCAATGTGCTTACTTGAGGATTGGGAAGATGGAGACAGTCTTGTTGAGGTTTCTTCCAGGATTTTTTCTCCAGAGGACTTTTTCCCAGGGCAGCTGATGGCCTGAAAATGAGGTTATAGAGCCTATACCTTCTTTTAATTGCACTCTATGGCTCCACTTTCCCTTTTCCAGAATTCTGAAATCCAAATGACTGTGCGAATTGGTAACTTTCTACAAAACTCAATTTTATTGGTCTGTAAAACTTAACCTTTTAACAACTGTCCTCACCCACATAGTGTGATAACCAATATGTCTCCTTCAGAAGCAGTAAGGCTGAGTTACCATATACAATGAGTTACCTTTCTGAAATTTAAATAATTCTCAATTCCCCCAATGCATGCGATCCTTGCATCTTGACTAGGGGCAGGGTGACCTGTACTAACTCAAGATCCAGTGCTATTTGAGCTCTTCAAGGGGTCCTAGCTCCATCTTGGACACTCTTAGATCTCTCTCCCTGCACCCCTCAACTTTCCACCTGAGGTCGTTCCCCACAACTACATCACATGGACTTGCTGGGGAATGCAGGACACAGTCTTGGGAGGAAAAGACTAAGAAAATCTGTGGAGAGAGCAAAATTCTAAGGCAAGTGAGAAACAATGACCAAATGAAAAAGTATTTTCTCCCCACCTTTTTGCCCAGAAAATAGCCCTGTCTTTCAAAGTGCTGGTGCCCTGGCCCCTCCCATCTCTTTTCTCTTACTGGTAATGTTTCCCTGGAACTGCTACACTTAAAGGGTGGCAGAATTGGGCATATTTTTATAGATAGGTCTCCAACCTTAATAAACCTGCCAGGTGATTACATTCACTAGGATGCCAGGAAACATATCAAGCAAAAAAAATCACTTTGGGCATCCCAACTTAGGCAAATGAGTCTCTTTTATCAAATATTTTCTCATTGCAACACAAATCATGTGTGAGAGGAATGCAGCTGAGGTGATCAGTACAGCACAGGCTGTTCAGGGAAAAGTAGGAAGATAATCTCCTTGTAGTCAAAACTTTTAGAAGAAACCGAGTTGCCAAATTCTTGGGCATTTTGTTCTGTCAGATCACACACTTATCACAGGCACTTTCAGTCTCAAGTAGATACAGGGCTGGGACTGGCCCATTCCTCACCCTGATGGTTCATGCTTCTGTGGGTCAGGACAGGTTTCTTTGTGTGGTAAGCAAAGACCCAGCTCAAATTTAAAATCAGCCAAGAGGATTTCAGAAAAAGATTCATGCACTGATTCTTGAGAGTTAACAAATAAAAAATACATAAATACCAAATTATGAAAAGGAAAAAAACAAAGAGAGAGAGAGACAGAGAGAGACAGAGAGACAGAGAGAGAGAAAGATACCCGTGAAAATGACTTGTTAGCTCCACCTCATCTCTCCAGGGTTGTCAATGTCTTCTTCTGACTTAGAATCTGTGAGCTCCAGAGGTTAGAAACGGACCAGTGCAGAGCTCAAGGTCAGCACTTGGCTCAAGGTCGGTGCTTAGCTACAGCTTATGCAGGTGTGGAATGGTGGGGAGGGAAAACTGAGACAGGCAAGAGATGACCACTGTGGCATCTTTGTAGAAGAGGATCTAAGGGTGAGAGGGTGAATTCAAGGGCACTGAAATCAGAAAATCTAGGGATAAATCTGGCTCTGAGACCTCAAAACTGTGTGTCCTGGAGCTGGTCACTCAAACACTCTGAGCACTTTTCTCATATTCAAGATGAAGGCATTTGGATTTATCCAGTCAATATGAGGATTAAATGGGATATATGGGATCGAATGGGATATATACAAGAGTTGAACAAAGTGTCAGGCATATCATAACGCTATAGATGACTATTTTATTTTTCCTGTGACTATCCCAACTTACCTCCTCCCCTCTCCCTATCTTCCTATATTTTGAAGATTAAAGAAAGGGCAATTCATAGTTTCAGGCTGACCTTTGTGGCTAAGCAGAGCTCTCTCTTCACCATTCTTTCAAAAAGCCTCACAATTAAAAACTAAAATACAACATTCACTCTTCGGATTTTTCATTTTAGCCAGCCCACAAAATTTCTATCTGCCTTTGCCTTTCGGAAACCCTGCAGCTGACGGCAGGGAAGGCAGACAAGCAGCCTTCAGATGTCTTGGATCCTTGAATTTTCCACTGCTTATTAAAATTCCATCTCGCTCATCGCCTGATCCCATAGGCCCCTCACTACAAAGCCTCCAGAGCAGAGCCCGTTCGGGTTTTATTCATTTATTCATCAAACATTTATTGAGTATCTTCTACAAGCCAGGCACCGCACCAGTCTCTGCAGCAGCCTGATGGGAAAGGTAACGTCTCTTTTCTTGAGCTCCCTGTTTACGTGGTAGTCAGACACATGCAAAAATAATTAGGGTCCAAGGAAGGAAATGCAATTGCAGACGCTTATCTGGGAGCAGAGTGAACAGGTGAGACCCATGTGGGTGTGGGAGGGGCAGCCGGAAAGAAAGTTCCCGGAAGGAGTCTGCATCCCTCAGAGAGGCAAGACTCTCTCCCTTCAAGGAGACTCCGGCAATGCCGGCTGCTTGCCTGCTCTCCTTACCTTTCCTCATGGTCAGTATGGATCCAGCCCCTGTCTCAGCTGTCTCTCTAGCAGTTTAGAACAACACCTGGCACATAGGAGATGTTTCCACGGGGCTGAGCGCCTCATCCCCACCCGCCCAGGTTCCTATGTTGGTCTCCCAACTCCCATTATCTCACTCGGTGTTTAGATGTGGAGTCTTCTGGAGTGTCCTGATCCAATATAACTGGCATCCTTATACAAAGAGGAGATGAGGACACAGACCTTCACAGAGGGACAACCAGGTGAGGACCCAAGGAGAAGATGATCTATAAGCCAAGGAGAGAGGCCTTGGAAGGAGCAAGCCTTCCCACACTTGGATCTCCTCTTCCAGTCTGCAGACTGAGGGGGAAATGGCTGCTCCTTAACACTCCCCCCCTCCCCCGCCCTGGGCTGTTGGACTTTGTCACGACAGCTCTGGAAAACTGATGTGATGCTTAAAATACATTTGTTGAACCAACGAAGGCTGTTTACATCACAACTGGAGGCCAAACAGTTCCCATTCTGTGCCACCAAGCTGTGGAGTCCTAGCAGGCTGCCTGCTTATCCACTGGGGCACAGAAAGTGCTCGTGAAAGTTGAGTTCGTTGATGGCTGTTGATTCATCTCCAAAGGACAGAAAGGATGTCTGGGTTCTTTTAAAGTTTTGATCAGCTTTGGCCCATGATTTAATTGCAGGTGATGATTAAAATGGGGGAGGGATGAGAACAAACATTCCCGGATGCTCCCTCTTGTGTCTCTCACTGGGCTGGGAGCTTTCCAACAGCTATTGAACTCCTTACTCACTCACTTGTGCTCTGTGGCAGGTGTTGATGCCCACATTTTACTGGTGGTAGCCCCGGCCCTCAGTTTGGGCAACTTGTCTAGGATCTGATTCCACATCCAGTCTTGCACTTTTAAAAATTGGCATTTATATAGCATTTTTCTTTTCCTTGACCATTTTTATATCTGTTACCTCATTGGTTCTCCCCATCAATCCTATAATTCAAAAAACCTGTTTTTCAATGGTGTCATTCCAAAACCCTAGTGTTCTATATGTTCACTTAATTTATAGTTAAAGTTTTCAATTCTGCTATAGAAAATGGAAACTAGGTAGAGAAGTACGTAGCGTATGAGGCACGTTAGACATAAAGCAACAGGAGGGCGGTTAGCCTGCCATATTTATGGGTTGCCCATCCATGGATTCTACCAACTATGGATCAAAAACAGTTGCAAAAACATATTGAACATCTATTGACACTTTTATTATCATTTTACCCTAAACATTTTAGTATAATGACTATTTATGTGACACCGGAATTTTGTCAATTTCAAAGATACAGGAAGGTGTGCATAGGTTATATGCAAACACCATGTCATTTTACATGAGGAACTTAGCATCTATGGCTTTAGTACCCACAGGGGTCCTGGAAGCAACCCACCATGGATACTGAAGGAAGACTGTATATGAAATACAGATAAAGTGAATGGAAACTTCAGCGTTTCTGGATGGGTAGCGATGCAAAGATCCATTCACAGAGCCATCATGCTACCCCACACTCCACCTGGGTAATATCTGCGATGGCACCATTGTGTTTTAAGTGTGCTCTGCCTAGAACAGCGAAAACCCGCAGCTTCTCAGCAGATTGTGGGCTATGACTGTTGTCTAGGCCTGCTTCTTATTCCTCCTGCCACCTGCTTCCCTGCATCTCTCCAATAGAGGAATCGCTGTTGGTTCCAGTTCCCATCCACCTGCCATGCCCCACACTAAAACCACTAGCATAGACCTTGAAATCATGCCACCTGCAGGGAAGGTATGTGAAGGAATGGAAGGAAAGAGGGGATAGAAAGACATACAAAAATTAACTATGTCTGCTCCTTAATCCAAGTGTCATAAGCCCCTCCATCCCTCTTTCAATGCATCTCAAAGAACTTTTAAAACTGATCAAATAAATGGATTTGAGTATCTTAATTTTGTCTATGAGGCTTCCTGTTTTGTTTCCTTTGAGATTGTCCTCAAGGCCAACTAAGTTCTATACCCACCACCTACCAGGGTGCATCCTTCTAACCCTAAATCCTTTGACATCATTACTCTGGGCTCTGTGTTTGCTGGTGCCTAGTGGATCATATCTCTTCCTGAAAGAAGGGTCTCTTCCTCTGCCAAAAATAACTCCTGGTGGAATTTTTAGTTCTGTACAATGTCTGATTTGGGATATTCCTTTATATCAAAGATCCATAAATTCAATCAATTTTTAAGTCAAATGTATAGAGTGAAGTGAAGTGTGTTGAAACTCAGAATGATGCAGGTCCTTGCTGCATCTCTACAGCTCCAGAGCTCTCCTCAGTGACCTCATCTGAATCATGGGGTGATATTTAGGTCCTCTGTGCTCCAGCCTTGGGGTAGGCAGGGAGAAAATGAAACAAGAGCTACTTTATCTGCTGTGTTGACTCTCCGCCTGGTTCTACTCTGATTCTCACAACAGTCCTGTGCAGTAGACACCAGAATCATCCTGACTGTAGAAAAGGAAACTATGTCACGGACAGATTCGATGGCTTTCCCAAGGTCCTGCAGCAGGATAGGGAAAGAGCTAGGATTTGAATCCAGGAGCTCTTCATTAGGACCCATGTTACCTCTCTGCTCTACAGGAGAGAATGCAGGTGAGGCTGTGGCATTGATAGATGGCCCATGTGCTTTGTCATCCTTTGCCTGTGACCTTCACTGAAGGTGTCAGAACAAGTGCAATACAAAGGTACCAGGGGGCATAGTACAACCCAATTGCAAGCAGCACACTGCACAGCACAAAATCTGGTAGAAAGCAATTGGCTTTTTATGTGTTATGGTTTAGATCTGGAATAATGTACTAAAGGCTTGGTTCCCAGGGCAGCAATGTTCAGAGGTGGGGCTTTGGGGAGTGACTGGGTCAGGTGGTCTCCGATCTCATCCATGGATTTGTTGAATAGACTATTGGGAGATGGTGAAAACTATAGGAGGTGGGACCTCGTTGAAAAGAGTGTGTCCTTGGGAGTCAGCCTTTGGGGACTGTATGTTGTCCGCACCAACCCACCCTCTTCCGAATGCCATGAGGTAAACTTCACTCCACCATACCCTTCCGCCATGTTGTTCTGCTTTACCTCAGGTCCCTAGTAATGGAGTTGGCTGCCTATGGACTGAAATCTCAAAACAAGGAGCCAAAGGAAATCTCTCCTCCTTTAAGTTGTTTATCTCAAGTATCTTGTGGCTACACACTAGGGAAAGGCCCAGAGAAGACATGTCAGCATGTTCTTTAAGAATCAGCCAATCTGGGCTGGGGAAATAGCTCAGTTGGTAAAGTGCTTGCCTTGCCTGCACAAGGCCCTGGGTTCAAACCCCAGCACTGGGTGAAAGAACTCTACTTCCTGGGGCATAGTATCTACCATAACAAGCTCTCCAGCAAGGGAGCTTTGGTGTCCTTCCCCACCACAGCTGTCCCTAGCCTCACTGGTCCTCTCGCTACCCTCTACCATAAGTAGGACCCTTGGTGTCAATGTTACCGGAAAGCGAGGCCTGCAGGTAGCCATCCTGTTACCTCCTGCCTGATCTTCCAACTCACTTGCTGCTGCACCTGCCTGTTCCACTTGACTCCACCTCAGTGAAAACGTGCTTTTCTGCCCATGATGAACTCCTTCTCTTATGCTCTGGGTCTGACGTCTTCAGCTCCTCCTCCAAGTTCCTTCCACACCTCCTTCTCCTCTGCCCTCAGGCTTCCCCGAGAACGGCTTTGACTTCTAGACCTGGACTTCCAGGTAGAAGAGAACCGGCCCCACGTCCGTGTTTCCATGAAGTCCTAACCCATGAGAGGAGCCACTGAACAGGAGTCATCTGTCTCCTCTTAAGCCTGCTTTTCCTTCCAGTCCCAGGACCTTGGGGAATCACACAACTTTATTAATAGAGTAGGAAGCCTGAGAGTCATCTTTGGCTCTTATCTCCAACACCTAGGAGTCCCCACACTTAGAGTCTTGCCATCTCTTGAATCCATCCCTTCCTCTACACCAGGGGTCTGAGACTGCAGGCCACGGCCCATCAAGGTGACCACCAGCTTCTAAGGTGGTGCTGGAACACAGCAGAGCTCACTCTTGGACATTTTGCCTGTGGCTGCTTTGGTTCTGGTTAGGCAGAGTTTGGTATTTATGACTGAGACAGTGTGGCCTGGAAAGTTCAACATATTCACTCTCTGGCTCTTTAAAGAAAAGCTTTGCCAAGCCCCTTTGTGCATTTTCTCTCAGATGTGGCTCTTTTAAGCCCCTGGCATTCTTATTCAGCTCAATCATTCATCCAGCTAATATTTATTGAGCACCTACTATGTGTTAGGACACAATACCACAGTAGGACCTGTACAGCAAGGAGCAATAATCAAGGAGCAATAATCAAGGAGCGTGCACACCAGGACATTCCTACTTCAGGAAACACGCGCTTGCGGGAATCCTGCCTGGAGCTCCCAGATGACTGCACGGCTGTGCGCTTCCTTCAGGTCTCTGCTCAGATTCCCTCCATCAGGAAGCCTTCTCTCCTGAGTCCCTGATATGGCCCCTGCCCTGGCCCTGCTTCTCTTTCTCTTACTTTCTTCTTCACACCCCCAGCTGCTCTGTTAGACCCCAGTGCATTTCCTTCACCCCTCGCCCTTAAGACAGAAGCATTGTCAGTTTTACATGGTTTCCCCTCTTCTCCTCCCACCTGAGATAACAGGCCAGTGGAGCTGCCCACACCGCAGCCAGGGACAGCAAGGTACAGTGGCCTGAGTGCTGGCAGGCGGTGAGTGACAATCTTAGGACATACATAAAAGATACCCAGATCCACGCTTTCTCAAACAGAAAGCGCTCTGGGGACTGAGAGTTAGGAAACTTGGAGTCTAGTCCTAGTCCTGACTCCCAATTGGAGCTGGCACCACAGAACGCCAGCTTGCCGGGGCCCATGTCAAGCAAGGCCAGCAGTGTTGGTCTAAGATCTATAAAAGTCCTTCTCAATCTAGTAGATTTTTGGACAGAACTCTCTGGAAGCAGACTCCCTTTACTAGACTCTTGGGAATACAGAAGGTGTTATACGCATATCACACACACGCGTGCACACACACACACACACACACACACACACACACACTCCCACACATAGATACTGAGCAGCTTTTTTCCAAATTCCATTCCTCTCACCAACTTTGTGACCTTGGGCCTGTTGCTTTCCCACATCTGTGCAATAGAAATAAAAATTATTCCCACCCACAGAATGGTGATGAGATGGCTTACCTGAGCCCCGACTTCATGTGCACGCAGGAAGTCCTTAGCTAGGGTTAGGGCTACTGCTAATTATCAAAGGTGTCAAGCGCTTACCTCGGCCTGCTGCTAACACCTCGCCATATTAATTGTCCCTTTACTTACCACTTCCCAAATTTTCCTTCCATTTTGAATGTGGGACAATTCCGCCCTCCCTTGGCTTTTCTTCTGCTAATTGATGCCCTACGCCTTTCCCCCACAGAAGGGCCATCTAAGTCCCCGATGGGAAGGATTCTAGTTAACAGTGCTTTAATCCTGCCTGTAGCAGAGCCTCCGCGGCCGCTGTTGTTTCTGTGGGCACGTGGCTGCTTTGTTACATAAGGTTTGGCTCCAGCTTTAATTCTTGGAACAAAAGTAAAAAGCTCTTTATCTTGGGGATCCATTTTGAAGCTCTCCCTTTATTTCTAGAAACGCAGAGAAGCCCAGCCAGGCCATGACTTCTCAGAGGAGCCACGGCAGGACCCTGCCTGGATAGAAACCGGGGACAGGGGAAGCCCGGCTCCATGGGGGCAGCAAAGCCAAGGAGGAGAGTCAAAGAGCTGCAGCTGCCCCCCCGCAGGAAATTCCCGAGGGAAGCTTCCATCTCAAAAGGGGCTTCCAAGGAAGACATTGCTCCCCACGGAACAATCACAGAGAACCCAGGTACGTCTTCAGGGGTGGTCTTGAGAAGAAGGGCCTGCTGGACTCTTATCATGCCCCCAGGGCCCCTAGTTCAGTTTCTTGCAAAAGGACACAATCAAGACTGAAAAGATGGGAAATCCATCTTTTACAGACTTTTACAGACAAAGAAAATTCTGCCACACTATGTGATAGGTCGTGCTACGACCTCAGACCGTGAGAGGCCTACACTTGTATTTTTTCCTCTGTACAATCATTTTTTTTCTTTATACAATCATAGATACATATATTTCTTTTGTAGTTGGAAAGAACCTTAGAACTATAAATGAAACATCATATTTTTGCAGAGGAAATAAACCCAGAGAGATCGTGTGATTTGTCCAGGGCTATTCAGCGAGGAAGGGGTGAAACCAGGAGCACAGGTCTCTTGGGGATTGGAAATCTCCAGACCCAGCTTACCAGAAAGGACCAACTCCCTGCTCCCAGACTTGACAAGTCTGTTTCCTTTGATGTTCACGCTAACTTCAGAGCAAATTCTTCCCTCTGTTTATAGAAGGAGACACTATGCTCAGTGTCTGTGTCCTCTGGCCCTGTGTTGCCCCAAGAGCTGATCACCTTCCTGTAGCCTTTTCCAGCGGGCTTAGACCTTTGGTTTGTGGCACTTAGATAGCCCTGAAAGTGGGTGCTTTTTCTACTTTTGCTCTCTGGGTATATGTGCCTCCCTGGAGCCTGCTATGTGGTCACAGCTTCTTCCCTCTGAGTATCACAGTGGGATCTTTCCAAAACTGAAGCTGGGATCGCTGCCCCTGCTTAGACTCACCATCTCCTCTTTGCATCAGGAAACTCCAGACTCCTTCCCGCTACCTGTGAGGTAGAGCAGGATCGTGCAAAGATCTCAGGCTGCAGGGTATGTCACGGTCAGTTTGGAGATGAGTCTGTCAGCCCTTAATGCCCTAATAATTCAAAGTTCTCAACTTAATGCGCATTTCCACTTTTTTTAAAAAAATATGACTTTTGGTTGTCGATGGACCTTTATTTTATTTATTTACTTATATGTGGTGCTGAGGATCAAACCCAGTGCCTCACACATGCCTGGCAAGTGCTCTACCACTGAGCCCCAGCCCTATCCCACATTTCTACTTCTCTAGAGAGAGAGAGAGAGAAGTTAGTTTTCATGCCTTAATTTTCCCCCCAATAAAATAGGGTTAGTAGCACAGAAAGGAAGTGAGAGTTCTGGCTGGTGAAGGTCCCTGTATTATGTGAGCCAGTGCCGCAAAGCGGAGGAGTGGAGCCTGCTCAGGAGGGGCAGGAGCTCACCAGCACACCCTGGTTTCGCCCTCTCTTGCCTCAGTCATTCAAGCTCCCCGTCAGACCCTCGCTACAGGTGTTTGACCTTTTGACTCTGATGGAGTCATCTCTATCCCTGACATTGATTCTCCCACCTCCTATTTTCCATGTTGAGCAGCCCCCAGCCCCTTAGATGTCCTCCATGTTTTTCGGCCTTACCTGAGCCTTGCCCATTCCTGCTCGTGGGATGTACCTGTGACTTCCATCTGACTGCACCAGGAGTGGCATGGCACCCCACCCAGCCAGGGGCAGCGCCCTCGTCACATCCAGTAACACCAGCATGCCCAGGCACAACACGTGTGCTTAGAAATAGATTAACCTGAGGGGTTAACACACTCATGTGGGCTTGTTTGCTTTCTGGTTCCCAAGTAGTTTGTACCCTCAACTCGTAACATCAGACTGGGTCCACATCCTGAGAAGAATCTGTTTGGAGTTAAATGGCGTTGAGCTCAGACGCCAGCCCTCCACTGGGGCCTTGGGCTAATCATGTAATCTTTCTGAGCTATTAGTTCTCTCACCTTTCAGGAAAACATGAGCCAGCCATTCTGCCCTGATTATTATAAAAACATCCACCTAGACAATGACTTATATATAAAATTAAAGGTGGGCAGGGGGAAGGGGCATTGTCTGTCACCAGGTAAATGGCTGAGCCAAGGATGGTGTATTCCAAACAATGGAATACTGCTCAACAATAAAGAACACACCATGGATACATGTAACAACATGACTCCATCTCAAAGGCACCATACTTGTGAAATAAGCCAGAGGCATGCATGATTCCATTTAGATGATGCAAATCAGCCCATAGCGACAAAAAGCAGTTCAATGGTTGCCTGAACTGAGACCAGGGGCGAAGGGAGGAATAGATTCTAAAGGGGTTTTAAGAGGCCTTGGGAGATGATAGACATGTTCCAAATGATGATTGTGGTGGAAGTTACATGGGTGTATGTCACTGTCAAAATTCATCAAATTACACACTTTGAATGCATGTAGTTCATTGAATAACAATGATTGCTCAATGCATTTGAAAAGAAAAACTAACATTAAAAAGATAATCTCATGATGTTCATCAACAGTTAATACTAATGGGTGAGGGTCTTCCACTGCTTTGTTGTTTGCAGTAATTCTTGTTTTAAATGCTGTATAAGAATTAACATTAAAACTTACTGCATTAAGAAGGAGCTATATGACATTAAGGAAGAAATGCATAACATTATTTTCCAAAGCAATTATTTGACATTTCTCCACAAAATCTTGAGAAATTCCACTGTACTTTTTTTTAAAAATATTTTTTAGTTGTAGATAGACAAAAACCTTTTGTTTATTTATTTATTATGTGGTGCTGAGGATTGAACCCAGTGCCACACATGTGCTAGGCAAGTGCTCTACCACTGAGCTGTACCCTTACCCTTTTTTCAAGATTATTTTTGATTGAAAGTTGGACAATTGAGTCAGATAATCTAGTTGCATATCTGTAATCCTTGCTGCTTGGGAGGTTGAGGCAGGAGAATCCCAAGATCATGGTTTATGATTCAGTGGTGAGTGATATTAATTTATCTTGAACAAAATGGGGGATTCACAATGTTGAATGTTATTTGAGCCCTGTGTTCTCACCAAGCACTCTTAGGCAAGCCTCTATGACTGAGCTCAATCCTAGCCCTCCACAGGACTTTAAAATTTAGTGGAATAGTGTTTATATATACACCATCCATGCAATTAAAGCATACATGTGTAGGCACATTATGGAAATGTTGGGTAAATGCTTTAGTTGATGACCAAAAAAAAAAAAAAGAATAAAAGCAATAGAAAGAGAGAAAGAAAGAAAGAAAGAAAGAAAGAAAGAAAGAAAGAAAGAAAAGCATGAATCAGCACCTGCCTTGTTTGATGGTTATTGGGATAAATTCATCAAAAAAAGGTTGTCTCTGGATAGGCACAGTGAGGCACGCCTGTAATCCTGGTTACTTGGGAGGCCAAGGCAGAAAGATCACCAGATTGAAGCTCAACAGCAGTACTGAGACTCTGCTTCAAAATTTAAGAAAAACTAAAAAGATCTGGGGATGTAGCTCAATGGTAAAGCACCCCAGGTTCAATCCCCAGCATCTAAACAAACAAACCAACAATAGCAATGAAGAAGAATAAGGAGGAGGAGGAGGAGGAGGAGGAAAGAGATATCCACCAATGTCCCATCTTTACTGAACGAGGCTCCTCATGAAACAGGTCAACTCATGTCTCACTCTCCGCACACACCTGCACAGATCTGAAGTGTCACCTTCCTTTCAATGTGCCTGGAAAACACTTGTACCATTGCCGCCCTTTCAATTTTCCTGAGTATCTAGTGTTAGGGTTTCCCTAATGAGGACAAGGAGAAAAGAATTCACAGTAAGTGATAAATGGGGAAAGAGGGAGCAGGCGCCATCTTTTATCTTAATACCAAATACCAAACTCCTGTCTCCCACAGGCCATTCTTGACCTCACTCCGCAATTTCATTCAGTTTTTCCATCATTATCTTAATAGACACCTACCCACCATTTACCAAAATGCAGTAAGTGGGGTGATCATTTTTCTAAAGATAAAAATGATACTTCTGTTCTCTCTGTTTTTCTCTCTTAAGGCTGAGGATTGGCTTTTTATTTTAACTCTAGCTCTTTGGCCTTCTGCAACAGCTCAGTGTTCTGACTTGTTCTGTAAAGGTTGGGGAGACAAGGAGTTAAATCATCAACTAGAGAATCTGACCACCACAGATCTAGATTTCTGGTTGTTGGGTACAAATGAAGACAGCAAGTCTCCTTTAGCTTTAATTATGTATGTAATTACCTCCAGTTCAGATAGATACAGGCTCAGAATCTCAAGAAAGACAGAGGTTGTTGTTTTTTTTTTCCTTTCAATCCATCAGTATCACTATCCACAACATTTATTGTGTGCCAACTGTATGAAGCAACTCTGCATTAAATATTGAGAAGTAAACAAGAGACTTATTATAGATGCTACTCATGAGGCCCTTAAAGCCCTAGCTGCAGAAACGAGATCTCTGGAATACCTGATGTGCCTCAGGCAGCACACCAGCTATGGGGATACGAGTACATACAGTGTGTGCATTTAGGAAATGTCTTGTCCAGCAGTTAAGCATGAGCAAGCCAGGAAAGGGCAGGTGCCATGATGATGATTACTTTTGTGGTACTGACTCATAAGAATGGAAGGACCTCAGGAAAGAAACAGTCAAGGCACAGGAGCTGCTGGCCACCAAAAATCTAATGGACAATTTCTCCATGCCAGGAATTAACTCTTGGGCTTTACCCGCCTGTCAAATGGGCTTTAAGGAAGAGTTCCCAGTCATCCAAAGTGATCCCACATTCTGAACTGAGAGCTAACCATTTTATGATTTGAGGACACATGAGTTGTAGTGCAGTCTCTGCGGGCCAGGTTGGCAACCTGTCTCCGTCTCCTTGATTCTCTATATTGCCCTCTTTCAAAGAAAAAAACAGGGCAGAGCCGTGTGGATGTTCAGTAATTGCTCTCTTCTGGGTCTTCCTTAGGAAACAGAAGGGCAAATCACTTGCATTTTGATAATAGAAGCCTAAAAAGTGAGCCAGAGAGACTGTAAACAAAGGGTCGGGGGAAAGACGCACCAGGGTTACCTTTGTCTCCACCATTGACATAGTCTGACTCAAGGAAAGGAGAATTCCAACTTTCCTTTAACCATGACATGGTTTGCTGATCCTGTTTTCTGCCTCTGAGCAAAAAGAATCATCACATAATGGTATTTAAGATTTCACACATGTAGATTTTTCCCCTCTGTGACACAGACACTGAGGAACGTTGCCCATTGATTGGGTGATTGCCTCCTGAGTACAGCCAAGGCCTTTTGCTACACGTCAGCTTGCTCAGGGAGACATACTCTAATTAGGAGGTCATGGATGAGCACAGATTGGAACACAATAAGTTTATGTCAATCAACTTTTCATTATCGTGGTCAAAACACCTGACAAGAACAACTTACAGCAGAGAAAGTTTATTTTGGACTCCTAGCTTCAGAGGTTTCAGCCCATTCTTGGCCATCTCCATTGTCCTGGGCCTCAGGTGAGGCAGAACATCATGGCGGAACGGCATGGCGGAGGGAAGAGTGTCAGCCCATGGCATCCAGGAAAGAGGAAGCAGAGAGGCGAGGAGAGGAGCCAGGGACAAGATATCATCCCCAGGGGCAAACCCTCAGTGACCTAATTTCTCTATTAACTCCTCACCTGCTAAGAGTTACCACTGAGTGACTCATTCAAATTATTAACACGTCAAATGGACTCATCCACTGGGTGGTTCCTGTTCTCAGAATCCAATCATGCCACCTCTGAACATTCTTGCATTGCCACACGAGCTTCTCAGGGGATACCTCATATTCAAACCATTTCAAGGTCGTCAACATGTCAGTATTGAACTAGTTTATTCCAGTGGAGGCATTTTACAGTAAGAATCACCTTTCCACCAAGACCTGAAGACACAAAGGCAGGCTTTGGGGACTATTTTGAAAGGAGAACAATGCAGTTTTTCTGGGGCTGTTCCCTGCTACATTCTGGATCTTGTCCTCTGCCTGCTCATTTCATGCAATCACAGGTATGGCTCGTGCTTTGGACATCATTCTCTCTGCAAAGACTTTGGGCATCTCTGCTATGATCATTACAACTGCTAGTTTTATATTTGAACTCTCAGCGGGCAATTTTATTTCTCCTCTTTCCAAATTTGTGAGCTATCTTGACCCCATCCATGTTGGACAAAAACAAGGAATCAGAATTATTCATTGGGTGCAAGAAGTGTTATTAGACTTGGTATTTGGAATGTGCAAAGCTGCAGAAGGACATTTCAATACAGGATGGGGATGTGAAAAATGGGGTGTGAACCTGAAAAATCACAGGCCGCATGAACTAGTCCCTGAACATATGATACCACCTTGGGCCTTTGTCCATATTGGCTTTTTTAAAGGGTGGGGGTGAGGGTCAAGATACCATTCCCAGTTCCAAATACCTATTCTTCTTTTAATCTTTTAATACGTGGTATGAATGGTAGAAAGAACACTTGGAAGGAAAATATTATAGGAAGGAAGAGAAGAAAAAGGGAAGATGAGAAAAAAAAGATTGAAAAGTGGTGATGGCAATTAAAAGTTTGGATTCAAATCCTTCCTCTGATAATACCCACCTGTGTATCTGAACAGAATATTCTCCTTATTTTTCCAAATCTGAGGTCTCCCCTTTAGGGATGAGGAGAATATTATCTACTTCCCAATCTATTAAGACCAAGAGAATATGGAAAATATATCTATATCTGTATTATTAATCTATCTGTCTGTCCCTAGGACATAATAGTAACTAATGAAATGTCAATCAAAACATTGAAAACAGCCAAAATTTTATCACCAAAGTAAAGGCTTGTGTAGCGTCTTCAGCAGTGAGGTGCCCAGGTGGTACTTCCTGCAAGCACAAAGCTCACATGTCCCACTGTCCTTCACTAGGGCCCTGTCTCCTACTATATTGAAGTTTCTCAATGGCAGGTGCCAGTCCATGGCCACCGATGACCCTCAGACATGATATTGTCCCTTACATGAGGAGGTCTTTGTCAATATTTATAAAATCAGTGAATGAATGTCATGTTGGTTTAGGGATACTCAACATGTACCAATCCCCAGATATGGAATTTACAGATTGGAAAAGTGAAGACATAGTTTTAATATTTGTGTTCCTCCAAAATCCATGTCAAAATATAATCCTTGCTGCAATATTACTAAGAGGTGGGATTTCATCCTTAGCATTGGTGGTGTGGGGGGAACAAGAGGTAGAACTTTCTTGGAATTGATGAAGTCCTCTCCCCTTGTAAATGGGATTGGTGTCCTTATGAAGGGACTTCAGGAAGCAGACTGGCCCTTTGGCCCTTCTACCCTTTCTGTTGTGGGAGGACACAGCAAAAAGTTACCAGGTTTGAAATGGAGAAGAGTCCTCCCAGACACTGACTCCAGGACCTTCATCTTGGACTTCCCAACCTCTAGAAATGTGAGAAATAAGTTCCTTTCTTTATAAATCACTCAGTCTCAGGTATTTTGTTATAGCAGCATAAAGACAAACCCTAATATCTTATTAAGGTCAATAACTACATTTTCCCCCAATTAGTTTTTAATTTTATCACTTCCTGTCAGCAATCATAATTACGTAGCAAAAATCATTTTATTTTCTTTGTGTTCATGAGTATTTTTAGAATAGTAAACTGATTTCTTTTATATCTGTACAGTGGGAAGAGGAAGAAGTAAGCAAGAGCTGGGGAAGGAGAATGTAAGAAAACAATATGAAAGAAACCTGAAAAGAATTTGGAGCTCAAACTGGTTCCAAATGCTTTACATTGAAGGTGGGAGAAAAATCAGGGTTCAATATTAATGCAATATTAATGGATAATTTATTCAGAGCCTTTTTCTTTGGTTTAGCTTTAAATGAAGCAAATTCAATGGATCTTTCTGCAAATATTACTGAGTAAATTTATAATTTAATAAAACTCATGATGTTTGATGAGATTTGCAAGTGCATATACCACAATTATCACTTTCAAGCCATAGAACATCTTCATTTCTCAGATTCTCTGCATGCCCCTCTTTGTGTTTCTTCTCACAGTCTGCCCTAAATCAATGGATCATAATATTTTGAGATCCATAAATCGTTTCTTCGAATCTTAGGCAAGCTAAAATGTTCTCCCTGCTGGGGAGGGAAGTGGAGACATGAGGATGGATTTTAGGTTAAGAACCACCAGCAAGTTTTACTTATTTGATTTCCTCATTAATGATCTTTATTAGGCACTGCCTGGGTACTTTGGAAAAAGTGTCAGACAGTGGTTAAGAAAAATAACATTCTTCTTTCCTTGACCTTATAGCAAGGATAAAAATGCCTTCAACAGAAAAGTGAACCACTTAAGATCAGGTTGTGGATCCTGATCCTGATCATCACCAGGAGGGTGGTCACTAGCCTGGGTAGGATGATAAAGAAAGCACAAGCTGTTCTATAGATGACCATGGAAGGTTCAAGGAGGTCTTTTTGAAGTGATGGTGGTTTAGTGGACACCTGAGGATGAAAGGAAGGTGATTATGCCAAGAGATAGAGAAGAACCTTCTAACAAAGATATCCACAGTCTGATTTCTGCCCTATCTGAATTGCTCCCCCATCCCTACATGCCACCTGCTCACATTCTGTTCTCCTAAAAGACAGAATGTTGATTCTCCTTATTTACAAAGCTAGTCAACCACTAGAAGAAAACTTACATTTTCATGAAACATTTCTTTTAGGTATTACAAAGAGAATATTTCTGGTTATCTAATAAGTGTATAACAAGTCAACCCAAAATTTGGTGGTTTACAACGTCAACAATAATTTTATCATCTCTCATGATTTATGTGGGATAGACATGTATGAACAGCTTACTAAGATAGTTGTGGCCAGAGTATCTCATAAAATTGCACTTGGGCATGGCTAGAACTGGAAAAGCAAGAGATGGCCAGACATCTCCTTAGTAATATGGGTTCATGTGGTTAATTTGTGCTATCTGTGGATAAGCTTCTTTGGGCTCCCTCAAAGTTTATCATTCTCAGGGCAGTTGTACTGCTTCCATGGTGGTTGAGGGCTTCAAGAGTATTCTGGTAAGAAGACAGGAGCTAAATTGCCTTTTATGACCTAGCCTTGGAAGCCACTGTTAATCAACCAGTCAAAAGGTCCTATGGGGAAGAGATATATGCCTGATGGAAAAGCTGTAAGATTCTAGGACAGCTTGTAGAATGAGAAGTATTTTTGCAATCATCTTGGAAAAGCACAATTATCCATGGGTAGTCTAGGAAGATGAATAAGAGAAGAAAAGGGATTCCAAGAACAGAAGGCATGCATACGTCCTGGCTTCAATGAAGACAGGTGGATTATGCACATTCGCTCAGGAGGTTCATGAAGAGAATTACTTTGGATATATTCAGTCTCAAAAAAAAGAAAATGGGAGAGGTGAGAGAGAAAACTCTAACTTCATTTGATTGAATGATAAGAAGAATTTTCTAATATCACAGGAATCAAAAACACTTTTCTTAAAGGTGAAGAAATCCCATGAAGAAGAATTCCATCATGTCTCATGGATGAGATCTTGACCTCATGCCTATTTATCAACAAATAGCTAATAGAGAGATTGATTGTTATGATTGGTTTAGGGCATCCAGTATTATGTGAGTCAAAGCAGGAAAAGGGGTAATTGATGATAGAGAATAATTCATCTAGTGAACTTTATGAAATCAAACAATTGCTAAATTGACTACATAGAGGTAAGTGGGAAGGATGGGAGATGGTGATGGTCAGTTGCTTTGTTAAATGTGACAAGACTCAAGATGTGACTGTAAGAGTAGAAGGGCAAGATGAGTGAAGAAAATATTCATGGATTTTTAGAAGGTTGAGAAACCAAGAGACTAAAAGAAACATGATCCGGGTGATATTAAAGGCTCCCAAAATGAAATAGAAATAAAATTAGGACTTTCCTAAGATGGATGAAATCAGCAATTAAATGCTTTGCTATAAGATCAATAACTTCAATGTGTCAGATATAAAGGCTTAGATGACCTATAGTAGTATACACTTGGGGGAAAAGGCAGGTGAACACCAGCTTTCAAATGCTTTCCTTGACTCCAGTCTGAAGCAAAAGTCATCTATGTAAATCATCTATTAATCATGTTAGCACCCTATTTAAGGTCTGCTAATGTTCCCCAATGCCACCCAGATAAAATATGAACTCCTTAACATATCTTACAAGGCTCTCTACCACCATTTCTATCTTCAGGAGATTTTGACAAACTCCTGGTCATATACTCTTCTCATAAAAAAAATTTGGCTATATACTCCCAAGGTATACCTAGTTTTATACTATTATAGTAACTTCTTCTATAGTAAAACATGTACTAAAATATAAATAGAAAATGAAATCAATAAATTATGTGGGCAGCTATAATATAGAAAGTAAAAATAGACTTTTTATTGGTGCATATTAATTACACAGAACGTTGGGTTTCATTGTGCTATATTCATACATACATAAGATCATATTTTGATCAATATCAATCCTCAATACCTTCCCACTCTCCCCTGCATCCTCCTCCTGATCCCTTCTCCTCCTGTAATGATTTTCCTTCTACTTTCATTGCATCCCATTTCTCCCCTATTTTTCCTTCTAGTTTCCACATATGGGAGAAAACAAACAGTATTTTTCTGAGTCTAAAATATTTTGCTCAAAGTTATGGCCTCCAATTCCATCTATCTCCCTGCAGATGACATAATTTTATTCTTCTTTATGGCTGGATAAAACTCCATTGTGTATATATACCACATTTTCTTTATCCATTCCTCTGTTGACAGACAAGTAGGCTGATTCCATAATTTGGCTATTGTGAATTGTGCTGCAATAAACATGCTTATGCATGTATCTATAAAGTGTGCTGACTTTAATTCTTTTGGATAAATACTAAGGAATGGTATAGTTGGATCATATGGTAATTCTGTTTTTAGCTTTTTTGAGGAAACTCCATACTAATTTCCATAGAGAAGGTCTAGTTTACATTCCCTCCAACAATGTATAAGAATCCCATTCCCCTGAATCCTCACCAGCATTTATTGTAATTTGTATTCTTGATGCTTGCCATTCTCCTGGAGTGAGATGAAATCTCAGTGTAGTTTTGATTTGCATTTCCTTGATAGCTAAAGATGTTAAGCATTTTTTTTTTCATATAATTGTTGGCTGTTTGTACTTCTTCTTTTTAGAAGGGGCTTTTCAGTTCATTTGCCCATTTATTGATTTGGTTATTTGTTATTTTAATATTAGGGTTTTTTAAAAGTTCATTATAGCTTCTGAACATTAAACTTCTGTTGGTTGAGCAGCAAAGCTCCCATTCTGTAGCTCTTCCTTCAGATTCTTGTTTCCTTTTCAATTTGATGTCACTCCATTTATGTTAAAGTTTTTCATCTATTTTTTCTTCTAATAGCTACAAAGTTTCTGGTCTTTGACTATTTTGAGATGATATTGATACACAATGAGAGATAGGGCTCTATTTTCTTTCTTCTATGTGGGCTTATCCAGTTTTCCCAGCACCACTTGTTACATAGGCTGTCTTTTTTACAGCATGATTTGGCACCTTGTCAAGTATAAAGTGACTCTAGCTTTGTGGGTTTGCCTTTGTTTTTTATACTGTTCCATTGATCTACTTTATTTTTGTGCCAATACCATGCTGTTTTTGTTACTATTGTTCTATAGTATAATTTGAAGTCGAGTATTATGATGCCTTCAGCATTTCTCTTGTTGCTTAGCATTGCATTGACTATTCTGGTTTTTCCTTCATTATTTTTTCTTTTTGTTCTTCCATATGAATTTTGGGATTTTTTTTTATTTCTGAGAACAATATCATTGGTATTCTGAAGGGAACTCCTTTGAATATGTAGATTGCTTTTCACAATATGGCCATTTTAACAATATTAATCATTGCTAGCCATGAACAAGAGAAGGCTTTTATTTTCTACTGAATAACTTATTTTAAAATAGAGAAACCCACCAGAATAGTTGAAGACTATAAAACCTACTTCTCAGTAATAAAAATAAAAAAAACTAGATAGAAAATAATTCTGCTCAAGTGTCCAGAAAACATAAGGTAGATTACATCCTAGGCCATTAAACACACACACACACACACACACACACACACACACACACACCCCTAACTTAAAAGAATAAACTATTAGAGTGTGTCCTCCAACAAAAGTGTAATTGAACAAGAAATCAAAAACAGAAATAATAAAACAGGTAAAATTCCAAACTATTGAAAACTTAGACAACATACTTCTAGATCCATAAGTCTAAGAATAGATCACAGTGGAAAATTTTTAAATACATAGGAGTGAATGAAAATTCAATGCAAAAAAAATAGTGGGGTTCAGATAAAGGAAATGTAGAAAGAGTTATTAAAAGCAATAATATAGCTATTAGAATGAGTAAAAAACTAAAATTAGTAATTTAATCTTCTATCTCAAGAAAGTAGAGGGGAAAAGATCAGAATAAACTCAGAGTAGGAGAAATAAAAAATAATAAAAATAAGAGCTGAAATGATTGGAATTAAAAACATAAACATTAATAAAAATTTAAAAAAAAACAGAAATATTTCCTCAAAAACAATCATAAGATTATCAAAACTTCAGGAAGTTTGACACAGAAAAGGAGAAAAGACAAAAATTGCCAGTATCAGGAACATAACAGGAGACTTTACATATTTGGAAGACAACAAATAGATAATAAGAGAGTATTATAAACAATTGTACTCACATTCATCTGACAACTTAGATAAAATGGACCAATTCCTTGAGGAACATAAAGAACCAACAATTAAATCAATATGAAATAGATAATTTGAAATTCCTATAACTATTAAGGAAACAGTGCTATTTAAACAACAACCAGAAGAAATATTTCCAAGCCCAGATGGTTTTACTGTGGAATTAGTGCAAATGTTTAAAGAATAATGGACATCTCCTTCAGAAAAAGCAGTGAAAAAATAATACTCGATTTGTTTTGTAAAGCTTGTATTATGAGAACCAAATAAAGAAATAAAAATGGAGGAAATACAGAACAATATTCCTCATGAACACAAACACAAAAATTCTAAACATAATATTAGCAAATAAAATTCATCTATATAAAAGAAGAATTATTTACAATAATCAAGTGGTATTTATTTCAGTTATGTAAGACTGGCTCAATATTTGAAAATTATTCTAATGACCAAATTATCAAGCAAAAAGGAAAAAATAATCACAATTCTGTCAATTGATGCAGAAAAAGTATTAGACAAAATGCAATACCCATTCAAGTAGCACTCTCAGAAAAGTAAAAATATTCAGGAATTTCTCAAATTGATAAAGAGCATCTAAAAGAAATGCTAATATTTTCTTTATGGTGAAAGACTGAATGGCTTTCTCCTAATACCAAGAATATGGCAAGTATATATAGTTCCGTATGCAACATAAGTTAGAAGTTCTAGTTAGTGGCATAAGAAAATAAAATGAAACAATATGCAGATAGATTATAAAGGAAGAAATAAAGATGTTCTTATTTGCAAATTACATGATTACTACATAGAAAATATCAAGGAGTCTATTGAAAATTTTCTAGAACTAATAAGAAAGATTAATCAGGTTTCAGGATAAAAGCTAACTATAAAACCATTTATCTCTGTACAATGAATAAACATGGAGATGATGAAATTTAAAATGCAATGCTATTGATATTAGATTTTTTAAAAAGAGAATGTACTGAAGAAAGAAAGCAAAGAACCAAATAAAAGCATACCATGTTCATGAATTGAAGAGTCAACATCATAAAAAATGCTCAACTTCTCAAACTGATATATTTATTTAACACAATTTGTATCAAAACCATAGACAAGATTACTCTAAAATTTATATGGAAAAGAAAAGGGACTAGATATTGCTGAAGCAATTCTGAAATACAAGAATGAAATGAGAAGAATTAGACCACCCTATTCTAAAATTTATCAAATAAATACAATAATCAAGAGTATATAATAGATACATAGCTGATGGCAAAAATAGACTCACACAAGTATGCCCAATTTGCTTTTTTTTTAAAATGTGTTAGTTGTAGATAGACACAATACCTTTATCTTGTTTATTTTTGTGTGGTGCTGAAGATTGAACCCAGTGCCTCACATGAGCTAGGCAAGTGCTCTACCACTGAGCTACAACTCCAGCCCCCCTATTTATTTTAATGAAGGTATAAAAGTGAGTTAAAGAAGGCAGATTTTTCAACAGATGCTCCTAGACCAATTGAAAAAGCATAGGTAGGCATAAAATCTCTCTTCCACCTAAATCATACATCTTATATAAAATTAAACTTAAAATTGGTTACAGATTGAAATGAACAACAATTAAAATCAGAAAAAAAAATTAGGAGAAAATTTGTGGGATCTAGATTTAGAAAAAGAGTTCTCCAAACTGAAACCAAAAGCATAATTCATAAAAGGAAAATATAATTAATTTGACTTCAACATAATTAAAAACTTTTGCTCTGTGAAACATCATCCCATAGAGTAGATGAAAAGACCAGAAAAATCATGTAAGAGTTTAGTTTTAAACCATGTGTCTGACAGAGGAGTAGTCTCTAGAATACATAAAGAACTCTCAAAACTCAACAGTTGAAAATTATACAATCCAATCAGACCATGTGCAAAATGTTTGAAGAGACTTTTGACTGAAGAAGATACACATAGATAAAAATATGAAAAGATGCTCGACATTATTACCAATCTGGGAAATTCAGGTTAAAATCCTAGTGAATGTCTCAAATTAAAATAAAAACAGTAAAACATCAAATTGCCAGCAAGCATGCAGAGAAACTACCATTCCTATTGAGATGTAAAAATGTGTAATTCCTCTAAAATTTGTTAAAACACAGAACACAGAAGTACCATATAATTGAGTACTTGCACTTGGATATTTATCCAAGAGAATGAAAACTTGTGGTCACACAAAAATTTGAACATGGATATTTATTGCAGCTTTAATTGCAATACTGCAAAACTGGCCACAACCCAGATATTTTCAACTGGAGAATGGTAAAAAGCAGAGTGCTCCATTCATATGAAGAAAATTACTACTTGGCCATAAAAAGGCAGAAACTTGCTGGTACACATAGAGAATTACAGTGAGTGAAAGAAGCCAATCCCAAGAGAGTACGTACTTTCGGACTCCATTTGTACAACATCCTTGAGATGACAAAATTACACAAAAGGGAGCATATAAATGGTTATCAGGAGTTAAGGAGGGTGGAGTGGGAGGGAAGTGTGTATGATTCCAAAAGGGAGCATGGGGAATCATCGTAGTGAGAAGACAATTCATATGTGGATAGTCTCAATGTCAAGATGTTGGTTGGGACACTGTATTATGGTTTTACAAAATGCTACCATTGTGGAAAATAGATAAAGGCTACCTAGGATCTCTCTATGTTATTTCTTACAAATGTGTGTTAGTCCATAACTATCAGATGATTAAAAGTTTAATTTTTAAAAAAAAATCAATGTACCTCAACTTCTGGATCTAAAAACCAGGTGAATGCAAAGTAGGATAAACACAAAGAAAACCGTGCAGGCATATTACAGCCAGCTTTTTGTCTTAAAACAGGAGATTAAGAATAAATCTTAAAAGCAGCCAGAGGCAAAAAGACCCATTAAAAATATTATCACAATATGAATCACAACTAACTTATTATCAGAAATAAGGAAGCTAAAGACAATGGAATGATATCTTTTATGTATTGAAAGAAAAACCAGAATCTGCCAATCTGGAATTGTGTATCTAGCAAAAATACCTCTTGAAAAGTGTTATGGTTTGGATGTGAGGTGTCCTCCAAAACTCATGTGTGAGACAGTGCAAGAAGGTTCAGAGGGGAAATGATTGGGTTGTGAGACCCCTAACCCAGTCAGGGAAGTGACCACCTGATGGGATTAACTGAGTGTTAATAGGGTGTGGAGGGAAGTGCTGGGGCTTGTGGGCAGAGGTGGCTTTGGGTTTATATTTGTATCTGGCAAGTGAAGTCTCTCTCTCTCTCTCTCTCTCTCTCTCTCTCTGCTTTCTGATCATCATGTGAGCTGCTTCCCTCCACCACATTCTTTTGCCATGATGTTCTGTCTCATCTCCAGCCCCAAGGAATGGAGCCTGCTGTCCATGGACTGAGAACCGGGAGGCCCTGTATAAACCTCTCCTCCTCTGCAGTTGTTCTGGTTGGTCTTTCAGTTGCAGCAATGGAAAAAGCTGACCAAAACAAAAAGGAAAACAAGAGTTCTGCCTTCAGGTAATGATGTGGTCTGGGCAGAATTCTTAGAAGGCCCCACATAACTGTTAGCTGGTGTTATATTCTGCAATGTCCCCTACCCTTAAGTGTTGTCAGGGGGAGGCCGAAGGCTTCCAATCAACCAAAGGTATGAGATGTCAACAAAAGGTATGGCAAAAGGTATGGGATGTCACTCCCAAGATTAGGTTACTCACGTGTGTGTTTGTGTGTGTGTGTGTATGTGTGTGTGTGTGCATGCATGTGTGTATGCGCACACATGTATGTATATTTGTGCATAATGAGGATTCATTCATTCATTCATTCATTCATTCATTTACATCTGTTTTCCTACCATGCATGACAGAGACTCCTCCTACTAGCCTTGAAGAACCAAACTGTCATGCTAGAAATGCCTATAGACAGTTCTAAGTGTCAGGAAACTGCCTGTGACGTAAGAAAATGGGGACCTCAATCCTACAACCTTAAGAAACTGAACTCTACCAACAATGACAAGAGTTTGGAAAAGAATCAGGAACTCCAGAGAGGAATTTACACCAGCCAACACCTCAGTTGCAGCTTGCGGGACTGTGAGCAGAAGGTGCAGTTGAGTCCTGCCCCGACTCCTGACACAGCAACTTTGAGATAGCAAACATGTTGTTTTAAATGTCAGAGTAATTTCTTCAACAGTGATAGGTAACTACTTCAGATGGAGGCATTTAATCGGAACCTTCCTTCAGATAACAATTTTAAAACCTCGACAGTCCTAGGGGCGTAGTCCAGTGGTGGAGCATGCGCTTTGCATGAACAAGGCCTTGGGAAAGAAGCCCAGTCTCCATCAGTCAGTAAAGGGCACAGACAAAATATTTTTAAATATGCTTAAATTTCACCATAAAACAAGTTAAATAGATTTTAAAACACTGGTAGTCACTGTAGTGTACTCTTGCTATATGATATTTCATCAAATTAAATATTAGAAATTAATACCAATAAGACTCTAAGAAAAGATGCTCCACATTTGGAAACTAAACAATTTATTTCTAACATGAACCAATGCTTAAATCAAAAGTGAAATTAGAAAATATGTCGAACTGAATGAGGTTCTGATATAACACACCAAAAACTATGGGAAGCAACTGCAAAAAAATCATATCTGAAAGTCTTAAATAAGGAGAAAATTCAAAATCAAGCACTTTATTTTCAAACTTATAAAACTAGAAAGAGATGACCGAACTAAACCCTTAGAAAGTAGAACGGAAAGATCATTGTAAAAATCAATAAAGTAAAAAATATGCTATACAGAATGATAAAAAATTTATCAAAAATTACTTCTTTATGAAGAAAAGCCCCTAGGAACACTGATCAATAATAAAGAAAAAAATTGTTACCAAACTGTTATGAAGGAGAAAATATCCTAAAGATTCTATGTACATTGAAAGGATTATATGGGAATATTTTGAAGAGCATACCATCAATAAATGTAACAACAGAGATGAAGGAGATGAATTTTTAAAAAAACAACTTAACATAACTGACAAAATCTGAATAGACTCATATTTATTAAAGTAACTGAATTTGGCCTGAAAAAAATTTTTCACACAAAATTATCCAAGGGCAGAAAAATTCTATCAAACAAGATAAAGTGCTATTCTTTATAGAAGAAATATTAATTCTGCACAAAGTCTTTCAAGCTCAAAGAAAAGATAAACTTTTTTTATTTATTTTGTGATAACAGCATTATGTTGATAACAGAACCTGACAAATATTTTTAAAGTTTAAGAAAAGTGTGTGTACATATATATAGAATATGTATGTATGCACATGTACATATATGTATACATATACTCCAATATCCCTTGTGGAAATAAGTGAAAACAGATGATGTTAGAAAATAAAATGCAGCAATATATTAAAAAGATATTGCATCATGACTAAATGGGGGTTATCCCAGCTTAATGTTGTTTGTTTAAAGTTAGCAAGTCAATCAAGGTAACTCACCTTCGTTACAGAAAAATGAAGAATGGTTTATGTGGTAAACTCAATAAATACATGGAATTCCATACTTACTCATGATAATAACTCTTGGAAAACTTGGATCAAAAGGAACATTCCTTGGTTAAAAAAAAAAAAAAAAAGCAACTCTGAAGAATCCAGAGCTCACATCCTATTTATTAGTGAAGTATTCCACCATTTACCATAAGACCAAGAGAAAAGCAGTTGCCTGGGAGGTTCTAGTTGCTCCAAGGAAATCCAGAAAAAGATAAAATGCATGAAGATGGAAATTAAAACCAACAAAAACTTCTCTTCCCAGCAGCTCGGGAGACTGAGGCAGGAGAATCTCAAGTCCAGAACCAGCGTCAGCAACTTAGCAAGATCCTGTCTCTCAAAATAAAAATAAACGAATAAGTAGGACCAGGAATATGACTCAGGGGTTTGACCTGGCTTCAATCCCCAATACAAAAACAAACAAAGCAAAACACCACCACCAACAACAAAAACAAACAAACAAACCTTCTCTATTTACAATTGTAAGTAGCCAATCTCCCCTCCCTTAAAAAAAAAAAAAAAACTTTGAGAAAAAAATGAGTTTAGTAAGAAGACAGGATAAAATAAGGTCAACATCCCACCATTAACTGTATTTTTGTATACCACCAACAAACAGTTTAAAAAAAAATAATTAATTACATTTATAATAGAGTCAGAAATATTTGAGAAATTTAGGAACAAATTTAGGCAAAGCTAGGCAAGACTTCTTGTGTCAAAAAGAAAATTTTAAAGACGTAGATATGCTCTCTTTATAGTTCAAAAGGCTGGTGTGTCAAGGCATTTCTTCTCTCCTGTTTAATTAAACATTGTCCAAATCATAATCCCAGATGATCTTCCAAATAAAAATTTGTGATGACTCTAAAGTGTATGTGGAAATGTACAGGACCTAAAAAATATTAATCTTCAAAAAGATTAGAGCTAGAGGACTAACGTTCTGTAACTTCAAGAGTTACTGTAATGCTAGATCATCAAGAGAGCGTGGTATTTGTACAAAAACAGCCAAGTTCAGCAATATGACAGAATGCAGTCCATACACAGATTCTTTCATAGGGTCAACTGATTTTCATCAAAGGGACAAAACAATTCCGTGGAGAAAGGAAAGTCCATTCGACAAATAGTGCTGGAACTAATAGATATCTATATAAGAAAAAAAAATCCTAGATTTGTACCTCATGCTGCACACAAAATTAATTTGAGATGGATCATAGATCTCAACATAAATGCCAGGAAGGTAAGTTTTCTAATAGAAAACATGAAAGAAAATCTGTGCAATCTTGTGATAAGCAAAGATTTCAATTTCCTGGAGAGGGGACAGAAATCATAAACCATGAAAGAAAAAAATAAAAGATAAAATTATATTTCAGCAAAGTAAAAATCTTCTATACATGGGAAGGTATCATTGAGATATCATTAAGAAAATATAGTCATGATACAGGAGGGGAAACGTATGTATGTAAATAAATAAATTATATATACACATACATACATACTTGATAAAGGAGTCCTATTCAAAATATGTAAATTCATAATAAAAAATTTTTAAGTGGGCAAAAGATGTAAACAAACACTTCATCAAAAAGGACATAGGAGTGCTGGAATATAGCTCAGTTGGTAGAGTGCTTGCCTTGCATGCACAAGGCCCTGGGTTCAATCTCCAGCACCACCACACACACACAAAAAAAGGACATAGAGATTAACTAATAGGCATGTAAAATGTTTAAACAATATTAGAAAATACATAAATGAAAACTGAAATTAAAATGAGATACCACCACAAAAGAATGACCAAAATTACACGGACTGATAAGTGGAAGGATGAAGATGAAAGGTCAGCTCTGCTTTGCCAGAACAAACACCTGAGATACTCAAAAGACTAAATATTTATTTTGACTCTGTTTTGGAGATTCCAGTCCATGCTTGTGTGGCCCGGTTGCTCCCAGGCCTGGGACAAGGCCACACATCATAGCAGGAACTCATATTGGAGCAAAGTGCCCACCTCGTGGCCAGAAGGCAAGAAAGAAAGGAGTAGAGAGGAAGATACGGGTCCCACTGTCCCTTGCAAGGCATACCCACAGTGACCTAAAATCTCCCTCTTAGCCCTATTTCTTAAAGTTTCCACTAATTCTCCATAGCACCAGTTTGGGGACTGAACCTCTAACACAAGCCTTTGGGGGACATTTCACATGCAAATGACAGCACCAATTAAAATGCTCATACATTTTCAATGGCAACATAAAATGATACGACCACCTGTTAAGTTAAAAATTCACCTGTCTATCGGTCCAGAAATGCTACTCCTGAGTGTTTATGCAAGAGAAGTGAAACCAAATGTCCACTAAAACTTGTGGTTGCGGTTCGTAGCAGTTCATAATTGCTAAGAACTTGAAACAGCTCAAACATCTACCAATAAAAAAAATAAATTTAAAAACATCCTATGTTTTACTTGGTGTGGTTATTACACGGTTGTATATAGTTGTTCATAACTAAATTGAACCAGATACTTAAGATCGATGTAGTTTATTGTCTGTAAAAGATGTCTCAATAAAAAGAAGTTAAAATAAGAAGTCAATGAATACTGTTATGCTCGTTAGTTAGGTTTTTGTCACTGTAACCAAAATTACCTGACAAAAAACAACTTAGAGGAGGGAAAGTTTGTGTTGGCTCATGGTTTTAGAGGTTCAGTCCGTGGTTGGCCGGCTGCCTTGCTCTGGGTCAGAGGTGTGGCAGAGCATCTTGGTGGAAGGGCATGGTGGGTGAATGCTGCTCTGCTCAGGACGCCAGGAAACAAAGAGAGAGAAAGGGGCATCCTGGGGACATGATCCCCACCCACCCTCCTCAGTCATGCCCCATCTGCCCACAGGAGTCACTCAGCACAGTAGTTCTTTCAAATTGTTAATTCACCTAATAAATTAACTTGCTGATTAGATTATAACTCTCATAATCTGATCAGATCAACTTTGAATATTCATGCCTTAACTAACTCGGAAACTGTTGGGGGCTCCTCATATCCAAGTCATAACAAATATCTTACGTTTTCAATGTGATGTTTCATACCATTGGTTTGCTACTATCTTAAGCATAATCTTTGCAGAGCAATTAAAAAGAATAGAAAAAGATTTATATTTCTAATTGTTTTAACAATTGTAATTTTGTCTCCACCCCCCACCCCCCCACACCCCCGTCTTATCTAATTAGGTTGCTACTGTTTTCAGGAGGAGATGCAATATCCGCTCTGTCTACATAGTTTTCTTTGGGGCTTGCTTGGATAGTATTATCTTCAGTACAACTCAATTTCTTTTGCAGATTCTTTCCAGGTGCCCCATCCATTTTGTGTCAGTAAGCATCATGAAAGCCAATTTAAAAAGCATAATTCAACTGGGCAGGACTCCTGGGTGGGTCAGGACATCGTAAAAACAACCAATACATGAGGGTCTTTTCACACTTTCCCTTTGGTGTAACCCTGCATCTCCCCACTGGGACAAATTGTATGTTTTAGGAACACTGGGAGACCCCTCCTGGTTCTCACATGGGACTTAGAGGACTCCAGTAGTAACCAGCATATCAAATTTAATAAAACTCATTTTAATCTTATAAAAATAAATACAAATGGGAGTGCACCAGACCTAGCAGTCCACCTGTGCCACCGCGTTTCTCTTCTGTGTTCTTATCTACCTTCTCTGAATTACTACTCCCTTACAGGTCCCCAATGTCACTTCTCTGATGAATTTTTCTGACTCTTCAGGACTGAGGTACCTCAAGATCTTTGAGCAAGGAAAGAGGTCATTGTACATTTTAGACAACAGAGTTCAACACACTGTTTAAACCAGCCCTGCTTATTTATTTAATAAAGTGATAGTCATTATGTTCTAGGTACTGTTATAGGCACTGGTGATTCAACAGGGAACCTCAAAACCAATATCCTTCTGTCTTTGTGGCAATGCAATTTGGTAGAACAGGCATACAATTAAAAAATTAATTGGTAGCAAGTACAAAGGGGCAAAAGGAAAGTGATCTAGAAGGGTGCCAGCAAGAGTCAGGGGCCCAGGGATTGACAACATCTGGTGATCAAGGAGGAGGTCTGCAGCTCTGACCTTCAGCCATCATACAATGTCTGCAGGGACATTGCACCAAGAAGGACGGTCTGTCTTGTGGAGGAGAAAGGGCAGAGGCCCGGAGAGAGACTGAAAGGTGCAAGATCTTTTCCAGAGCAGCATCTGCAGCTCTTTCACCTGAGATAAGAAAAAGGAGGATTCAAGAACACTCCCAGGCTTCTCTTCTCAGCTAGTAGGTGAACCAAGTGTCACTTAATAACATAGAAAGAGAGGTGGGGTGGGCAGCACAGGCGATTAGAGTTCATGTTTGACATGATGCACTTGAACTATTAGTACACACACACACACACACACACACACACACACACACACACTGCTCATCCACTTTAAATTTCAGGGCATTTAGTTCAGAGAACACAATTTACCTCCTGTAGTTGAATGTATATGCTGCTCCTTTGAAATGTGACTTTGTGACACCTCCCATTCAAGATCAGGGATCATTTCTCCACCCCTTGAATTCAAGCTCAGATGTGTGACCTGCTTTGACCATGCAGGACCTTAGCATAGGTTGCACAAGCAGAGGTTTACAAAGCCATCCTGGCAGTCCCACCATGGGGACAAGCTGAAGCTAGCTTCCAAAGGATGAGAGACACTTGGGCCACTCCACTCAGTGACATCATTCCAACACTAATTGTGATGAGGCAACCATGGGCCATTCGGCACCACTAAAGCCAGCCTAGACCAGAGTGTGGAAAAGAAAAAAGAAAAAAAAAAAAAAAAAAAGGAAGGAGATTGAATCCGTACATCATTTAAGCAAAACCTAATTGATACACTTGGCCAGATCCAGGGCTGATGTGGTACCAGTCAGGACTACGGCTTCCTTCCCCTAGGTTCACTGCTTTCTCTTTCTTCCAAGGCTGGTCTACTCACATATTAATAGAATTAGGACTAGAAGCTGCTGCAAGCACACAAGTGTGCATTAAGACCCACTCAATTTGTTAATATGCAATATGCAGTCTCTCTCTCTCTCTCTCTCTTCCCCTCTCTCTCCCCTGCCAACGGCCTCCCTCCTTCTTTCCCTCCCTCCCTCCTTGATGAGACAATGTTGCTGTAAAAGCAACCAACAGAAATCCAATTCAGTCTCTAGGGAAATTTATAGAAAAAAAAAATCTTGCTATGCCAGTGCTTTTTCCATGGCAATATGAAGCATATGGGATCTCAGAAGCAGCATCTATCACAATATGTTGCATTGCGGTGCAGGAATTGGCATTTCCTCCAATTCCTCAAAGCATAGTTAAGAGCAAAATAAATGTAAAGATATGAGGTCCAGGCTCCTGCTGACATGTGTCCCTTTCAAAGCCTTCGACTGCTTTAAGGAAAAGCAAAATCAGAAGCAAAACACAAAAACCAAAACCCCTAAATGCATGGCACTTTCAGTCCTAGAAGTCTCTGAGATAAAACTCAGATTCGAAGCATGTTCAAAGTTGTACATAGGGTCCAGGGGTTCAGCCACTGCAGCCCAGGGGACACTGGGACTGGAGTCCGGCATTCTCGGGTTCCAGGTGGAATGGGAAGGAGGGAACACACTACCCATCCTAGTGTAAGGAATGTGGAGTCCTGAGCTTTGTCTGCTCTCTGACGTATTCATGACTAGGTGACTGCATGACTTGAACATTCATGTTGTGAAGTTGCAGGGATAACCTGTCACTTATGTTTATCACTAACCACAAACCCCTAAGCACAGGTTTGCAGTGGGGGTGAGCAGACAGACATGGGCCAGTGACAGTGTTCAGGGCGCCCTTCACCAAATCAGGGCACCTTGGCACTGGAGAAAACAGGCAAAGCAGGAAGGTCTCTCTGACCTTCTCCTGCCCTTCCCCCGAAGCAGGTGCCCTCCCTGTTCACAGAAAGGAATAATGTCCTTATCTCTGCAGTCACAGGGGCCCAGAGAAACATCCGAAGAAGGAGCAGGTCTGCCAGGCTCCCTGCATCATTACTGCAGATGGTACTTCCTTTCGTCCAATCAGACTACCCCACAACCACCCACCTCTACACCAAACCCAGCATAAAGAGACCCGGGGTTCCCTCTTTTGGGGTCTGCATTTCTGAAGTTTCCTCTTCTACATAAAACTTACTGTTTGTCTTCTGTTACAGGAGCCCCAGCCATGAGCCTTGTAGCAGGTGGAAAAGCTTTTCCTCTTCCTATATCACCAGAGTTCCTGGGCCACCAAGAACAGAAGGAACCAGAGCACCCCAGGTTGGCCAGGGAACAAGGGGAGCCTCTCAGGTGACTGTAGTTTAGAGACAGGGAGGAGAGGCGCAGGACAGTGAGCAGGGGAGCTGCCTGCAGCTTGCACTATCTGGCTGTGGGTGACTCTCTTAGGTCCATGTATGCCTGCCAGGTGCAGTTGGACACATCATTTACTTAAACCTGACCGGGTAAGTACGAGGCCCCTGTAAGGGATTATGTGGCTTCCCCAACTCCAAACAGTAAGTGAGAGAGCTTAGGCCTAAACCCAGATCCCTTAACTCTGCATTTTTTTCTCATTTTAATGTCACTTTATGCCAACGTGAAATATTTTAGATTTAATAGTTACCTAAACATTTTATCTTCTTGAATGCCTCTGAATATATTGAAATATTATGGAAAGGATAGCATGGTTCCCTCTGGCAGAAAAATTAATAGTAGTTAATTTAAAACATGATTTTAAGGGACAGAGTAGGTTTCTTCTCCTCTTCTAGATTTACGGAAGCTCCATGTGACCTTCATACCAGGGGAACGTCACAAAGGGGCAGGACAGAATGGGATGGCAAGAGGTTGCATCATGCTAATCAGAATAGTGGGCTTTTACAACGTAGGAATTGTTTATTTCTGGAATTTTTCATTTGATATTTTCAGATCAGGGGTAGCTGAAACCAAGCAATCCAAACCATGGATAAAGGAGGAGTGCGATCACGATTTTTATGCTCTTGAAACATGTTAGTAGAAGCTAATGCAGAACAAAAATATACCTATATGTAAGGAATACAGTAGAGAGCAAGTCAGGGTGCGCAGAGTTAGCAGACAGCTTGAGCAGAAGCCTCTGGCTCTTGTCCTTGCTCTTCCCCTTGAGCAAGGCCATGCCCAGCCACAAGCACCTGGCACAACCCTACCTATCAGTCAAGGTCCATTAAATGAGATGATGCACATAGGGATTTAGCTCAATGACGCATAGGGAGGACTCAGTGAACGCTGGCTGTAATTTGTCATGACTCTTTCCAAAGCCACTCTCTTCTCCAAACTTCTCCCAGTTCAATCCATGAAGCGTTAAGAGCCCCATTTTCTAACCCCCGTCCTGTTCTTGCTCTCTCCTGTGGCTCTAAGAGAACACATCTTGATTTATATCACAGTTATCTGAGAGCTTATCTTACACCCCTACGAGATTGTAAATTCTGATCCTTTTATCCCCGGTGGAGGCTTCCCCGTGCATCATGCAGATCCCACTGCCAGGAGCCAAGGCCTCCCCAATGCACTGGGGCATCCAGCCGGCAGATCCTCTGACTTAATTTATCACCAAACATTCTAGGCTTTAGCTTATTTTAAGCACCTCTATGTAAAAGCTGCATTTGTGCACAATAGGGGGAAGCCCCTGCTTCCGGAGGCCGCTCAGGAGAATCAAGACTTTACCCCTTTCTCCAGGAAAAAGAAAACTCCCCTATTCAGGTGGGCAACTTACTGCGGAGGACTGGAGAGCAGGCCTGTATCGGGGTAACTTATCAGGGACTGACAAGTTGCCTTTAGGTAAAAGAAAGTTTGAGGAGGTTGATGATGTTTCCTAGCACTCTGGCTCTTTAGATCTTCAAGGCACTTTACACAAATCAACTAATGAACACTTCATCACACAGCATGCAGTCTCCCCTGGGGACTACAAGGCTCTGGGCTGCAGCCAGGCACTTGAAAGGGGCTGGGTGATTTGCAGTTAACAATTGCATTTATGATTGTGACTCCTAAAAGAGAGACAATCAAATCTTATGCCTTTGACTAAGCCAGTGCATCCTGCCTGTTTGTTGACTGACTAAGTTATACTGAAGGAAGTTCTTTAAATGAGGACTTGCTTCTGCTCTGCCCCCTCCCCAAGTCTAACCAATAGGCAACACAGGCCAAATGCGTTAGGAAGTTCTTTTCAGTGTAGCCTCTGGACACTTCATGTAAAGTGTTTAGGGCTGGGTTCTGCTCAAAAAAAAAGGTCTGCTGAAAGCCATGGTCCTGGTCCCTAGAAAAATGCTTAGCCTGCACATACACATTGCAAACATGCATGACTTTTTGGAATCCCTCTGAAACTCAAATCAAGACTCTTTACGTTAGGTGTGGTTGGAGGAAGCAAGCTTCAAAGGGGTCGTCTATGTTCTGTTTGGGGAGAAATAATTTATTTTTCTGAGACTATTTTATTTTACTGCTCTGAATGCAAAATTTAGAGATGCAGTTGGCCTTTTCAGATTAGACATCAAGAATGCTTTTGCACTGTTATAGGAATATGTTTCTTTTTAAATCATTACAGCAGTGTGTTTTCTGGTCACAGCCATTTGTGGCGACTTAGGGATGTGTTTTCTTTTTCTTGGGCTCCTTTAATGACATAGTCTCATATTGGAGAAAAATAAGAAATGCCTGTCTCCTTAGAGAGTGGGTGTGTATCCAGGGGAGACTTCTTTGAAAACTTACTTGGCAGCTTTTAGGTAACAGTAATGCCAACTAAATCCTCCATAAATATTCCCATATTCCCCCAACAGAACTAAACAAAGTATGTTAGGAAGCCCCAATATCTTTCTTTCTTTTTTATTTAGTTGTAGATGGACACAATATCTTTATTTGATTTTTATGTGGTGCCGGGGATCGAGCCCAGTGCCTCACATGTGCTAAGCAAGCACTCTACTACTGAGCCACAGCCCTGGCCCCCAATATATTAATATATACTTCTAAGTCTTACTGAAAATCAGGAAAGAAAAATAGTTTTCAGACAACCAGAGAGAACAGAGTCTTATTTTCTAGGAAAAGAGAGCTTTTTGAGAAGAGGCTGGGAGAGCAGAGGGAAGCAATCAATATGAAGTTGGAGGCCCAAAACAAAAATAATAACTTGCATTTCAATGGTCAGCCCTGAAGCACAGAATTCTAAGATTCCTTCTGCAATGACCTGTGGTATTCTTGTTATTATTATTATTATTATTATTATTATTTGCATACATGACAATACTGGAGTGCATTACATTCATAATTATCCATTCACAGCACAATTTTTTGTAACTCTGTATATAAAGTATGTTCATGCCAAATTATGCCATGATATATGAGCTCTCTTTTTTTTGCATTACAATTCTTAATACACCTTTATGCCACCATTTATCGTATCTCTGTTTGTATATAAGGTATGTGGTATTCATGAATGACCAGATCTTAAGAAGCTTAGGGAGGGTTTGTTTTCTAGGAGGCGATATCACTAACACCAGGGGGGGTGCCTCCCTTCCTGGTGATGTCTTTTGGCGGAAAAGAAGGAATTAACAAGTTTGGGGCCAAGGGGGAGTGTTCACAGGATGAGAGCCAAGGATAAACCATTCGCACACTTCTCACCAGTCATGTATAAGTTTGCATTTCTGCCCAGGTGTCCTTAAACGACAAGTGGCCCAACTGTTTCATCACCAACAGCAACTCTGAAGTTCAAGCCCTTGATTCTTAACTAAAGAGATAACCAGTCAGGGGACTTATCTGCTTTCTGGGTTTCTGGTCAAGCATCCTGGATTCCTTCCATCCTTTCTTTCTTGTTACAGTTGCCTAATCCAAGCACCATATCCAGCTCCCCTTGCTCTTTTCCTAACTAAAATGGTCAAGTGCAAATGTCAAACTTAGTAACAGTGGAGTGCTCAGCCTACCTATCTGCCCAGGTCAGCCTTGGGGAACTTCCTGCCTTTCCTGCGGCAGGACAAGGGCATAGAAAAGGCAGCCCCCACTTGAATGGTTCCCGCCCATCCTAAACTTGAGAATTGTGGTGTTGGATTTGGATTTGGATCCTGGCTGTCTTCCAATTCCTACTTTAAAGATGGCAAAGTATTTGAACTCTTTGGTTCTTGACTATTTCACCTTTGAAAAGAATCTACTGGTGAGAATTAAATGAGCTATTTAAGTATATATAAGTGCATCCTACCTCCTGCCATGAAGGATTTTCACTGGAACCCATCTATACAAACATACATTGCAATCTTTAAAAAAAAAAAAGTAATAATAAAAAAGGAAAGAAAGTAAAGAAAAAATGCATAATGAATACTACTAGAGGTTTAATAAAATCATCATTTTTTTTCAATAAAAAATGATATATATGAAAATATATGCTCACTTTTAAACTTGAGATTTCTGAAATGTGTTTTATCTTAGATATATTTTTAAACATTAAAACAGAGAGAGGTTGGGCAAAACAAAAAATATGAATTTTCAATTTACATTTCAAATACTTGTCCCTAGACAAGAAGCTCATGCATCGCTTTTCTGGTGCCACATCCAAGATGGCAACACTGGGGTCAACACGTCATGGAGGGGTTAGATGGGGTGAGTTAATGCCCTTTAACCTCAATGGCATCAAACTCCTAGCATCTGAGGGTTGCTTTGTGACCCCCCTAAGAGGCACAAGACCTGGAGATTTTTATGTTAGTGAAAGACCAGGACATGCCACCCCCAAATATGAAGGGTTTTAGGTGGAAAGTAACTGAGAATACATAGAGGCAAGCTGCCCTCCCACATTTGCCTAAAAGCAGGATATAAGGTTACAGAGACAAAATGTTTCCCCTGCCCTGTGCACCAGGCAGGACAAAGGCTGAGCTTGGCAGACTCTGGAGGTGGCACCATTCGTGTTCCCAAGCCTTACTAACTGCCTCTTTCTGTCCCCTAAGGTCTTTTTCCTTTGTCTTGCCATTTCTCTAAAATTTGGGTTTTTAAAAAAATATTTCCACATTTTTAATTAGTGCGTTTATAATCACACATAATATTGGCACCCGTTGTTACATATTCCTACATGCACACAATTTAACAGTATACTCTGTCCAATATCAGTATTTCTCTGCTATTCTACCCCCTGGTCTCTTTTCTCTACTCTACTGGTCTCCTTTTGATATGAGAACTGCCCACTCCCACACCTTTCTTTATTTTTGTCCTTCTAGATTAATTTGTCTTTAGTTAGATACGTTCATTCAAACTATGAGATAAAAGATACCCCCCTCCACCTTCTGAGTTTGGTTTATTTCATTTAACATAATGTTCTCAAGTTGCATCCATTTTCCTGCAAATGACATAATTTCGTTTTTCTTTATGGCTGAATAAAACTCCATTGTACATATATGCCACATTTTCTTTATCCATTCATCCGTTGATGGACACCTCAGCTGGTTCCATAGTTTGTCTATTGTGAATTGTGCAGCTATAAACATTGATGTGGCTGCATCTCTGTATTATCATGACTTTAGAATATTTGACTGTTTTTTGTTGCAGATGCTACATAAGTTAAAATTCAAAATTGCCTCTCTGAAAGTTCCTCATTCACTGATAATACCCATGTAAAAATGGAAAATAAATGTTAATAAATAGCTGTTTTCCAATCACAAAATAAATAATAAATAAATGGGTGAAAGGATGATCAATAAAGGGAGTAGAATGGGGTGGGGGAGGGGAAAAGGGGGGCATGGGCTGAAGTAAAATCACTTACATGTATAGACTCCAACTAGTATGTATAACCAAGATGCTCTAATAAGTAAATAAATACAGAAACAAATACCTGTTTTCTCTTATTAATTTTTCTTTAGACACGTCCATTCAAACTATGAACTTTTGAGAACTGAAGAAAAAAACCTTTTCTTTCCCTACACACTTATTCTATTTCTTTCCTCTTTCTATTCTGTTTCTTTCCCTACATGCTTATTTCCTATTGAGGAAAATGGTCTTCAAAGGAAGAAAAATGGCTTTCCCAAAGCCACAGCTAGTTAGTGCAGCTGCTGGTCCCCAGTCCCCAGTTCCCTATCTCAGGGCTCCATAGTTCCATGAAACTTTTCATCTCTGTCTTGCAGAATTTTTTCTGCTTTGCTCTCTACCCAGCTGTGGTTCCATTTGTGCTCCTATTTCTTGTGAATTATATGTTTATTTTTATCCGAGGATCAAGATATTAACCTCCTGGAGCAATTCTCTGGAGCAACAAGCTGCGGTGGAATGAGAAGACACATCCTCGTCCATTTCTCGAGTCTTCGCTGTGCTTTGTACACAGACGGCAGCGCTGCCCCTTGGAAAGGTTATTTCTAATGAGTACTCTGAACATAGGAGCAAAACATTTTGCCCATTAAGCAAAATTTTTGAATTCTGTCATTTCAACATAAATGAAAGTCTGAAAGCAACCCTTACTCTTTCTTCTTTTAGAGGAGAAATGCAAAAATGCAATGTTCAAATTAGACACGGCTAATCTGCCTTGTACGCCATCTCTGCTCTCCCAGTGAGGTGACGGGGCCCGGCACCGTGCTGGGTGCTCTATGTGCAATTTCTCATTTTGCCTTATAAGAGTCTATGGGATAAGCATTCTCATCTCCCCCGTTACCAATAAAGAATCTTCAGTGAAAAGAGAGAAAGTCCTTCAAAGTCAGGAAGGGAACAGGTGGTGGAGCAAGCTTTCCAATCCAGCAGTTTCTCCCTCCAGAGCCTGGTCTCCATCCCACCACACCGTGAAAAGAAACCACTTAAGATTCTAGAATAGTTGACAATAGATTGGTTTTCATAATACAAGGTTTGGGTTACATTGGAGGAAATAGATAACACAGAAAACCTTACATTTTCGCCTTCCACTTGGAAAAACTAGCATCCACACGCATACCTTCTGAGTATGTGTATTATATGGCAGGCATCAAGGATGCAAAAAAGGATTAAAATGTAATTTTTAAGAAATCATAGTTCAGTGAGGGACAATAAAAGCAGATTATACCTTTACTTAGGAGTATGACAGAGATACAAGGTGAGAGGAAGTCAATGACTATTTCTGAAGATGTCAGGAAAAAAAATTCTCCTGTCACAATGTCTTCTTGGGCTGGCTTTAAAACAGGCATACTTCAGGACCAGGGCATCCTGTTCATAAGGCAGGGCTGTGGCACTGTATGCATGTAGCATATAGTGACGAAGGTTGGAGGGGCAGAGATGAGGCTGTGAAGGGGTGAGTTTGTCACAAAATGTGTCTTATACCTTGTATTATTATGCCAGTTCCCTGCTGAGCTGTGGGACCATATGTCATAAAATGGTATCTCAGTTTTGTTCCCCTAAAAATCTGGTCACCAATGCTGAAGAATGTGTCTCGAGGTGTTTTGAAAGCAGAGTCCTCATTTAATGACACCAAGCGCCACAAGACTTGTAGAATGAATGTTTGATTCAGCAGAAAGGCTGTGGGTGTGGTAGAAAGAACAACACTGGACCACACACCACCCGACTCAAATCCTGATTACTTTCCACCCCTCTGACCTTGGGGATGTGTCCTAAAGTTTCAGAACTTCAGTTTACTTACCTTTACAATAGAGACAATCAAGAGTAACCTTCAAAATATTTAACAACGGCTGCATACAGGCACCCAGCAGTGAAAGGGGAAACCAGGCCCTTGGGGCTGTACCAATATGTGCTGTCTGCATGTCCCTTTGGGATGAAGACACCAACTTCCTGGGGGAAGATGTAAGGATGAGCTGGTAGAGACTCCATCCCCAGAGATGCTCAACAATGGCCACACTGCTCGGGACCTATTCTCCCGTCTTCTTATGCCTTTGGTAGGGATGATGACTAAAAAAGTCATATGGCTCATTTCTCTCTACCTTGCATCTTTACTGCTGTTGAAGAAGAGTCCAAGCTTCCGAACCAATACAAGCTCTCAAAGATTCCTTTTAACCTAGACAGTCATAGCAAGGTTGGGAAGGTGCCCTTTTGGCCATTGAGATCTTAGTTTTACAGTGGAGCAAAGAAAGAAAAAAAAAATTCTTTCTTCTTCTATTTCTTTGCTTGAGAATTTTGGCAGCACATAGCACAATTAAAAATGCGTGCTACATCTTCATGAGAGACTGTCATTCATTTTGCTTTCATTTCAGCGTGCCTTCTGGACTGTAGAAACTAGAGAGCTAGGTCTTTCCCACATTCCTTGCAGAGGAGGTCCCGAATGTATATTAGGTTCCACGAATCAGAAGTACCATATGAGAGCTGGGAGGTAACAGTGAGGCTGACCCTTTGTCCCATTCTATCTGCGGTCACTGGTTTTGTGAGTGTCAAAGGTCAGGGGCCCAGGACATTCATTTTAGTGGCAAAGGGTCACTTTGGGGGCAGCAACAGCAGGGGCTTCCTGATCATCTGGTTCCTGATCTTGGTGCTTCCTTGTCATGTCTGTATGGTGATGGGACTCCATGAGCCAGCCAGTAGCTAACATCTGTGTGACAACGTCCCAATTAGACAGGAGCTCTGTTGGTGTATCAATGGTGTAATTTTGACAATCATTCCTGAAAGTTCAGACTGGAGTCTTTATACCTGGGAGTGGCTTTGATTCTCTGAACCAAAATACAGGCTGGAAAAAACTCTTGAACTTATTTCCTGGGAATTTAGCCAGCAAAGAGACCTATTGTCCATATGTATGTAATAATACACATTCAAGGTTCACTGAAACATTGCTTCATCTTGGGAAAGGCTTGCAAATTACTTAAATGTCCATTAGCAGTGAATTGATTAATTAAATGATGTTGTATTGACATAATTAAACTTTATGATGACTTTAAAAATTTTTTTTCAAAGGAAATAGAGGTAGCTATGCTGCTATGAGGGACGTTCATAACATTATGTTAAGTAATGTTAAATATTTTATTTTTTGCTTAGGTAGCCATACCTGCCACTCACAGCTCATGTTCATGTGCTTGAAAACAAACCCACTACTGGCTCCAGGTGGGTCTTTCTTCCATTCACACCTGGCTAATCTTTGTAACCTCCTTTCTGTCCAGGGGGATTGGCTCTGATGGTGGACACAAGACCCAGTCCATGCCAAAGAGATGTGAAAACAGTTGGCTTGAGCAACAGGGGAAAAAAAACCTTTAAAATTCAAGTTTTCTGTCTTTTTGAGACAATTGCAAGAAGCAACCCTCTTTCTCTGCCTAGATATGCACATGCAGATGTTGTCACCTTGGGAATATTGGCAAGTCATATTGTAGCCAAGATGGGAGGCTGGCCTTATTGACATCATGAAGGTCAGAGCTGAAGGAAAGAGGAACCAGGCCTCTGATAGTAATGAAGCCACTGTATCTGATCAACATCGAACCAAGCTCTTTTGAATTTCTAGTTATAAAAGTCAACACATCCTGTTTTTTTATGAAAGACAGTTTGAGTTTGGTCTTTTATTACACGCAATGAAACACAGTCTGTAAATTAAACAGGGAAAAAAAGACAAGGAGCAAAAACTGGCGTATAATGTATTACCCCATTTGTGTTTAAAAATCATTTAAAATGCATATATACAAATGTACTTAAATATACACAGAAAATTTCTAGAAGGAGACAAAACTGGCTACTCTATTTCTGAGGAGTGTGTCGGGCAGATCTGGGTTAAGATGGAGACTTTTCATTATATATCTTTTTGTACTTGTATTTTTGAAATCAATTACACACAGTACTCTAATGACTCTAGTTTTTGAGAAAAACATCAGTTTTGCTCATGCAACACTATCCATGAAGAAGGGGTTGGGGTCTAGTGAAGAGCTGTTTGCACAGGTAAAAGAAAAGAGAAGGAAGGAAAAGAATCCCTTCTTTGGCATCTCTGCACTGGGAGGTACCTGAGGACTTTCAGGGTGTAAATCCTCCTGGGTCGATTCCACAGTCTAGCTATTGTGAATTGTGCCGCTATGAACACTGATGTGGCTGTGTCCCTGTAGCATGCTCTTTTTAGGTCTTTTGGGTATAGTCCAAGAAGAGGAATAGCTGGGTCAAATGGTGGTTCCATTCCCAGCTTTCCAAGGAATCTCCATACTGCCCTCTAAATTGGCTGCACCAATTTGCAGGCCCACCAGCAATGTAAGAGTGTGCCTTTTTCCCCACATCCTCGCCAGCACTTGTTGTTGTATGACTTCATAATGGCTGCCATTCTTATTGGAGTGAGATGGTATCTTAAGAGTGGTTTTAATTTGCATTTTTTTTGATTGCTAGCGATGGTGAGCATTTTTTCGTGTATTTGTTAATTGATTGTATATCCTCTTCTGAGAAGTGTCTGTTCAGGTCCTTGGCCCATTGGGTTCTTTGTTTTTTTGTTGTTTAACTTTTTGAGTTCTTTGTATATCCTAGAGATTAGTGCTCTGTCTGAAGTGTGAGGGGTAAAAATTTGTTCCCAGGATGTAGTGTTCCTATTTACCTCACTTATTATTTCTCCCTACATGCACTTCAATAGATGAATGGATAAAAAAAATATGATTTTATACACACTGGAATATTACTCAGCACTAAAAAATAACAAGATCATGGCATTTGCAGGGAAATGGATGGCATTAGAGCAAATTATGCTAAGTGAAGTTAGCCAATCCCTAAAAAAAAAAAATGCCAAATGTCTTATCTGATATAAGGGAGGTGACTCAAAACAGAGTAGGGAGGAAGAGCATGAGAAGATTACTAAACAGGGAAGAGAGGTGGGAGGGAATGGGAGGGAGAAGGGTAATTGCATGGAAGATGGAAGGAGACCCTCATCATTATACAAAATACATATACGATGGTGTGAGGGGGAAGGGAAAAAAGAGAGAGAGAGAAATGGGTAGAGAGAGGTGATGGAAGGGGAGGGGAGAGGGGGGTAGGGAAGGCAGCAGAATACAACATACACTAGTATTACTGTATGTATACACATGGATGTATAACCAATGTGATCCTGCAATCTGTACACGTGGAAAAATGAGAATTCATACCCCATTTGAATCAAATGTATGATATGTCAAGATCATTGTATTGTCTTGAGCAACTAATAAAAAATAAATAAATAAATAAGCTACAGATAAAAAAAAAATCCTCCTGGGTCAAGGCTCATCCAGGAAAAGGTAGCCGGCTTTTGGCTTAGGATGATAGAGGACGCTCTAGCTGCCATGCTGTCTAAATGATCTCACTTCTAAAAAATGTAATTCACAGAAACAGAGACTAGAAAGGTAGTTTCCAGGGGCTGGCTGGTTTGGGGGTGTGGGAAAAATGGGGAGCTGTTGATCAAAGGACACACACTTCTAGTTATAAGTTTTGGAGAATAAATTTTTGAGAACTAATATACAGCCTGATGATCACAATTAATAATAATGCACTATATACTTGGAATGTGCTGAGAGTACATCTTAAATAGGCTCTCTACATAGAAAAAAGGTAAAATGTGTTAATCAGCCTGATTATGGAAATCAATTCACAACGTATACATATATCAAAATGTCACAGTGTACACTTGTAATATTCACATTTTTTATTTGTTAGTTATACCACAGTAAAATGGGATGTTTTCGTCTATATTCAGTTGCTCTAACAGAATATCTGAGACTAGGTAATTTATAAAGAGAAGACGATTATTTTGGTTCGTGGTTCTAGCCATTTTCAGCCATTTTTTCATGGCTGAAAAATTGAAGAGCATGGCACTGGCATCTGCCCGATAAGGACCGAATGTGGCTTCAGCTCATGGTGAAAGGCAGCAGACTGGCTGAGCTCCCAGGATAGCCCACCTGTTTCCAGGAGAATAGCATGAATCCCTCCGGGAGGGCTCTGCTCCCATGACCCTAACCTCCCAGGAGTCCTGCCCCCAACACTGCTGCATGGAGGAATCAAAGTTCCAACCTATAGACTTTTGGAAAATGCACTCAGATCATTACACTTGTGAGTGGGGCAGGGGTAGGAAGGGTGTAGAAGAGGCTGCCTGGGAACATGCGCCACAAGGGGTCATTGCTCTCATGCCATGGGGGGGGGGTCTCTGCAAGAAATCTGGGGGCAAAGGAAGGAGGAGGGCGAGGTCATGATTTCCGCTTCCTCTGGGCAGTGGCAGTACCTGGTCATTTTCTCCCTGAAGCTCCTGGAGCGAGGCAGGGAGAAGCCACACAGCTTCCTGTTCCACCAGTTTCTCCGGTGGTAACAGCTTCTGTGTGGAGGGCGGGAGGAAGCCCCTGGCCCTTTCCAACACTCGACCTCACACCAAATCCCCTGGTTCGTCACTGATCCTAGCCTGGTTTGCTTCCTCCCTCCCTGCCCAGCAGAAAGTTCAGGTGGGACAGAGAGCTCTTAGGACGGCAGGGGACAGAGACTTCCCTCCTCTCTGCAAGTCCCATTGCTTGAGTCTCTAGAAGAGTAACAGGAGAAGACACAAAAACTGATGGCACACTTACACACAGGACCCTCGCACAATGCAAGACGCCAAAGGGCCAGATGATGGAAGCTGGCGGAGGTGGTCAATCTCCATCAGCCTTCCCCAAGCCACTCTACATCATGCAGGGTCCCGTCAACAGACACAACCCTGGGTCCTATCTCCTTGTCGTACTCCTGCTGACGTCCCTCCAACACAGAAATTCTGTTGTCATCACTTGCCCCACCCATCCCTGCCCCTTTCCCCCATGGCTCTGGATGTCCCATTATGAAAACGGAGAAAATAAGACACAGGCTTGCAGGTAGCTCCAGGAGTTGGTGGAACCCAGGCTGCTCGCTGCAGTCTTCTACTGTGCCTGGGGAACTCGCCCCTCTCGGTCTGAGGGGCTACTGAAAAAGCACTACTATTCCATGGGGAGATCTCAAAACTACAATATTTGATGAAAAGCATCAGATTATAAAAAAAGCTTTAATTCCATAAGGATTAAATATGCATTGACTATAAACACAAGTACAGATATATATACAGTCAATGTATGAAAGTCTGAACAGAAAGGAGACCCAACAACTTGAGAAGAGCGATTTTCCCTGGGGAGGGGAAGAGAGGAGTTTGGTAGGATCGGTGAATTCTGTTGTGTTTGCAATGATTTACTACCCCAAAAATTAAGATCTGATGAAAAATGAATAAAAATACAAGAGCATTATTGTTAAATAGAAGTACCATATAATCCAGCAATCCACTGTGCCTAAGGAAATGAGATCGGTATGCCAGAGACACCTGCTCTCCCCGGCCCATGCAGCACCCCCAGCCATCACAGCTAAGTAGAAAAAGCCCAGTGTCCATCACCTGATGAATGGACAAAGAAAACGTGCAGTATTTACACAATGGAATACAATTCAGCCATAAAAAGATGAGGTCTTGCTTTGATGACAGCATGACAGAACTGGTGGTCATTATGTTGAGTAAAGCCAGGCACAGAAAGACAATACCACATGATGTCACTCGTGCGGAATCTAAAAAGTTGATCGCGTGGAAGTTGGGAGTCCAATAGTGGATACCAGAGGCTGGGGAGAGGGACAGGGAGGGAGGGAGAGGCTGACAAAATAGGTACTAAGTTATGGTTAAACAGAAGATATAAATTCTGGTTTTCTGTCACACAGTAGAGTGTCTCTAGATAATGACAATGTAATGTGTATTTTTATAAAGCGAGAAGATGCTGGGTACCGTGGAGCACACTCGTAATCCCAGTGACTTGGGAAGCTGAGAGAGGAGGATTGCAAGTTCAAGGCCAGCCTCAGCAACTTAGGAAGGCCCTGTTCCAAAATCAAAACAATAAATTTTTTAAAAGGGGGTGGGGCAGGATTGGGGATACGGCTTAGTGATAAAGCTCATCTGGGTTCAATTTCTAGTCCAACAAAATAAAAAGAAAAAAGATTTTCAATGTTTACACCCCAAAGAAATGACAAGACTTCATAATATGCATGTGTTTAACCTGATTTAAGTATTACACAATGTTTACATGTACAGAAATATGCCATGACACTCTATAAATATGTACAATTTCATGTCAAGTGAAAATTAAAATAAAATAAAACTCCCCGAAGTTTTCTATCATTATTGTATTTTTAAGTCAAATAAGGCTTCTTGTAAAACTAAGACATAGTAAGTAGACACCCCCCCACCCTTCCCCTGCATACACACACTGTCCCAGTTACAGAGTTCAAGGGACTAAGGCAGTGAGACCTATAATTTCAGTCACTGTGCTTATTTTTAAAAGGAAGAAAAGAAAAGAAAAAAATAAATAAAAAGAAGCCTAAGAGACACTATTATGGTGGCTAATTAAATTCTTTGCTATTACAATGCATTCATTTTTGAGGATCATTACTTTTCGCATGTCTTCTTTCGAGAGCTCCCTTGAAGGTTTTAAGTTAGGAAAACCGCAAGCTGAGCTGTGAGGCCACAAGCCACCCTTCCAGCCAGGGCACTGTGCGTGTGGCTCAGGAGCCTTTCAGGAAGAGACAGCATTGAGGGAGCCTTTTGAAGTACAAGAGCCAAAAAAAAAAAGGGGGGGGGGAAGCAGCTACCCTTTCCATAGAAAGAGATCCTAAGAATTTAGAAGGATAATTAGGGATATATTCATTTAGCTTTCCAATAGTATTTGAGACCCAGGAATGCTTTTATTTTTTCTAGTTAAAGTTTAATGATTCCACCAAAAGATGGTGGAACCATTAAATGATGGAATCAAGGGCTGTCCTAGATGTGGCAGGAACTCTGACATAGGTGAGGGAAAGAGGGCAGAGAGTAGACCAGGCAGAGATGACCTTGACCTTGGGGGATGCAGTGTGAGCCAGGGTGAGATGGATTGGAGACAGCTCAAGCCGATGTGATTCCATTTGCTTATCACTTAATACGGGCCATTGTAGGATTATTTATTTATTGGGATTATGGCTTCTTTCTGAAGAGCCAGCTAACTGCACTGGCCAGCCCTCATCTCTCAGATGAGAAACGGAGGCCAAGAGGAAGGGTGTTTTCTTCTTTGTCTTTTTATGTCCACCGGCCCACTGTTTGGCACAGCACAGATGTTCAGTGAGTATTTGTTGACTGACGGAAACAGAGATAATGGAATTTCTTTCCTTCTCCACCTCCCTAAGTTGTTGATAAGTGGATGTGTAAAAGATAATGCCATGAGATCAAACTGAAACGTAGCCTCAAAAACAGATCCCAAACCTTGGAAGACATACCACGGGTTTCGCAGAGACAAGTCCCAACAGAGTCATGCGCTGCATGACAACGTTTTAGTGGGTGACAGACTGCATAGATGAAGGTGGCTGCTTGGGTTATGATGAAGCTGAGTAATTCCCGGCACATAGTGATGGGTAGTTGCAGCCAGGTCATGGCACAGAGCACCGCTTGAGTGTGCGGGGATAGGAGTGTGAACAAGTCTGTTCAGATACACAAATGCCATCATGCCCCAAGTCCCCCCAGGAGTCAGTGTGTCCTGGGGAAGGAGTCTGTAGTCCAGGAGCAACCAGCCCACGTGTGCAGTAGGCTTTACCCTCATGGACCTCTTTCCACTATAAGGGGCTTTTATCAACTTATTTTTTCCCACTGGTGCTGCTACCTGGCGCATGCTAGGCAAGTGCTCTGCCATTCAACTGCATCTAGAACCCTCTAATCAAATTAGATTCTTGAGTAGGATCCCTTCGAGATCTCCAAGGGGCAGGCCAGAGCCTGCAAGGCCATTTTGGACTAAGGCTCCCCATTTTGAACAGCAAACGTCTCAACTGGCTATGCCGACTTTTGGATATTGAATCAAACATGACACCAAAATGAAACCGAAGCTCTGCACAGCCAAATGCTTTGGAAAAATACAACTTAACAGACGATACCTGCAGTTAAAAAAACAGAAATCTACAGACATTGGGAAACGTGTTGGCTACAGAATAATAACAAAACTGTGTTTTCCATTAGAAAATGATAGGAGTTGGAGGTGAGATTTGGATATTAAGGGGCAACGCCATTAAAGAGCACAATTTTAGTCTTACCTTTTTCTAAGTACCCAGTTAAAAAGAAAGAAGTGCGAGGGAAAGTACTAGGGGTATAAATGGCAGCAACAGCCACTAGCCAATACATCACAAATGTCCAATTGGAATCAGATTACAAACCAGCCCTCCTCTGTGCCCTCAGTGGATCACTTACACCCCTCTTTCCACCCCCACCCACTTCTCCACCCTCCACGCTGGTAATGATGTGAATGCTCAGAAGTCAAGATTGGGTTAAGAGGGAACCAAAAAGAATGTTTTAGCTGAAATCAGATGTGACCCCTGAATCAGGAACATTTGAGAGTGTGTTTTTCATTATGGGTGCTCAGCCAGTTCCCCCATACCCACCTTGGCTGCAGTTGGAGCACCTCTAGCAGCACCATGCACAGTCTCCCAGCCGCTATCGGGAAGGGTTTATGGCCTCACACTCCATTAAAAAAAATAAATAAATCAGAGACCCTGGAGGCTGTCACATGTGTATAAGCAATGAAATTGCAACCTGTTTACCCTTTCTAAGACATTCGGATTTCCAGCCCAGTCACAGCCTTACAAGCTGCAACTCAACCTTATTGCGAAGGAATTAAAATTCTTTTGCTCTGATGCAGTCTGGTTTATGGCAAATGGCCCATAGCTGAAGCCCAAGGGCTCATCCTGTGTTTTCTGAAGTCTCATAAAATTGTCCAGCCCTGATGGAAGGAGAGAGTTGTTTTAAAAATCCACAGGTACTTCAGGACAAGCTCGAGGGCTTTGAACCAAGCAGGGAGTTGAACTCTAAGGCCACTGCAAGACGCAAAGAAGACGGGGGTTTGTAAATGTGGGAGTCTGGGTCTAATATCCCTGGGGGGAGGGGGGACATTTCTAAGTCGCTGAAAGCAAAGTCACGAGAGCACCAAGGACTAAAAGTAGGAAGGTGGACTGGTCCAGGGGAAAGAGAAAACGAGAACACTCAGCTTTTCTTTTCCTCGGAGGGCATTGCGACTAAAACAATAGTGGGATTCCTTGTGACAAATGCCTGCACGCAGGTGACATAACTAGATCCATCTCACTCCCTAGTAGCTCCCCTTGCTCTCCTCTCTTACCTCTCCCTGATCCACTTCCTCGACTCTACTGATGTCCCTCCCATTTTCACGAGGTTCCTATTTTCACCGTTTCCTCTCTAACTTCCACATGAGAGAGAACGTACAACCTTGCCATTCTAAGTTGGGCTTATTTCACTTGACATATTGACCTGTCCTGCAGTTCCATCCATCTTCCTGCAAATGACATGATTTCATTTTCCTTTATGGTTGAATAACACTCTGTTGTGGATATACACACCACATTCTCTCTATCCATCCATCTCTTGATGGACACCTAGGCTGGTTTCAGCCCTTGGCTATTGTGAATTGTGCTATAATAAACATAAGCATGAGGAAATTTCCATAGCACAATGACTTTAATTCTTCTGGAAAAATACTGAAGGATGCTATAGTGGGCTCACCTGGAGAATGCATTTGTAGTGTTTTCAGGAAACTTCATACTGATTTCCAGAGTAGTTGTACTAATTTACAATCCCACCAACAGTGTAATCGGGTTTCTTTTCCCCTGCATCCTCACCAGCATTTATTATTACTTGTATTCTTGATCATTACCATTCTGAGTGGAGTGACAGGAATGTCTTCAGTGTAGTTTTGATTCATATTTCTCTAATTGGTAAAGATGTTGAATGTTTTTACTTTTTTTGTCATTTGAATTTTGTTCCTTGACAAATGTCTATCTAGTTGCCTTATTCATTTATAGATTGGGTTGTCTTTTTGGTGGTAGGTTTCATAAGTTTGTTATACATTCTGAATATGAATCCAAGAAAACATTTAATTTTAAGAGCAAATACTATCAGCCATTGAAATTCTCTTCAAATAATGGAAATGTCTTGATGGTTAATTGTATGGATAGACTGGGTTGGCTACAATTCCCAGGTACTAGTCAAACATCAGTCTAAATGTTTCTGCGAGGTATTTTTATTTTAAATCAGCAGCATTATATGAACTGTTTAATATAGCAAAATGTAGATAGTTGGCAGGGTTGGTTATAAGTAGCAGCAAGAAAAAAAAGAGGCATAAACTAAAGGAGAAGGCATGTTCTGCAGAATTTTTTAAAATTAAATTATTTATTTATTCTAATTTGTTATACATGATGGCAGAATGCAATTCATTTCATATTACACATATAGAGCATAATTTTTAAAGTCAATGATTGTACACAAAGTATTTGCACACCATTCCTGTCTTCATGCATGTACTTAGGGTAATGACCTCTAACTCATTCCACCATCATTCCTACCTCCTTGCCCCCTTCCTTCCCCTCCCTCCCTTTTGCCTTATCTAAATAAAGTTCCTCCATTCCTCCCATCCGCCTTCTCCCCCAACCCCCCTCAGTCATTATAAGTCAGCATATTCATATCAAAGAAAACATTTGGCCTTTAGTTTTTTTGGAATTGGCTTGCTTCACTTAGCATTATATTCTCCAACTTCATCCATTTGCCTGCAAATGCCATGATTTTATTCTCTTTTAAAGCTGAGTAATATTCCATGGTGCATATATACCAAAGTTTCCCTACCCATTCATCTACTGAAGGACATCTAGGTTGGTTCCACAATTTAGCTATTGTGAATTGTGCTGCTATAAACATTGATGTAGCTGTGTCCCTGTAGTATGCTGTTTTTAAGTCCTTTGGGAGCTGTGTCAAATGGTGGTTCCATTCCCAGTTTTCCAAGGAATCTCAAAACTTCTTTCTACATTGGCTGCACCAATTTGCAATCCCATCAGCAATGTGTGAGTGTGCCTTTTTCCCCACTTCCTTGCCAACAATTATTGTTATTTGTATTCTTAATAGCTGCCATTCTGACTGGAGTGAGATGAAATCTTAGAGAAGTTTTAATTTGTATTTCTCTAATTGCTAGAGATATTAAACATTTTTCATATGTTTTTGATTGAATGTGTATCCTCTTCTGAGAAGTATCTGTTCAGTTCCTTGGCCCATTTATTGATTGGGGTATTTGTTTTTTGTTTTTGTTTTGTTTTAAGGTTTTTGAGAGCTTTAGATATCCTAGAGATTAGTGCTCTATCTGATGTGCTTGTGGTAAAGATTTGCTCCCATTCTGTAGGCTCTCTATTCATCTCACTGATCTTTTTTTTCTGAGAAGCTTTTTAGTTTGAATCCATTCCATTTATTGATTCTTGGTTTTAATTCTTGCACCTCAGAGTCTTATTAAGAAAGCTGGGGCCTAATCCAACATGATGGAAATTTGGGCCTACTTTTTTCTTTTATTAGGCACAAGGTCTCTGGTTTAATTCCTAGGTCCTTGATCCATTTTGAGTTGAGTTTTGTGCATGGTAACAGATAGAGGTTTAATTTCATTTTGTTACATGTGGATTTCCAGTTTTCCCAGCACCATTTGTTGAAGAGACAATCTTTTCTCCAGTGTACATTTTTGGCCTTTGTCTAATGTAAGATAGTTATAGTTAAGTCTATAGGGTTTGTCTCCGTGTCCTCTGTTCTGTACCATTGGTCTACAGGTCTGTTTTGGTGCCAATACCATGCTGCTTGTTTTTCAGTATTGCTTGTAGTATACTTTAAGGTCTGGAATAGTAATGCCATCAGCTTCACTCTTCTTGCTAAGGAGTGCTTTGGCTATTATGGGTCTCTTATTTTTCCAAATGAATTTCATGATTCCTTTTTTCTATTCTTATAAGGAATGTCATGGGGATTTTGATTGAGATTGCACTGAATCTGTATAGTGCTTTTGGTAATATGGTCATTTTGACAATATTAATTCTGCCTGTCCGAGAGCAAGGTAGATCTTTTCATCTTGTAAGATCTTCTTTAATTTCTTTAGCCTGTTGTAGTTTTCATTGTAGAGGTCTTTCACATCTTTCATTAGTGTATTCCCAAGTATTTTATTTTTTATTGTAAATGGGGTTGTTTTCCTCATTTCTCTTTCAGCGGATTTTTCACTGTTGTACAGAAATGCCTTTGATTTATGAGTGTTGACTTTATACCCAGCTACTTTGCTGAATTCATTTATTAGTTCTAGGAGATTTCTGGTGGGTTATTTTGGGTCTTCTAGGTATAGAATCATATTGTCTACAAAGAGTGATAATTTGAGTTCTTATTTCCTATCCATATTCCTTAATTTTTTTCCTCTGTCTGATTGCTCTGGCTAGAGTTTCAAGAATTATGTTAAATAGAAGTGGTGAAAGAGGGCATCCCTGTCTTCTTCCAGTTTTTAGAGGGGATGCTTTCAATTTTTCTCCATTTAGAATGATGTTGGCCTGGAGCTTAGCATAGATAGCCTTCACAATGTTGAGGTATGTTCCTGTTAGCCCTTTCTTTTCTAGCATTTTGAAACATGAAGGGATGCTGTATTTTATCAAATGCTTTCTCAGCATCTATTGAGAGGATTGTATGATTTTTATCTTTGAGTCTGTTGATGTGATGAATTACCTTCATTGATTTCCATATGTTGAACCAAACTCACATCCCTGGGATGAAACCTACTTGATTGTAGTGTGCTATCTTTTTGATATTTTTTTAAATTCAATTTGCCAGAATTTTATTGAGAAGTTTTGCATCTATGTTCATTAGAGACATTGGTCTGAAGTTTACTTTCTTTGATGTGTCTTTGTCTGGTTTTGGAATCAGGGTGATATTGGCCTCATAGGATGTGTTTGGAAGTGTTCCCTCTATTTCTATTTCATGAAATAGTTTGAGAAGTATTGTGTTAGTTCTTCTTGAAAGGTCTTGTAGAACTCAGTTATGTATCCATCTAGTCCTGGGCTTTTCTTGGTTGATAGGCTTCTATGGCATCCTCTATTTCCTTGCTTGAAATTGATCTGTTTAAACTGTCTACATCATCCTGATTTAGTTTGGCTATATCAAATGCCTCTAGAAATTTGTCTATGCCTTCAGTACTTTCTATTTTATTGGAGTACAAATTTTCAAAATAATTTCTAATTATCTTCTGAATTTCTGTAGTGTCCGTGGTAATATTTCCTTTTTCATCAAGAAGGTTAGTAATTTGAGTTTTCTCTTTCCTTCTCTTCATTAGTATATCTAATGATATATCAATTTTATTTTTATTTTTTTCAAAGAACCGACATTTTGTTTTGTCATTTCTTTCGATTGTTTCTATTTCATGGATTTCAGCTTTGATTTTAATTATTTCCTGTCTCCTACTGCTTTGGGGGTTGATTTGTTCTTCTTTTTCTAGGGCTTTGAGATGTAATATTAGGTCATTTATTTGTTGACTTTTTCTTCTTTGAAGGAATGCACTCCATGCAATGAACTTTCCTTTTTGTTGTTGTTGTTTTTTAATGGTGATTTTAACCGTATTTTTAAATGGTGATTAACATTTTAAAAAGTAGACTTTGAGTAAAGCAGATAACATGCATTAATGTGAGTGAGCCTCTTCCGATCAGTTGAAGGTCTGAAGAGAAATGACTGAGAGCCCTGGAGGAAGAGGCATTCTGCCTCCCACCTGCCATCACACTCAAGGTGGGAACTTCCACTCTTGCTTGGATCTCCAGGGCTTGTCTTACAGATTTCACACTTGCCAGCTCCCATAACTGCAGAGGCAATTCCTTAAATTCTCTCTATACATACATTTACCTCTATACCTGGACCTTCCTGTCGGTTCTGTTTCTCTGGAGAACCTTGACTCAGAGAATTTGACTGGTGAAGAAGCACTCATGTTTCGTGGGCACGGCAAGTCCTTAGTATGGCTTTCCACTCTTTTCTTCAATCCTTACCGAAAACGATTCCCCCATTTTCCAGATTTGAAAACCCAGGTTTTGATGGCACTGGGAATCCTGAGCATGTTAGTGGAGTATCTCACCTTCACTGATTTTCTCCTTCCATCAGGATCCTCTCGAGACCTCCCTTGATCTTGCTCAGAGACTGCTTTTGTTATCCTAGAAAGCAGAGCAATCTTTGAGCCTCCTGCATGGACAAGAGAGAAGCCGGTCTGTAGAGAGAAGTGAATGCCACGGAAGGACTGCCCTAAGGCTCTCAGAGGCCTCCTCTTCTGGCCGGCTCCACCCTGTCCTTCGGCTGCAGGTTCATGTTGGGGCTGATTTTGTCTTCATCAGCTTAGTCAAGGTGTACAGCGAGCTGTGCACACCCCAAGTGAACAGCACAGTAAGCTGTGTATGTACACACCCATGAAACCCATGCCAAAATCAAGGTCATGAACACGTCATGGTTCCCCAAAGCACCTTGTGCACCTTTGTGACCTTTGTCCTATGTGTCCTGTCCTTCTGCCCACAACTATTGATCTGCTTTTGTTTCTGGAATTGTATGTAAAAGTACTTATGCATACGTGTGCTTTTTTTCTTTAAGTGGGGGGTGGATCTGGCTTCTTTCCTACTGCATAATTCTTTGGAGACCCACTTGTTGCTGCCGTGTATTCATAAGTATTCATAACTCGTATTGCCCAGTAGTCGTCCGTTGAATGAATATACCACAGTCTGTTATGTAGGTGGTTTCCAGTCTGGGGCTATCACAAATAAAGCTGCTCGTGGACAGTCATGTGCAGGCCTTTGCATGGGCTTCTGCATGGCTGGGGAGAACAGGGCTTGTTCTGTGCCTGCCAACACAGCCACATGGATGTTAACTAATCCGCTTGTTGTCTGTGGCTAGTTGTCCACCGTAAAGGCAGCCCAGAGCATTGTGACTTGCAGGGCCTGAAGCATTTTCCTTACGGTTTTCCAACTGCTGCTCTCATGTAGATTTCCAGGAACAGAGAGACTGAACCTAAATAAAGTAGGCATTTGCTTAGTTTTTCATAAAAATGGCCGCTTTCCAACGTGGTTGTGCCATCTTATGTTGCCACCTCCAATGGTTCCATGGCCTCGCTCAAAATTAATGTTTGTTCTTTTACAGGGGAGCACTCTGGTGTATCCAGTATGCCCCTGTGATTGGAATGAGTTCTTCCCTGATGACTAATGACATTGAACCTCTTTTCTCTTCAAATACTTCTTCTATTTGGGAGGTGTTGTGGTTTGGATTCGGTGTCCCCCAAAATCTCATGTGTGAAGCAATGCAAGAAAGTTTAGAGGTGAAGTGATTGGGTTATGAGAGTCTTAACCCAATCCGTGAATTATTCCCCTGATAGGGATTAACTGAGTGGCAACTGCAGGCAGGTAGGTGTGGCTGGAGGTGGGTCCTTGGGGATGTGTCTTTGGTGCATACATTTGTTGAGCTGAGCTTAGTCTCTCTCTGCTTCCAGATCATGTCCTGAGTCACTTCTTTCCAACCACCCTCTTCCACCATGATGTTCTGCCTCAACTTGAGCCCCAAGGAATGGAGTAGGCTGTCTGGGGACTAAGACTTCTGAAGCTGTCAGCACCCAAATAAACTTCTCCTCCTCTAATTGTTCTTATCAAGTCTTTTAATCGCAACAGGGGGAAAAAAAAAAACCGGACTAAAACAGGAGGAGAATTTATATTGTTGTCTTGGGTTTGAAAGTTCTTTATATATTCTGGATGCATGTGCCTATTAGAATATGTGACTTACTAACAGACTCTCTAGTTCTGTGTCTTGTCTTTTCATCCTCCCAACAGAATCTTTCACAGAGCAAAAGTTTTTAATATTGATGAAGTCCAATTTATAATTTTTATTTCATGTTTCATGCTTTAGTTAGCATGTTTAAGAAATCTTTGCCTTATGCAAGCTCGTAATTCTTTCTTCTGTGAGTTTTGTGGTTTGGGGATTTGCCTAAAACTATTTTTAGACCTATTAAGAAATGATCAGAATTTTTAAAAGCTTTGCAAATGGGTATCCGATTGTTCCAGAATCATATGTTGTCAAGAGTGTCCCTTCTCCCCTGGCTTGTCTTTGCACATTTGTCAAAAATTTACTGAAAACGTATGTATAAGTCAATTACCTGATGCCTCGTTCTGTTCCATGGATCTATTTTGTCTCATCTGTCTTGATGCCAATACCACATTGTCTATTACTGTGAATTTTTAATAGTGTTTGAAGTCAGGTAGTAAAAATCCTTCAATTTTGTTCCTTTTCAGAATTGCAATTCCATTTGAGTTTTATAATCAACTTATCAATTTGTACTGAAAAAGAGAACGTGCTGAGATTTTGATTGGAATTGTGAGATCCATGGATCAATCTGGAGAAAATTGACATCTCCATAATAGAGGGTCCTTTGCTCCATGAACATGATGGATTTTTCCCTTTTGATTTAGGTGTTCTTAATTTCTTTCCATAATGTTCTGTAATTCTCAGTGTACAGATCTTTCAACTGGTGGCTGATTGGGAACAGCTGTTCTCTTTGCATAGTAATGTAGTGAAAAAACAAATCCTGTCTTTATTTAAAATTTTGTTATTTTACTTGTCATGGATTTTTGGACTAATTTTCATATTATAAAGCATTGCATTATCATATCATTTGTCTTGATTATGGAGTTTTTGGTACTGTTTAAATTTTGGGCCAAGGTAAATCCTTCTGGTAACTCTCCCTCATCCCAACCCTAAGTAATCCATACTTTTTATACCAGCGTTTTTAACTTGAATTTTTCATTCTACATTGCTAGTATATAGAAACACAATTGGTTTTTGTATATTGATCTTGTATCCTGCAACCCTGCTTTACTAACTTTTTGGTTCCAATACATTTTCTATAGATTTCTTTGGATTTTCTACATGTGTGATCACAGCATCAGTTTTCTGGAAGAGAATGAGTAGAATTAATATTATCTTTCTCTTAAATATTTGGTAGAATTTGCCATTGAAGACATATGAACCTGGGATTTTCTCTGTGGGATGGCTTTAAAATTATAAATATAATCTCATTAACAAAGTTATTCAGGTTATATATTTCCTCATGAGTGAGTTTTAATAGTTTATGTGTCTTTTTTAATGGTTTTATTTTTTAAATACATGACAGTGGAATGCATCACAATTCTTATTACACATATAGAACACAATTTTTCATATCTCTGTCTGTATATAAAGTATGTTCACATCAATTCATGTCTTCATACATGTACTTTGGATAATGATGTCCATTACATTCTTCCATCATTGTCTCTTAAGACTTTATCTCTTTCATCTAAAGTTTTCATCAATTAGCATGAAGTTATAATATTTCTTATTATCATTTCAATAACTATAGAATTATTTCTATGTCACTTTCCTCATTGCTAATATTAGTAACTGTTAATTTCTTTTTCTCTTTTTTATTTCCTGCTTGCTTACCTCTCTTTTAGGTAGCTAAAAAAAAAAAGCCTTTGAAAGCAATTTTTAAATTTTTTTCTGCTTTCCAGTTTGTTGATTTTCACTCTAATCTTTACTACTGCCTTTCTTCTTTTTACTTAGGTTACATTTTCTCTATTTAGTTTCTCAGGGTAGAAGGATTTATAACTTTCTCTTTTTGTAATATAGGTGTTTAGTGCTGTAAATTCCATCCAAGTGATGCTCTACCTGCATCTTACACATTTTGATATGTGGTTCTATTAATCCATTTGCTGTTGCTATAAAAAAATACATAAGGCTAAGTTCTTTGTTAAGAAAAAAAAAAAGGTTTTGCTTATTGCCAGTTTGGAAGCCAAAGTGTCCAAACTAGAGTAGCCCCATTGGTTCAACTTCTGGTAAGGGTCCCCGTATCATCCTTAAAGATAAAAATAATCAATGAAGTACCATGTCCCTGAATATCCCCTTTTTGCTCTCCAGATGTAGCCAAATTAAGGGAACAGTAAGAGTCAGCCTGGGCTGGGATGTCAGATACATATTGTCTTAATACACTGGATTTCCCTTACATCCTCTGGGGTCTAGGGCAAATGAGTGTTATCTGTAAGCAACAGCAGGACAGTTGCTCCTTGGGGTGCTGGTCATGCAGCAAGCTAAACAAGGTAATGCTGATGGTATCACTGCTTCTGCAGCCTAACAGAGAAAGCCCCTCTCTGCATAGGGATGGGTGGGGAATCCAGGGCCCTGTGGGAAGGACCTGTGTCAATCGTCCAGCTGGTCACCCCTGGACAAAATACCCTGAGGAGAGGAGGTGCCTCCTGGCACAGCACAGGGATAGGGGAGTCCTATCTGTTCAGCCTGTTGCCACTGGATCTTGTTCACAGTTTTCAGTGGAGACTTCTGCCTTGTATGCCACCTCTGGGCATTTCTGTGGTCTCCCAGAAACCTTTCCCGTGCCCTGGCACAACTGGACCATGGACGTGACAGTCCCCTTGACCCCATTAGACAAGGTGGATGTGCATGTGAGGGACAGAGATCACAGGAGAGATAGGAATCCAAAGATGGAGAGGAGCCAGGGTTACCTTTTCTCTAACAACCAGTGCTGTGGAAACAAGTCACTCCAGGGAACCTTTCAATGTGGATCACCCATAACCTCCCGCCAGGCCCCCTTCTAGAAGGTTCCAACACCTCGCATCACCACACTGGGGACCACGCTTCCAACATGTGAGACTTCAGGAAACACATTTAGTCTACACTCACTATAGCAGTTATATTCTCATTTCAACTCAAAATATCTGTCTCCTCTCCATTTTTTTCTCCGACTCATGAGTGTATTATTTAAGTATAGAATTAATTGGAGATTTTTCTCAGGTATATATATTTCTCTTATTGTTTTAAACTAATATCATTATGCACAGGGATGATTTGACCCAATGTATTCAGGTCTTTTACCTGTTTTGTTCCATGTGCACTTGAGAAGAATGTTCATCTGTCATTACTGGCTTGAGTATTCTATAAAGATCAATTAGGTCAAATTGGCTATTAGTATTGTTCAAGTCTTCTATTCCTCTCTTAATTTTCTGGCTAATTATTTGATCAATTATTGAGAAAGGAGTGTTAATAAATTTCCTACTTGTGGGTTTGTCTAGCTCGTCTTTCAGTTCTATCTGGTTTTGCCCCATCTATTGGATGCTTGTTGCTATCTGCATCCAGTGAAGCTACTTTGCTGCGTTTGTTACTTTAAAAAGCCAGGCAATCTTCCAGCCCCGCCTTCCACCCTCAAACACTGACAATCCCGAGGTCTCACCCTAGTCTCATAAACAGGAATAAACAATGTTTCCCAACTGAATTGCTTCAGGAAGCAACGACCAAACACATCTTTTTTAAAAAGCAGAAGCAGCATCTTTTCCTCTGCTGATGGTACTTGAGATCTCATTGGAGAAGCAGATCCATGACCCTGGAGCAAAACAGACAAGGCAGTTTGTTATCAATAGCCAGATCTGACTAGAAAAAAATCTGCAGGTTTCTGGAGGGGCGAGAGCTCAGGCACAGCGGGGCTGCCCCGAGCTCTGGCTCTTCCTGCATCCGCCCTCCTTCTCTTTCTGCTGGTCCCTTTCCTTCCCTTCCTTCCACTTTCTCCTGGTACCTAGTCCAAGTCCATCCCTCTGTCAGAAGAGGGTACAGTCGATTCACACGAAGCCCTCCACCTCAGAGTGCTTAGGAATGGAATCGGCTTTGAAGAGGTGGAACTTAAATTGGCCCTTGAAGGACAATAGCTGGAGGAGGATTCTCAGGGAGAAGAAGCAGCCATAGTGAGTTCATTACAAAATGAATAATGTGGTTGCTGGACCATCTGAAGCTTCTCTGTCTTCTATTTGATCTTTGTTGATCAAAAAACTACGGGTGCTTGTTGGATTAGTTTCTTTCTACTATCAAATCATACGCATTTCAATGCAGGAGCCAGGACTCGGTGTCAGGGAATTTCCAGTCTCATTACCTTTCTAGAACTACTTACAGATTCCTGGGTATTTTACTAACATTTTGCTAGCATATTAGATATGATCATTAAATTTTATATCTTGATCCTTTTTTGATATCTCTACAGAATTTTCTTTTTTATATAATCTTGCCCAACATAGTTTTTGAAATAGTCTAATTAAACACCTAAACAATAGTTCATGTTAGCATTTTCCTGCAATTTTATACCTAAATTGTTCCCAGCTTCTCTTTTTTTTTAAACTAGGCTACCAATAGGTTCTTAAATAAACAATATTTATGATTCCATGATGTTTTGTAAGTGAAAAGAATTTTTAGAGGTTATAAAGTTCAATCATCTCAATTTTCAGGAAAGAAACTGAGAATATGGTTAATTAACTGATTTTTTTTTTTTTTTGCAAGCTATGCTTCTCAAACTTTAAAGTGTATGGGAATCACCTGAGGATTTTATTAAAGTACAGACTATGTTTCAGTAAATCTGGATAGAGCCTTATATTTTGCATTTCTGGTGAGCTTCCAGGTGGTGCAGATGATTTATGCATCAGGCAAAGGATTTGACTCCAAATGTGTCTGTGCAAAGCCCAGGCATAAACTACTCTACACCACCTCTCTTTCCTACAGTGAGGAATGGAAGGCTGCAGGACCTAGGACCAACTGGTGGATGCTTTCAAGAGCAATTGAAGTTTAATTTCATTATATTAGTGTGAGGACATCTTTTCTGTCAGCCATTGGGATGTGTAATTGCTGGCTACATACCTGATTGGTGGAGGGGTTTAATAAAAGTTCAGTGATGAAGGGGACATCTAGCATCTGCTGACCTTGAAGTTATTCCCAACCCCAAGGTTAAGGTTTTAGAAGTTAATATTGAATACTTGGAATATTCATCTGGACAGCTAGAGCTTCAGCCATTTAAGATTCAAGGAGCCATTTTGTGACAGAAGTTGCATTTTTAGCCAGAAATTTCAGATGAAATTAGTATTTTTTTTTTTAACTAGACTGGGTGGGGGTTAAAGACCCAGGAGATGGCCAGAGTTTTCACATGAAAGCAAACCCTCTCTCTCTCTTTTGGAAAAATAAAACATCACATGTGAGAAATATTCAGAAATATAATTTGCATTTGAAGAAAATGTCAGAATTATTTAACACAAGATAGAAAGGAAAAGTGAAAATGCAAATGATTGGGGTCTCTTTACAAAAGGAAGATAGTGTCGCTGCTCCGTGCAGACACATTTCTCTGTGCAAGGTTTTCAAATGATAATGTTCTCCTTGAAACATGTTAAATGCCTGAGCCGTAAATTTCAAATTGTCACTGCATGATGAGCTCCAACATTAAAGAGCAAGAAAGGACTGCTTGTTTTTCATATAAGCTACATTAAAATTCCTGAAAAATTCCTATATGAGTGGTTCACTTTGTTAAGTTTCCCCCAAATTGGAGACCCCACTTGCCGCATGACCATCAGAGAACAACACCTTGGGGAGCCCCCACCCCGTATAACCCAGGCCAGTGCCTGCCTCGGTCTTCTGGGCTCCCATTTCCAGCTACCTGTCAGACATGTCCCTATGGACATGCAGCTCAGTCTGTCTAAAACCAAACTCATTATTCACCTTGCCCACCAGACCAAGTCCTGCTCCTGCTTCTGAATACATTTGTTTTATGTCTCTACCTTCCTCTTCTCAAAAGCACAAATCAGACCCCAAACAGATCCTCCAGCACCCTGCTCTCCACCCTCACACCAAGTTCCGTTGAAGATTGTTGTTCCAGATGGTTTGACCCCCAGGGCCTCAGTGCATGTTCTTGTAGCTGTGACCTTTCTGACACACTCTCCACACTGAGGCCAGATTTTTCCTTCTCGAGTACAGGATTCTTATTCTTATTACTCTGTGGTCAGGAATCTTTGACAAGGGCAGTTGAAAGGCCGCACTTCTCACCTGGCTTTCAAAGCCTTCCGTGAACTGTCCCTACTTTTCTGGTGAGCTTCAGCCCCTCTGAAGCAGCAGAGTAGCTTTCTCAAAATAACGTGCCACTCTCAGAAGATAACCCTTTTGCACAGTGGTTACAAGCCTTTGGTTCAAGTCCCAGTTCCACTCTTCCTTAGCTGTGTGGGACCCTGAACTGAACTCAGAGCAAATCTCTAAGACAAGGGCAGTGTAGTGCCTGCCCCCTGTAGTCAGGGCAAGGTTTATATTTTAAACTTACAGCAGAACTTTCAGGTTCTGCTCAGGATGTTCAGAGCTGGAAAGAGGATTCTTCCTGATTGTGATAACTTTTTGTTTTGACCAAAATTCACAACAAGAACAACATAGAGGGAGGAAACATTTATTTCAGCTCCCAGTTTTGGAGGTGTAGTCCATGGTTGACTGAATCCATTGCCCTGGCCTAAGGTGAGGCAGAATGCCATGGCAAAAGGTGTGGTGGAGGAATGCTACTCAGCCCATGGCAGCCAGGAAGCACAGAGGTCAAGGCAGCAGCAACAAAATATAAACTCCAAAGGCACAACCCCAGTGACTACACCCCACCTGTGTACAGTTGCCACCTAATATAGGGTCCTTCCAAATTATTAATCCATCAAGTAGATTAATCCACTGGTTAGGTTACAGCTCTCCTATCTAATCATTTCACCTCTGAACATTCCTGCATTATCACTGAGCTTTGGGGGGAAAATTCACATTTAAAGCATAATCCTGATCTTACAAGAAATGAAGCCAACCAATCTGCAAACTCATGATCTTTCTGTAATTAATCAAAAATCAGAGGTCCCAGGGCAATGGACTAGCCCCAAATCTAAGGAGAGAGAGAACATGAGCACTTGCTTACCCAAGGCACCTGCTGCAGGAGACCAGTAAAAATTTAATTAAAATAGCTAGTTAATGAGGAGAGAGACTGATGAGAGAGAATAACACCCTTGCGGGTCACAGAAGGGACATTAGACACCCCTTTGAAGGTGTCTTTTCCATGGACCACTGTTAGACAGTCTTAAGAAAGCATCCTCCACAGTGCCTGCCTGGGATTGGGGACAGCAGCCACTGCGTGGTGGACGTTCAATACCACCAGGCTTGCCTCACAAAAGAGGACATCATTGGTCGGTGGCCTAATCTACCTTGACTTTGTACAGGACTGAATTCTTTATGTTAAAATTATAAATGTCAACTCAGGAATTTCTAACCCCCTATTTTATGAAGAGGGAAAAATTGTTGTCAAGTAATTATATTCATTTCCCCAGGGCATGCATAAAATTTTTCTTCAGAGGCAATCTGAAAATCACAGTCAAGTTCTTTACTTGTATCTTCTTCCCAGAGTTAGTAGCCAAACATGTTAAAGGTTCAATCAGACATGGGCTCATGTAGTATGACTTACTGCCATTGTGTCATCTGGATTAAAATAACAGTTAATAGCCCCATTTTACACAAGATAAACTGAGGCTCAGAATTTAGGACTTGTCCAATACTAAAAGGCAGCATTATTAAGGCAAGGTTGAAAGAAACAGAGGATTTGGGGTAGAGAACAGAAGCAGAGGGAGTCAACCATGTAAGACCCTATAGTCCCCCTTTATCTCACATGCAATTTGCTTTTTAAAAATATTTTATTGGCACATTATACTTATTTGCAATGGTGGGATTCATTGTAACATATGAATGCACACATACATACAATATAACAAAGTAATTTGGGCACTATCATTCCCCAGTATTTCCCCTTCCTACACCCAGTTTGAAATTTTAGATGTGTTTTAACAACACCCAGATAGGATTTGATATGGATTTCAATGTTACCTTTTCAAACAGTGAAGATCCTTTGGTACAGTTCTACGTGAGCCTCCCAAAGACTGCCTCTTTCTTTGCTGGAGGCCATATTCTGGTTTGCCTTTAGCAAGCTACCCTCCCCCTACTTGGAGCCCACAAGATTCATGGCACTCTAACCCAGGGCAAGAGCGTGTGCCAGGGCCCACTGCTGGCCAGCACCAGGTCTGCTGTGGGCCATGTGTAGGCCTCTCCAGGGCCAAGAAGCCTCGGTTCTCAGGTTTGAATGGGACTCTTTCTTTTCTGGCCTGGACATTGAGCTGACAGGAGAAACTCGCCACAGAAGAGCTAGAAATGGGCCCCGAGGCCGGGAATGTTTTTGAGCTTGAATCAAATCTTGGTGAGCTCTGCCTACACCTTGGCAGTTATGTGAACAGTTACTCCCTCCTCCCTTGCCCACCACTTTTTTCTTCTTAAGCTATTTGAATGGGTTTTTTAAAACTGCAATAGAAGCACATCAACGTATCCTTCCGTGGCTACTAAGTGAGTACCACTGTAAAAAAGATAACCAACCTTTTGGCAAGAATATAGGAAAATAGACTCTCTCCTACATAACCTATGAAAATATAAATTGACATCATATAAAAGTATGTGTGTGTGTGTTAGTGCATGCCCCATCATGCAAAAATCCTACTTTAAGAAACTTAAGTAAATAATCAAGAATGTGTGAGATAAATTAGTAAGAGTCTCCACAGTTGTCATTCAGAACATTAAAAGATTGTAAGTAATCTAAACATACAATAGGAGATGAACTAGATAGAAAAACATTTATTATGACACAAACTAAGCAGATTTTAAATAATATTGTGGGAGAATACTGATGTTAAAGTGTTCATAAAACATCACTGAGTGAAATATAAGTTATAAATTATAGGTACAGTATAATTTCATTTTTGCTCATAAAATGTAGACTTGTATACATGTAGAGAAAATGGGAAAGCTGTGGTCCAATATATTACCAGTGGTAGAATTGCCAGTACTTTTTAAATTTTTTTCTTTTGATTATATATTTTTTAAAAAATCTATATTTATCTTGATATGTTATCATGATATGTTAAATGTTATTAAGATGACATTTAATGCTTTCTAAGCAAAATCATTTGAATACTACATTACAGGAAATTTGGAAAGACAAGACAATCATATCACTACAGTAAAGTCATTCTCCATTTTGATATCTTTCTTTTCAGTCTTTGTCTAGCTATTGTTTTTCTTCATTCTTCAGCTATTAGACAATACATACAATTTTGCTTCCTGCTTTGATCACCTAACACTTGGCTGGTGTTTAGTCTTTCCCCAGATCATTGTTAGGTTCTTCTACCCAGTATTCATCATGGATAACAACCCATACTCCTCTACTTAACCATTCCCATATTGTTGGACATTTAGGCTGCATACAATTATTCAACAGACAAGCTGTATCCGTATGTGTGTTTGTGTATGTTACATGGTTTCCTTCTGAGAACTCCCAGGAGAGGCCCCATTTCATCTTCTAAGCAAGGTCCCTTTTGGACTGAGAGCTATTGGATGAAAACCATCCCCCCCCACCCCCGCCCCGTTCCTGGCCTCAATTCTTACTGCAGACACCCTGGGAGCAGCCATCTCTGCCCAACTACAGCTAGGAACAGCCCTTTCAGCTGAAAGAAACAGAGAACCTCTGATACCTGGAAGAAGGCTGGGGCCAGGCCAAGGATCTGCTGGGGAAATGCTGAGAGACGGGAGCAGGATAGCTCTTTCCGGTTACTCCTAAGTGAAGCTTAAGGCTTAGTGACATCAATTGAATCAATATCTGACCTGGAGCCTGGTTTTCTGAGGAGTGGAGCCATCTCCTTACATCCAAGGCCAGAAAGAGGAGATTGTGTAATGGGCAGGAAGGGAGGGCCTTTTCCTAGTGAGTGAGAAGGGGCATGTCATGGACAGAGACCAGCCTTGGGTCAGGAGGCCTCAGTCCCACCGGCCAGATATGTGACTCCAAGAAAGTCTTCCCAAAATGATGGGGATAATAATCCCTGCCCTGCCTGGAAGGCTGAGAGCCTTCCCTGGGGAGAACATCCTTGGCAAACTCCAGAGTCCTGGTGCGTGATGCGGGATGAAGATCTTTGGTGTTTCTAAGGGTAAGAAGATGATGGGGTGCTCCGCTCAGTACACTCACAGTGTCGGATGGTAAAGGGAGTCCTTTCTTCCTTTACTCCACATTTACGGAGTGCCTGCTGTGCACAGGTCCTATTTTTGTAACGTGGGATGTGACAGCGGGGGGAAAAAAAAGATAAAGGTTCTCATGGAATGTTACATTCTAGTGCACAGAGACAACATGAGTACACACATAAGTCAATAAGGTGATTTCAGAAAGTCATGTAAGGAAAAGAGACAATAGTTTATATGACGGAGTTTATGGGAAGACTCTTGTTTTCTGCTAGACTGAATAGAAGGTCTCTGAAGGTCTTTTGTGCTGAAGCCTGAAGATTTCAAAGAAATGAGGTCAAATATCTCCAAGCAAAGAGGGGGATCTTCACCAGGATCCAACCATGCTGGCACCTTGACCTCAGCCCCTAGCCTCCAGGACTGAGATATGACTTTCTGCTATTTAAGACACCTGGTCTAGGGTATTTTGCTATAGTGGTTCAAGGGCTAAGACAAACAAAAGGAGCCTATAGGTTGACTATAGGATGACTTACACAGGATGACTTCCAACAAGTCTCATTTTTCTTTGGTCCACAAAGTCTTAAGTTAGGCAATGCACACTCAGCAGGGGTGATATGAACCGCAAAGGAGCAATAGTTGGTTATAGGTGAAGGAGCACAAGAAAAAGTCTTAGACTTTTTATGTATGAAACAGATATACAAGTAGTACATAGACAGATACTCAGTACCTCTGTGTTATTAAAATTTTGGGGGGTGGGGGGGCTAAAGATAAAATATCCCAAAAGGAGTCTTGGAGGATCAGTAATGAAAAATGGGTTGAGAAATACTGAGTTAAACCTAGCTGGGGCCTAGCAAGGGGTCACTCAAAGATAAGCCCAAGTTTCCTTCTATAGCAGGAAGCTGTAATTCTAAATCCTCAGATTTCATCCACGCCATCAGCTGCCATGAGCTTCCTAAGAGCTAAGAGTCACAGAGATGGGATCAGGAGAAGGTGATCCCATCCTCATCATTGTGGCTCACTGGGTCTTTGGTCCTCAAAGCTCAGGCAGCAAGGTCCGGGATACCCCATTCTTGCCCCCACAGAGGCCAAACACAACCAAAGGAAAAGCAAAGCTTCAGAGAGAAACAGATTTTCCTCGCACACAAATGAATCCTACAAGTGAGCAGTCTGAGGTGGACACAGCAGCTCCACAATGACCCAGGGATGGGCTCCTTCTCTAGGGTTTAAAAACGGTTGCTGAAACAGAGCCGTCATGTCTGAAGTCCAGGCAGCTGGGAGTAGGAGTAGAAGAAGACACACTCCTTTCCTTTGAGTATATTTCCAAGAATCTGTTCTACTTCTATCCCATTGCCAGAAACATATACAACCCCACCCAAATGTATGAGAGATTGGAAATCAGGTGGTAAGGGCAGCAGTGAGCCCAGCCCTAAGTTGGATGGAAGAAGAGCACAGGTGCCAGGTACAATCTGCAGTCCCTGCAAAGTGAGAAAATCTTTCATGATGTACCCTACGTGGTGCTGAATCAGGAAGATTCCTTAGCCTAGGCAAACAGGCCTGACAGGCCTTCATACATTTCTGCCTCTTTGGCCTCTGTCATGGTCAATTTTATACATCAGTGTGACTGGGCTAGTGGGTGCCCACATAGCTGGTAAAACACTATTCCTGAGTGTGTTTGTATGTTTCCAGAGAGGCCAGCATTTGAGTCTGTGGACTGAGTAAAATAAATCCCCTCACTGATCCATTGAGGGCCCAAAGCGAATAAAACTCAGAGGAAGAATGAACCCTCCCCTCTTGAGCTGGGAACTTCATTGTCTTCTGCCCATAGACGTGAGCGTTCCTGGTTCTCAGGCCTTTGGACTCAAATAGGAACTTACATGAATGGCTGCCTTGGAGCTCAGGCCTTCAGGGTTTGGACTTCAGCTTTCCTGGGCTTCCAGCTGGCCAGAGGCAGACTGGGACTCCTGAACCTCTACAATTATGTACGCCAGTCCCTCATGGTGAATCTCTTTCTATACTCCTGTAGCTCATTGTTTTGTTGAAGAAGCCAGACTAATGTAGCTTCCCTCTTGTTCCTACTTGACTCTCTAGGGCAGCAATGAAACCGTGAGGAGAGATATAAGGGCATGTTTTTACAAAAAGAAGGAAAGTCTGGGCAGCATTTTATATCTAATGGGGGGAAGGAGAGGAAGGGAAGAAGCACTGTTTCCCATTCAGGTTTTTTTATGCTTCCTGCTAACACTCTAACCCCAGTAATGGGGTTAGATGGATGGTCTAGACCCTGCTCCATCCTCCACACTCACTATTTTTTCTTGCCAGAAATTGAGGATACGTGAAAAGGAGCTCTGAGCTTCCATTACGCTGCAGACCATCTTCCTCTGAGAGTCACCAAAGCAGAAGAAAGATGAGGGACAAAGAGGGTGGTGAACTCCAATCGTGTGGTGGAACATCTGTAGGGAGACTGTCACTAGGGGAGACTGGGACAACAGACACTGGAGAGCCCTAAAGGAAAAGAGTCTTACAGAGCTTGCTTTGGCAGAAGGTGCCAGGTGCTAAAGGAAGTTTGAGGAGTGTGTTCATGGAACACAGAGTCGGGGAGAGGGATGAGTCACAACAGCTGAGTCACCATGTTGGAGGCACCTGAAGAGGGAAGAGGCGTGTGAGGCACAAGAAGGCTCTGGGGGCTGAACCAGGGGGACTTGCTTTGGAAAATGCCAGGTTGTTTGTCTGAAGTGTAGTTTGTAAGAGGCAGGGCTGGCTGGAGGTCCAAGGCAGAGGAGGAGGACTGGTGGGTGGTGGATTTACCTGAGAGGAACTAATGGAAAGGAGAGTCCACTACCTCGCTTCTAAATGGTCTATGTGATGTTAGCGGATTGGGGTGGGCAGGAAACAGCGAACTTGGATCTATTAGAGGCTATGGATAACACTGAATCCAGGGAGCCTTTGGGTCTGCAGCCCACATATACCAGGACAAAGACAAATCTGTAGGACACAGGATGAGCAGATACCTATCTGCAGAATCCACTGCAAAAGCACAGTTAAACTCCACCAAACTGGGTTGAATAGTGTCCCCACCAAGTTCATGTCCATCCAGAGCCTCAGAATGTGACTTTATTTAACAATAGGGTCTTTGAGGACGCAATTACTTAAGATGAGGTCACACTGTACTTGGGTGGGTATGAAATCCAATGGGTCTGATGTCCTTACAAGAGGAGGAAATGATACAGAGACAAAAGGAAAAAAAGGGGTGATGAAAGCTGAGATTGGAGGGGTGGTGACCCACCAAGGAACACCAGCAGCCAGCAGCCAGCAGAAACTCACGAGAGGCAAAGAAGGAATCCTTCCCAGAGCCTTCGCGGGGGGAGCTTGCCTTGTCAGCAGCTTGAGTTCATAATTCTGGTCTCCAGAACTATAAGAGAAAATCTCTGTTCATGGTGCTTTGTTTCGGCAGCCCTGGGAACAAACACACGGGCCCTGTGGGACTTGGCTCTGGGTGTGCTTGAGAGCTCAACCCATCAGCAATGGAGAGAGGTCTCCAGAGGTCCTCAATGCAGGGACTAGGGGCTGAGGGGGTGGAGGTGGAGAAGAAAGAGCCAAACTTGCAAATGGGAGGACATATCCCCACCCTGAGGGGCCCCTGGATAAAGCACTCCAGGGACCCAGACCCAGAAGGAAGCCTGTCCCATGCTCACTTCTGTTGCTATGGCAAATCCATTCTCCCCACCCCAGGATGATGCCCAGACCCTCTCATTCTTGACTGGAACTATCAATACTTTCACAAATGTCTGCCACATAAAAAACAGGACCACCCCTATTTTAGGGACAAAATTAATCTGTATGATGTATCAAAGGGAACATGCCCTGCAGTGGGGAAATCCAGTCAGCTAGAGAGCAAACATTAGGCAGCTGGCACCGCGGCTCACTGTGTTGGCCGAGGGGAAACAAGGGAGAAACCGAGGTTCAGAGGGGTGACCTGATTGGCCAATGTCTGGGAGCCATGGTGCAGCAGAACCAGGATCCAAGGTGGCCTGGTGAGGCAGAGCTGGGATCCAGAGTGGCTGTACCTGGTGCCACGGAGCCTCCGCTCTGAGTTGCTCTAACTTAAACCATCTTCTTTGGTCCTTGTCAAAACCCTAAACAAGAGAAATTTGTCTTGTGTGTTCTCCTTTTTCCTCCCCATCCCAGGATCCTGCCCCTGGATCTCTGATGCCTGACACATTAACCACAGTCCCTGCTGTATTTAAGCCCTGCAGGGCCACCCGGGGTTGTCTGATCAGTTCATCCATGCAAACTCGGGTCAAGAACCCTCTGTGTAGAGACAGGCAGGGTTCCGAATTCTTCCAAGGGTGAAGACAGCTCCTTGCTCCTGAGGGCTGCTGGGTACTCAGAGACTTCTGACTGAGAAGGTTCCTGGGCCCTTGGGGAACCTGGATGCTGCAGACCTGAGGTGGAAACCTGTTTTACAGCCCTCTCTAAGATGTGTAGTGGGAGACACCACCCTGGATCTCAAATCGATGAGTTCAAGGGATCTTTGGAGGCAGTTTACTTACCCAAGGTCACACCCAGACCTTCCGGTAACTTTCCCTTGTCCAGGGAAGGACTATTTCGCGGGCCTCCACTCTGGGCCTACATGTGCTTCATTTTATAAGAACGATGATGACTCAGCTCTGCCTCCCGCTGTTCTCCCAGCCCACCTCTCCAATCCTGAGCTAATTGGGGCTCTTCTCATCTCCGTGTGGAACAGAGAACTTCTTCCTGGACTCCTACTCCCCAGTTTTACATCCACATGAAAAAAATGCTTCTCATTCTTTTTTTCCCTTTTAGGCTCCAAGGCATAAAATTCAGCCCCTACGTCCAAGCTAACACACATTCACCCACAGGACATCCTTCCATGCACTGGTGGGGGGGGGTCTTTGCCAGAGACAGTCATATTTATGGTCCCAAATAACTACAGGGGGATAGAAAGGACCTTGTGTTTTTCTCCTCAGGGTTAAATGTTACCAATAAGTCTTTCTATCAATGCTTTTCAGGGTGAAGTAAAGGATCCCCCTTTCACTATTGGGGACCCCTAGTCCACTTCCCAATGGCTTTGGCTCACTTCCTCCTTTGCATCCCTGTCCTTCAGAGTCCTGGAGCTTGTATTCCAGGCTTCTGGTTCCTTTGGTGAGCATCTAAGACTCACATGGAACAGACTTCAGGGTCAGTGGAATGCTACCCACAATGCACTCTTTTCCTCAGGGGGAAAAAAAATATGAAAGGAGACATCAGAGTCCAGCAGATTCATATAAGTGCTTTGGAACACATTCTACCTTTTCCCCAAATGTCCACACTGTCCCAAACTCAGAAAATTGTTCTTTCTCTTTGGGGATGATGCCTCCTCATCTATCTGGTCAGACTTCTCTTCTGCAGCTCCAGTGCCCAGTTATTGGCCATGTCCTGAGTGTTTACTTCGGGGATATCCTGGCAGTCTGATTCCCCATGTCCCAGTTGGAACAACCACCTTCTCCCAGAAACCAGTTCTCCCTCCTTGCCCACTTGCTGTTGTATAATTTCAAAGTCCCCTTTTTAATCATGCTGTGTTCATTCCCAAACACAAATGAACTGAGATAATTTATTATGTTCTTTCCTTTTAATCCCTCAAGGTAAGGAGCAGAGCACATTAAATACTCAATAAATACTGATTTGAAAGGAATGCACTTAGGCATAAAGTTGTTTGGAAGTGTAAAGAGGCAAGGGATTGTATTCTTTTAACCTTCACCACAATTATTAATGCACAGGAAATGCTGTAACAATGACAATACCTGATCTCTATACACAACTTTCCAACATGTTTTCACATATGTGGTCTTTTTCATTCTCATCCCAAAAGTAGTATTGGAAAATTTCTGCAGGAAAAAAAAAAAAGAGCTGAATCTGAGTCTCACTTTTACTTCTTACAAGCTTGCTGAAAATGAATACACAGCTTGATCTTTCTGAATCAAATCCAGATGGTCATAATAACTCACAAGGTATTTAAGAATCTAAAACTTGTATGTAAAAGTGTATGGTAAGCCAATGGTCTTCTCAAAGACTCTACCTCATGAGAAAGTACCACAACCTTCTCCTTGTGGTCCTACTGTGTGAGATCTTTTTTCCCAATAGACACCATTTGAAATGATGCCATCCAATCTCATTAATTCCTTGGTCTCTGAATCTCACACATTATAGTTACTTAATAATTATTTGTTGAATGAAAGGATAACCTTTTAGTAAGTGTGGTCATTTGGATATGTTTGCACTACTACTTTCAGTTATAATCCTTCATTTGAATTGGAGTTTATCTTCCTAACTGTTGCCTGAATTCTGATCAAAATGGAACAGGGTGCTTAATCTTGTAAGGATAATCAAAAACACCCCCATATATTTGTTTACACTTTTGCCCTTAAAAAAGCTATATGTTTCTCTATACACCTATATATTTCCTATATATTACATATGTACAGAGTAATTATTCTGAGAACAGCTTAGAACCGGGAAATGAATCCCATTTTGAAATATCGGCCCTTTGTTACTGAACTAACGAACAGCAGGTAGCTAATAGCTAATCAGTTTTCGAAGAAGTTATTTGTTGCTAGAAATTTGATCTCTGGTTATAATGCGTGTAGTAAGATGTAATGTGAAGTTTTGCTTTCTTTACGGAGTGTTGCTGCTCTGCTCCTCCTTCCAAGAGGACCCCTTAATTCATACACAGGCCCTGCTCCTCTCACTCATCGAAATTTAGTAGTTGACATCCACCTCCAACCCATAAAACCAACCTGTCACCATAGAATAACTCACACCGGCCTGAGAGGTAGGGAGAAAGCAATTGAGAAGAAGCCAGATGAGAAATACAATTAGGGCACAAGCTGGTCCATCCCTGGTAAAGTCTACAGCACCCTTACCCCATCCGTGGTGTGTGCCTGATAGGAAAGAAGGATGCTGGATGCTGGGTCCTCAGCCCCTTCTAGCTCCATGGAGCCCAAAGCCTCACCCAAGCTACTCACGCGTTGCCCGCTGACCTTTTATGGGCTACAACCCGCATGCCTGACGAACTGATTTGTTCCAGCTGCAGCTATATTTTCTACCTTCCTTGTTACTTAATTGATCCTGGCTGTGCCTGGTCCTGCAGAGGAGCCCTCCCAGACCTTGCAACATGTGCTATATATCCTGTATGTACTCCTGTGTCCTGACAGGGAACATAAAAATCAGAGATGGCAGGAGACAAGGGGAGGGAAAAGTCAGAGGGAATTCAGAATGCAAATCACTTGGCTTGCCTTGGTGAGTCCTTCAACCCGCTGTCCACTGCTCCCTGGACCAGCTCTCCTCCTCCAGACAGCACTTCTCTTGAGATCCAGACTTTCTCTTTAAACTTTAAAAACCACAATCACCTACAGACCTTTAAAGACGAAAGAGAAAACAGAACAACAAATGCTTTGCTTCACTCAGTCTTTGTTCTGGGGCCATCGGTATTAAGTTCCTTCTAAATACTTGGCCTAGTCCTGATCTCCAGGGAAGCAGGTGACTTTAGACAGACATCCTGCTCTGTTGTAGCTCACCATCTTACAGAGGACAGAGACACAAACACAAACAGCAAGAATTTTGTGGGACATGTGTTAATAACCTAGATCAGGAGTTCTTAACCCGTGCCAAGAGACCCCCAGGTATTTCTAAGACCCTTGGAGAGGGTCTGTGAGGTCCGAACTCTTCTCACAATAAAACCAACGTGTCATTTGCCTTCTCCACGTTCATTCTCTCAGGATTGCATGGTGGAGTTTTCCAGAGATGATGGAATGCAGAGTCAGCAGAACAACCCAGCTGACTTCCAGGAAGCCAGTCACCAAAAGAGATTTGCAAAATGTAAAATAATGCTGCTCTTCACGCCATTATTTTGTGTTTGGAAATATGATTTTAGTTTTCCTAAAAGTGTGTTATTTATGTCATTGTGCAATTGGTTTATTTTTATTTTAAAATGAATTAATAAAGATGTAAAAAAAAAACTCTCAGAATCTCTGATACAGTGATGTTGATAGATACAACACACATAAACAAAACCCCGCAATAACTTCGAAATAGTACAACTGTCAAGAAGCTGCAAAAATAGTACTGAGATACTCCGTATGTCCTCTGCCCAGCTTCCCCTGGTAACATCTTTTATCTTGAGAGTTCATTGTTAATACCTCAACATTGACCTGGGTTCAATAATATTAGCTAGGGATTATACTTGTGTCAGTTTTACTTGTGTGTATGTGTGCAAAGTTCTATAAAATTATATCACACCTGTGGATTTGCATAGTTATCTCCCTGAATGGCATCCAGAACTACTCCATCACCACAAAGAAGCTCCCTTGTCCTGTGTATTATATTCACATTTTCTTCCCAATTCTAATTCCTGGTACCCCTATTCCTGGTACTCATAGATCTGTTTTCTATTGATAAAATTTTGCCACTTAAAATATATATGCCAGTGGAATCACACAGTATACAGCTCTCCGAGATGGGCTTTTCTTTGTTTATCTAGTAGAATGCCTTTGAGATGCAGCCCAGAAGTTAAGTGCATCCAGAGTTGGTTCTTTTGTATTTGCTAAGTAGTATCCCATTGAATGGCGGCACTAATTTATTTATTCACTCATTGAAGGACGTTCGCATTGTTTTTAGTGTTTGGATATTATAAATACAGCTACTGTGAATATTCATGTGTTGGTTTTTTTTGTATACGGAGTTCTTATTTCTCTAGGCTCAATGCCGAGGACACGTGTTAACTAGATCTTATAGAGTTTCTGTTTAACTGTGTACAAAGCCACCTAATGTTTCCAGCATGGCTAAAATGTTTCATTCCCATCCAAGGTAAATGAGAGACCTAGTAGCTTCACATCCTGGCCAGTACTTCTTATTTTGAGTGTGGTTTATTTGGGTCATTCTAGTAGTTTGTCATTGCAGCTTCTATTTGAATTTCCTTGAGAGGTAATGAGGTTGGACTTCTTTTTATGTGCTTATTCATATATATATACTTTTTTTGGTTAAGGGTCTGTTCAAATCTTTTGCCCGTGTTCTTATTGTTTCATTTATTCTTATTGTTGAGTTCAAAGAGTTCCTTTTGTGCTAGGTGTAAGCTTTTGAGAAGACATGGTTTGCAACTATTCTCTATCAGTCTTTTTTTTCCCCCTAATTCCTTAAATAAGGTCTTTCATAGAGGAAATGTTTTAAATTTTGATGAAATCCAATTTGTTGATTTAAAAAAAAAAATAGATCCTACCTTTGGTGTCAAGTCCAAGAACTGTTTGCCTAGCCCAAGGTCATGAATATTTTCTCATTAATAATTTTTAAGTATGTAAAGAGTCCTAAGACTAAGAGGTTTGCAAACCACAAACATTGTATGTGCAATGTTTTCAGAGTGTGAAAAAAGAACTTCCATTGGAAATTGTAAAGGAGAGAGAAATGGTGGTGAAGGAAGAGACAGATCCAGACTTCAGAGAGAAGGTGAATCCCCAATCAGTATGCGGGGCTCATGGCAGCCGGATCTGGTTCTTATTTTTTACTTTCTTTCTTTCTTTTTCCACATCTCTAGCTTTGGGACTGGCACAAGGAGGGATGGGACAGAGCACAAGCAATGGAGCAAAAGAGAGCAGTGTGAAAATTCCTGATGTGCTCAGAACAGCCAAGCCTTCCAGAGCCATAGAGGGGGGTGTGTACTGAGGAGGGGGAGACGTGAGGTAGGAGCAGGAGATTGGCTGTGAACAAGTCTCATGTGCTCAGTGTTCCTATGTCCTTCTTATAATATCCAGCCTATTGTTAATATTGTTTATTGCAATAGGTTAATTGTAACAAAACGCGTTGTTAAATAACAATGACTTCCAACATTAGCTTACAAAGCCAAGATCCTGTTTAAGTAGAGCAAGGTATATAGTTTGCTCACTATACACCAGGTGCTATAGTAAACATTTTGCAGTTCCCCTGAAGAACAGGAGCCAGCAAGATTTTCATCAAAGTGCTTTCCTTCTTTGCATGCACAGGTGTCTCCATTCCCAGGTGCCCTTGCAGGTAAGTATGGCCAGTGGAATCTGAGCAACAGGGAAGCCAGGAGCTGTACACAGAAATCTCAACACAATTTTCTGTGCTCTTTCCTTTTTTCTCACTTGAACCAACTGGGTCTGGTGATCCTGAGTCCCAGGATTGGGGCAAAGTGGGTCTCAGACTCAGCATTAAATAACTGCTTACATAGGAGCATCTGTTTGGGGTTTTATGTGGGCAGGAAATAAACCTGTACTAAGTAAAGTCATTCAAATTAGGAATTTTGTTATAGCAGCTAACAGGACTAAACGAACAGGCTTTCCAAGGAGCGTGGATGCTCTTTCTGCCTCTCTCCTGCCTCTCACACCCACTGGAGCTTTCATGGTAGAGAAAGAAGAACCTTTGTTGCTCCTGTTTTAAAAGATGCATGTATTCAGTGTTATGATCAACCCATACATTTAGCCATCAACAGTGAAGGTGCAAAAAGAAAAAGAGAAAGAAAAGAAAAAGCTCACTCTATTAAAACCTTTGCAGAGATGCTTTCCACTCTCCACAGAACAGAAACTAGAATAACCTGTTATGCAATTAGTCACAATCAGTTCTTTTGCCCACACACGTGAGCATTGTCTAAAACACATCTTCTTTCTTTGTAGCAGCTCGGCCCTGTCACTGCTGCGCTTGGCTGAGTTCACAGATCTGCTATCACCTGCAGCTTCCCTGCCACTTCTCAGCCTCTCCCTTAGCTTTCCTTCCAGGCAGAATTAAAACCTCCTGAAACCACCAGAGCTACTGCTACTGCAGGAACATCACAGCCACTGTTTTTGTGGTTTGGCAGAGTACTGGCCTCTACCACCGTAGGAACCAGAGCTTCTGTCTCTAAAATTCCCAAACTTGATGGACCCCAAATTTGAATACTGACTAACAAAACATCATACTCTCTACCAGCTCTAGAATTGCTACCATGGTTCATCAAATGGATTGTACCCAATCCCACTGCTACCATATCCACCACACCCACCACAGCATGGCTGCCACCACGAACACTGAAGTTTTCTCTATAGCAAAAGTTGTCATTGTCACCAAAAAAAAAAAAAAAAAAACCCACCTCATGACCACCACCAAAGTTTCCAAAGTCACTTTGGCCTCTTTGGTTAGACCAAGCACTAGCCATCTCTTGCTGAGACAGGGCTTTCCATACTTTGACAGAAATTCACAGTATGGAATTTCTGAATGACGGTCGTAGCTGCAGAGTGAGGCTTGTGACTTGTACTCAGGGCTGCATCCTCCTGAACAGTGGTGTCAGTGACGAACCCAAATCCCCTGGAGTGCTTGGTGCTGGGACCTCTCTTACCATGAGTGTTCACAGTTCAAAATGGCTCCTCGGAGTCTCCTGGGTCATTTCACAGCTCAGCCTTCCATGAAGAGCTTCTACACGTGTCCTGGCTCTTTGGAGGACTTGGACATGATGACAGTAGGAATGATTCTTCCTCAGTAATGTCCACGGGCAGAAAGGTCTTATTGCATCTTTAGACCCCATCCTCTGATTCTAGCCAAAACGAAGGGCCAGGCAGCTTCCTGAACCACTGGCCAATATCAAGTTCTCTGTGTTCAACTGACCTGAATGATGTTCTTCTTGGGCTTCCTGATCTAGGCCACCACAGATGGGAGGAAGAGGAACACCTTCAATCCTCAACCTGCAGCCAGGGCCTTTGTCCTCTGACCCTTCCCACCTTGCCCCCTGTGTTCCCCATTTCTGGATTCCATCGTCTTCCACGTCTTTCCATAGTAGCCACAAGTGAAGGTTCTGTGCCTCAGTTGCCTTGCCTTTAAAAAATGAGAAATGATGATTATGCCAACTCCATAAATTTTTGTGAGAATCAAATGACCATTAACTGGTACACAGTAAGGATTCAACAGTGCTGATTTTATTGTTTTCCTCTTTGCTTTTTAAACCTCCTACAAACAAGTCTACTTTTCTTTGAGAGTTTGAAGAGATGCCAAAATAGTTTTGATTCCCTTGTTCTATGAAGATACCCAGAGAAGGTGGGTGACTCTCCCAAGTGATGCAACTAGGAAGGATTTTCTGTGCTGCTTTCTTTTCCTCTCACTTGAAGCAACTGGGTCTTGGTCAGTTGAACTAGGGTTCTATTCCAGGCTGTGCCTCCCAGATCCCTTGTGCGTCCTCAGCTCTCTTTCTGACGTTTTCTTTAAACCGCCCCCACTCCTTCAACGAGAATCTAGTTCTTAGCATCTGTCATTCATTGCTCTCCTGTCTTTGACACCTATAAACATGCCCATTGTACTTAACTAAAATGGTTCTTGTCACCAGCAACAAGTGGCCTGTCCGCTGCTGGGACCCTCAGGTAGGAGATAGCCCATCACAGGAAATGCTTAGTTCTCCCTGCATATGAAAATGCTCACACATAGTGGGATCTTGCACCAGTCTTCTCTTTGAGCAGAATACTTGTCAATCAGGTCTGAAAAAAAAAAACTGGCACTGAAATAGTTTAGCCGCTTATAATTGACATGTTTCCTGTTTCTAAAAATCAAATGGAAAACTGAGAACTGTAAAGGAATATGGCACCATTCTCCTTGGGATGTAATCCCATTCATTCATTCTTTTAATCATCTGTTTAGCCTTTATTGAATATCTATTGTGTGATTGTTCTTGTTCTAGAAATCAAAAGATGAAGCATATTACTGACTCTCAAGGAGTCCAGAGAGAGACAAACACAACAGTGATATTGTGTCCTGCATTAATAGATGTGTGAACATATTTTCAGTGAAATTTGGTGAGTGATGTAGTTTCAAGGTCATGTCTATTTTCAATCTTTCGTTGCATTAATGCCATATGCATTGTGATTTTTTTCAGGAAATACAGTATAGAATGAACACAGAAAGAGAAATTCTATGAGGTCATAGAGCAGGCAGTATCTAGACTCATAAATGAGCCTGAAGCTCGAAAAGAAGTGATATTTAGGATGGGTTTTGAAGGATGCATTGAAGTTCACAGAGAAAGAAGAGCAGAATGTTTCAGGTAGAGTAAGAGAATTGTCAGAGACACAATGACAATAAAAGCCCATAAAAATGAAAATGATAACCCAGATCTAAATAGCAATGTGCATTATAAATGCACCGGGTGAGCACCAGGGGCTAAGGGGGGGGAGGGGATAGTTCTAAGCTCAGAGAACACTTCATGGAGAAAGTCAAGATTTATAGCAAAGAAAGAAGTGACTGCAAAAGTCAAAGAGGTTTGAAGCTTTTCTTTTTAATCCATTGAATTCTTTAAATTTGAATATTGACAAAGTTGTCTTGAAGATCTCTGTTAGCCTGGGGAGTGGGTCCCTTCTAGTTTTTGAGAAATGGAAGGCTGGTACAATATTTTATACCTATCTGTCATCCATCTATCTACGTAAACTTTTATGTCACTTGGATGGAGCTAGGATGAAGACTTGGCCATCTTGTATGGCTTCAGCATGCCCTAGAAGGTACTCCAAGTTAATGCTTCTTATTATACTGAAAGGGACCCTGGCAGCTCCTCTGTGAAGTGCATCGTGAGCCACATCAGGCCAGCTATAGGGCTGTTTCTCTTTCCCTATTTTCGTAAGATGGAGAGAGGAGAAAGACGATTGCAATTCAAATAAAGTAGGACTTGAAAAGTCTGTGTTTCTTGGAAGCACACAGGTAAATGCTGCCTTTTGGTTCTTTTTTGGCAGCAAAGCTCAAAGGAACAAAGAATAGTACTGTATATTTGGACAAAATTAATTTTAAAGCAGATTTTCTTTTCTAAATCAAGTTGTCACCACCCTTTTAGATGCCGCTCAGCAGTATTCAGGGTTCCCAGAGTGTATGCAGCATAAGCACCTTCAAAATGTCTTAAACCAACAGATCCGTGATAGCTTTAGGTTCCGCTGCAAAAATATTTTATGGGCAGATCGCTTTCATTGAAAGGTAGATGGGAGGGTGGGTAAGGGGAGGAAATGGACTGATTCCGTTTTTCTTTCCTAATTACTGTTTCTTTAAAGAAAGATGGGAGCTGAAGTTTGTCATTTGGCAGCCAGTAGAAGTCATCCCTTGCCTCGTTTAAGCTTTAAAGAGGAGGCTACCCTCTAACTTCTTGTTATTTATGTCTAGAAAGTGGAACTCTTCCTATAGAGTCGAAGCAGAAAAAGTACATTTTTGCTTATTCCCTGAAGCCTTCTAATTGGCCTCTCCTCCAGCCTTTCTTGACATTCCTAAGAGGAATCCATCCAGTGAAAGCTGCCAGCACAATTAATTTTGTTCCAACAGGTCTCAAGCAAGCCCCTGGCATGCACCAGCCACCATGGTGGGTGCCTAGGATGCAAACCCATAAGAACTCTCATTTATGCCCAGAGGACACACCACTTACAGAGTGAGTCAGGACACTGGATGTGGTGCGAACAAGAGGGACGATGCCAGGGAAGATGTCCTGAGGGAGGGGACACCTGAGCAGAGAGCAGAAGGAGCAGACAGTCAGCAGGCCTGGAGAAGGCTCGTGCAGAGGAAGGTGTCGCATTTGGAGAGGGCGAGGGACCGTGAGGCAGCCACTGTTGTTTCCAACAAAGAGTGGAAACTAGCCCTGGTGAGAGAAGAGAGAGCACTGGGGGATACCAAGAGGCCAGATGTGCAGGATCTTAGTCACTTATGGTGGGAAAGTGGGTGCCGTCGGGATCCTGGCAAGAATCTGAAGAAATCACTCACAGTGAAGGGATGTCAAGGGATCCAACCACCAGCAGCCTGGATCCAGAGCCACCCTCAGCCTGAGGGAGCTAAGAAAGAAAGCAGTGAGACCAGGTGTGTGTGTGTGTGTGTGTGTGTGTGTGTGTGTGTGTGTGTGTGTGTGTTGGGGGGGAGTCATCTACCAGCAGATGTTGTGAAGAAGGGACCCAGCCATGGCTAGACTCCTGGCCTTGCAGCAGCAAGGGAGAAGGGAGGCCAGACTTCCCAAGTTCTGTCTTCCAGACCTAAGTCTCCCCAGAACCTTCTGCTTCCCCAAACCAACCAGGAGCCAGAGGGTGAAGGAACTCTGAGGAGGCAGGGGTTGGCCATCAGGATGCAAAACTCCTTCAATACTAGGTTCTAGAATACCGCCAGGGTCAGTGCCAATGTTCATACAGAAATGAAGAAACTTAGTTAAATTTTTTTAAAAATACCTTAGAGAAATAGTACACACAGGTAAATTCTATTATAATAAGCTTCATGTAAAAACTGAGTCATTTTCCTATATGTTTTTTTAAAACATGCTCATTGATAAAAAGAACCTCACAGCATTTTAAACCTTGATCTCTTCTTCCTATAAGCTCCTGGATATTTATTGGATCCAATGACTGGCTTGTGGAAATCTCGCTGAATTTTCTTTAGTGGAATCTGTTCAGGCACGGGAAGCTAGGGGCTACAGTTGGGTGAAGGGCAGAGGGAGAAGGCAGCACTTGGTGATCACTCACTGTCTGCCTATCATCTCAACTTTATGGGTACCACCATGATATTTCCACAGGTAGTAGATGAGCTTCCATCAGAAGATAATAGATCCAGGATTTGAACTAGATCTTTCCAGCACCAAAGCTCATTCTTGTCATAAAAGCACAATGTCTTTGTGTTAGCATGAGATGTCACTTTACAAGACAAAAGTCCCCATCAGAAAATAGACAAAAACATCTTCTTTTCTTTTTCTTCTGTGTTACTGGTCCCTCAACCCCAAGTATCATAGATAACATCTCATTCATGTCCAATCCCTGATGCTTTCTTTGGAAAATGAATCTTATACGATAAACAGTATAACCTCTAGTTTTTCAATAACTATGAAATGCATCAGCATTAGGAAAAGTATACCTTTCTGTAGGGACCATCTGTGTGAAGAATTTCTGTAACAAGACAACCAAAAGGCTGCTTTTACAGGTTCCCAAGGAAGAGGAAATGCCAGCTGCACTATAAAGAATTATCTCTTCTCAGGGATTAGACCCATAAAATATGATCTAGAAAGAAGACAAAAATGAGTTCTATTTTACCTGTTCTGATCCAAAGGCCGTATGAAGTTTAAACTTCTGGCGAACGTTATCTTCCTTGGCTTCATGTTTGGCCATGGGCTTCAGTTTTTCTTTACATGCTTCACCTGAAAAATCATCACTGTTAACTCTCATTGATGGAAGGAACCAGCCCCCTGACGTGGCAACTTAGGCTGCGGGGGACCAGCTCTAAACAGCCACGTGAGTTGAACTCAGAGGGTGAAAACCAGATGTTTCCAGGGGCTTTGTTAAAGCTGGAGTTGTAAAACCATCTGCATCCAGGTACTTCCTGAAGCTTTATTTACTACCCAAGTTCCTACTGAACTTCTCTTTCAAGTTTCAAATTAAAAGAATCCACCCAAGTCAAGAGCTTTGTCCAGCGCTTTATGCGCATGACAGGATGTATGACCACGTGACCCTTCTTGCCACGGCTGCTTTGAAGTTTTGAGTGGCTTCCTCCTAACGTGACTCTTATTTCATGTTCCTAGGTTTCTTCTCCCAGCTGGTACACTTGCTCATTCAGTCATCAAACAGTCACAGTGCATCTCAGTACGTTGTTCCTTCCCCACTCTGAGCTCCTGGAGTTCTCATATCAAACTCCAGCCACTTTGAGCCACTGTGGTCTCATCCAGCCAGTGTTACTCAGCATAGCTTTCAGTCTTTGCAAAGTGCATTAAAATATCGTTTTGATGTCCTCTGGGTTTGATATTGAACTGATCACATTGATGTAACCCTCCGGACTTTGTAAATGCTGGCCTCTTTGACTCTCATCTCTTGCCCCTGGGGAACTCAAATGCAAGGTTCATCTAAGACCCAGCTATCCCGGAAAACTTACTTACCTCTCTCTCTCTCTCTCTCTCTCTCTCTCTCTCCTTCCTTCCCTCCTTTCTTCTCCCTTTCTTTCTCTTTTGAAAAATCTGTACATATGTGAAAGTAGTAAGAATATTCTTTCTAGGACTCCTATGTCCCATCCATCAAGTTGCTACAACACTGTCATTTCATGTTCAAGTTTGCTTCCTCTGTGACCCGGGGCAGGGAGCAAGTGGAGAACAAGACACACAAGGAATTCCGACTTCATCTAAAGAACCACAGGGAGCCCTTGAGAGGTTTGAAACAGGAAAATGGCACAAGCGAATTTGCTTTTCGGCACGAGCCACCCTGGTCTTGTGTCAGATGGATGAAATGGGGGTGAGACTGACTTCGGAATGCAAAGAGGAGAAGGGGTGCTAAAAATCAGGTGGAAACTAAACACATATTCATGGGTGGGATGAGCTGTGGTCATGCTATGGCAGACACACAGGCGTGGGAGCTGGAGAAGGCTTCTTGCCGAGTGGTAAGGTTTGAGTTTGTTCTAGAAGCAAAGTTAAGACAAGCAACGCTGACCGTGTTCCAGTGCAAAGAGAGTTTACCCAGCAAAGAGCACTGTTTATGGTGCTTTGATAATTAAACTTGACCCTCCATTCGCCATGCTCCACTGACCTTCAGTTCAAAGGACCTAGCATATGTGCGTTGTTATTTTAATGAACGGCATTTCCCCTCACCACCATACAAATCCCAGCAAGTCTATATGGTTCTTAAAGAGTCATTACCATGGGCACTCACACTCTCAGCATAAAACCTTCAATGAACGTTTCTCACAACCGCTTTGCTTTCTCACGGACGCTGTTCAAATGTCAGTGGTTTTAGCACTGAGCTTAACCTTTATGCATTTTCACCAGAGTTTCAGAAACACAGCCTGTGCTGAATTTCCCTTACGGCTGGGAATGTTTAATACACAGTTACAAACAGAGAATTCCAGCCACCCCTAGAACTGCCTTTGAGACATCCTACATGTTTGGGAGCCTGCAATAAGACCCGTAGAGCCAGATCACACCCAGATGCCAAGCATATCATAGCCACTCACTTCTCCACTTATTCAACCAAAAATTTGCTGAGAACCTGCTGTGGGACTGGTACCCTTCAGGGTAAAAGGATTCCAGACTGAGAAAAGAAAATGCTTGTTTTCATGGAGTTTATATTCTAGACAGACCACTAAATCAAATAATTGATCAAATGGTGATTAGTGCTGTATAGAAAAAAATTAATCACAAAAAGAAGGTTAAAACGCACTAGAATAGTGCTAGAAATATATTCCAGTGGACTTCAATGAATGTGGAGGTACAATTTTATCTGAGTGATCAGGAAAGAGGCTCAGTTATCTTTGTTACTTCAGAAATACTGGAAGAAATTGACCCCGATGGTAATAATATGCAGATGAGCTTCATTATCACTGGGTTCCATCTCTGTGAATCTGCCTACTTGCTAGAATGTATTTATAACCTACATAACCAGTGACACTTTCTCAGCCATTTGAGGACACGACACGTGCAGAATGGCAAAAACTGAGTCCCGATGGACACTCCCAGGAGGTCCCCTGAGGTGACTTGGGCCTTTATTTCCCTCTCCCATGGTAAAGAGGAGTCTTTTCCACAGTCTGTTTAGAGGAACTGTTTTTCGAATTGTGGTGCTTTTGTTAGTGATACGCTGTTTAAAATGGCCCTAAGCAGAGTTCCAAAGTGCTAGCCAGCCTTCCTGAGCTCAGAAAGGCTGCGATGTGTTTTACACAGAAAATACAGGCACTCGGTAGGCTTTCTTCGATTGCTATTGGCCAAGTTCAACATTAAAGAACAAACAATGTATCTTTAAAAAAGTGTCTCTGAACAAAAACACACACAGAACAAAGTTATATATTGATCAATTGACAAAAAAGAAAACTGGCCATGTATTTTCCCTGGGGGATATGGCTCTCTATTCCTTAATTCAGAGTTTGCAGTGACTTCATAGAACAGAGCTAAAGCAAATAATGAGAACCAAATGTATCTTCCACTTTTTCCCCTTTCTACCACCACATACTGCAAGGGCATTGAAAGTATTGTTTAAAATCCATGAACGTTAGAGATTAACAGAACTGGATTTTAATGCCAGGTTTTCTATTTATATTGCTATGATTTGCAGCAAGATCTTTATTCTCAGGGGGTCTCAGTTTCATGTTCTGCAAGAGTAATATATTAGCACTTATGTTGCAGGCTTGACATGAGGCTTAAATGAAATAGCATATGAACACCAATTATTGGGCACACAGTAGGTACTAATTAAATTGAAGTTGCTTTAAAATATGATCTAGATTTTCTGTGCTGGGTATGTCTTGATAATGGAAATTTTATGACGAAAAATAATCACTTGAATCTATTTTTTTAAACAAACCACTTATTCTAATTGAAAAATATTGCATGCATATGCTAAAAACCCAAATGACACAAAGGACACACACGAACAGTGAACTTCATCTTACCCCCAGCCTCCCAGTTTCCCTTCCAGGATACAACTGTTGTTAATCATTGTATCTGCTTCTGGAAGATTCTTATGCAAACACAAGTGTTTATTGTGAAAATATTTCAGGGGGGGGGCTTTATTTTAAAAATCAGAAGCCATCACATCTCTTCAGATTTTAAAGCAATGTCCATAAAAATTGAGGGGTTTCCTGTGGGTTTTTCTTTGCATTGTGGTGATTCAGAACATCAGAAAGGATCTTTCCCTTTGATGCAAGTCTCTCATGTTTGCAGTGAATCATGAGTTACTTTGCTGGAGAAGGGTTGTTCACCTAGTTCCAGTTCCTGGTGTCCCTCATCCCCACCTGTCACCTTGGTCCATACTCTAGTCATTACCCTTGAGTATCTCTCTCTGCTCACAGGAGTTACCCTGCTCCTCCATGCTATGAGAATGTCCTTCACTTCATTTGGAGGTATTAGTTGGCAGTGAGTCCCCAAAGGCGACTTATAACTGCTCTAACACAATCTGTGCACCCTCCCGTTTACTGAAGACTGGTTTCGTAGCAGGTATGTCATGGTTCCAAGCTGCCATGGAAAGAGCTCTCCTTCTTCCTTCCTGCTTTGGGACTTGATCAGTGGGACTTGGGTAGAGTGCAGCAGCCGTCTTGTATCTGTCTTCGCAAGGAGGCATAACTGTGCGTCTGGAGTTGGCCACCTGAAAGATGAAAACAGCTTGGTCCCTGGTGACGCTGTCGAGCTGCCAACCACAAGGGCTCTGGGCACAGGAAGGCAGCATTCGTCTTCTTTTTAGCCATTTTCAGTTCACTATCTGTTACTTGCAGCTGGAAGCATTTTTCCATGACAGTGACCCAAACTCATTTCAGGTTCCCTTGTTTCAACCCCCAGTGGATAAGTTTCGGCACCTTCTTATTCCTGTCCCTCTGGCTCTATCTCTATAGTTTCCCTGAAACTCTGGTCCCTGTCAGCCTCTCAGACATCCAGCTTCCATCCCGAAGGAGCCACCAGACATCTGGGAGAACCACAGAATATAGATGGTGAGACAGCCACCGTTCATTCTCCAAGTCGCATGAGGTTGAGTGGATCCAGCATTCAGTTATTTTCCATTTGTTCATCAAGTATTTATTTGGCATTCAGTATGTACCAGGAACTGTGTTTAGCACAGGGACGTAAAGCAAATAAGACAAACACGCTCTGTTAGTGAGTTGATAGTCTCCTGTACGATCAAATAATCAGACAACCGATGTGCAATTTCAAACCGTGAAATGCATGAGCACAAGGTGCTCAATGACAAATGACAAGAGGTTTCAGCTGTGTGTCGGAGGAAGGGCTCCTCCCCCAGGGCCTAGCAACTCAGGGAGGACCTGGAACTGGAGCTTATTTCCACTGACCTCTGAGTTTTAGCATTCCATCCAATTTAGTGTAGCCCACTAATGCAGTAGCATTGCAATTGTTGCAGAGATCTGGACAAAATTTTACACTTAACACTAACTATTGTGAAATTACATTATTATTCCTACTGCAAGATCCTGATATTTAATGAGTTAATAAAGAAGCACAATACATATTCATATTCAACAATTTAAATTTTTTTAAATTTTAATTAATTAATCTATTTATTTTACTTAGGTATATATGACAGCAGGATGCATTTTGATTCCTTGTACACAATTGCAGCACAACTTTTCATCTTTTTTTTTCAACTTTTCTCTGGTTGCACATGATGTAGCATGCACCATATGTACAGTCATAATGTACCTATGATAATGATGTCCATCTCGCTCCACCATCTTTCCTGCCCCCATTTCCCCTCCCTCCCCTTTACCCAATCATAGTTCCTCAATTTTTCCCATTCCGGCCCCCCATTGTGGATCAGCATCCACATATCAGAGAGAACATTCAGCCTTTAGTCTTTTAGGGATTGGTTTACTTTGCTTAGCATGATATTCTCCAGCTCCATCATTTACCTGCAGATGCCATAATTTTATTCTCTTTTAATGCAGAGTAATGTTCCATTGTATATGTAAACCACGGTTTCCTTATCCATTCATCTATTGAAGGGCATCTAGGTTGGTTCCACAGTTGTGTCCCTGTAGTATGCTGATTTTAAGTCCTTTGAGTATAGACCAAGGAGTGGGATAGCTGGGGCAAATGGTGGTTCCATTTCAAGTTTTCTAAGGAATCTCCATACTGCTTTCCGTATTGGTTACACCAATTTGCAGTCCCACCAGCAATGTATGAGTGCGCTTTTATTTCAATAAAATTGCCCTTCTATGTATTTTATGGATTGGGAAGCATTATCAGAAGGGGCTGTGTAGTTTTCATCATACTAGCAAAGTAATCATTGGCATAAAAATGCTTAAGAATTTTCTTTTTTGGAGGGGTACTGGGAATTGAACTCAGGGGCACTCAATCACTGAGCCACATCCCCAGCCCTATTTTGTATTTTATTTAGAGACAGAGTCTCCCTGAGTTGCTTAGCACCTCACTTTTTAAAAAAATTTTTTATTAGATACACATGACATTACAATGATCTTGGCAATTCATACACTTGTATCATTGGGGTATAATTTCTCATTTTTCTAATTGTACAGATTGCAGAATCACACTGGTCATAGAGTCACCTATATACATACAGCAATCATAATGTCTATTCTATTCTAGCACCTCACTTTTGCTAAGGCTGGCTTTGAACTCACGATCCTCCTGCCTCAGCCTCCTGAGCCACTGGGATTACAGGCGTGTGCCACCACACCTGACAAGAATTTTTTAAATCATTTTTTGTGACATGATTGTGTGAGTAACTAAGAAAAATTGGTATCAACATCTCCTTCCTCCTCTACTCTCCCTAGGCCCTCATGGTGCTTCCAAAGACTCCTGAGTTGCCCCAGAGAAGGTGAGGCCCAAGGCAAGGGGCTGGAGAGGTGGCCAGCTCCAGCCAGGCAGGATGCCTCCTTGTAAATACACACACAAGACAGCTGCATGGCTGCACACATGTCTCCCTCCCGGGGGAGGGAGAGATGTCCTGTTACTGGGAAAAGGTGGGGTTGTTCCCAGTAGCAGCACCCCTTGTTTGCAGTCCCCTGAAGAGATGCCTGATCCAGGTCCATAGGTAAACAGTGGGCAGTGCCTGGGCACAAGGTCAGCGCTAACCCCAAGCACAGCACAGAGAAGTTGAGCTTCTGAGCAGGGACAGTGAGCATTGCAGCAGGGACCTCGATTCTCTGAAGATGAGAGACCCCAGACACTGACCAAACCCTGCTTGCCAAATGAAAAAGAAAAGGGATTTCTTACCTCCCTGGTGAGCTAGGACTTAAAGTTTGATTTAAAAAAAAAATCTATTCTTCTATTTTAGGTGAACATAATATCTTATTTTACATTTATGTGGTGCTAAGGATTGAACCCAGTGCCTTGTGCATGCTAGGGAAGCACTCTACCACTGAGACCCAACCCCAGCCCAAGTTTGAGTTTTTAAAAGAAAATAATGTGCCATGTCTTATCTTGAAGGGTTGCCCCTGAATTAATTAAATTCATGCCTGCTTTGCTGGAGCTGGGGTTGAGGAGGAGTTGGCTTCGTAAGGCTGCCAGGACAGAGCAGTTTGCAGCAGAAAGGCCCAGACACGAAGAGAGCATGACTGGTGACATGAGAGGCTGGTGAGCTCGGGGTGAGACGGGAGAGGGGGTGGCAGCCACTCCCCTCTGTCATCTGTCTATAGCCTTCTATGATGATGGTAGTGGTGCAGTGTCCAGTGACAATTACTTTGCTCTAGGCAATTTGGGGCATTGTTTTACTTAATTTTTATGGCAGTACCATAGATTTGATTATTATCCCATTTCATGATAGAGAAACTAAGGCCTGGGACTATATCCATGCAAAGGTATGATCTGCAGCCACACATTTTTTTTCTCTATAACATGGGAGCACTGATCATATTCACATTATAGGGTTGTTGTGAAGGTGAACTTGAGATGATAATCACTAACATTTATGAAGTCTTGCTATATGCCAGACACCATTAAAAATTCCTTTACTTAACCCTTGCAAAAATATTATGAGATAGATCCTGTTATTAGTATCACCTTTTTAGAGAGGAAAAAAAAAATGGAAGTGCAGAGGGCTTAAAAAACTTACTTATGGTCACTAAGTCAAAGTCAAGATTGGAACACAAGAGGTCTGGTTCCAGGGTCCACGGTCTTGATCACTATGTCATACCATTTCAGGTTCATAAAGTGTTGAAGAGAGATTTGCCACGTGGCAATCGCTCAAGGCTACAGTCCAAGAAATCAAAACAAAATTTTCTTAGGTCCTAACCACAGATATTGACCCTTTGCAAAAGATAAAGAGCTAAACCTACATTTGCCTTAAAGGCTAAGAGGTGAAATGGAAGAACATCTGTCACAAAGTCCATGCTCAAAAAAAAGTATTAAGTGAATAAATAAATAGATGGGTCCTGGATAAGAGAATTCAACCATTCGGAATGGAAAACCAGCTCTGCCACCAGCTCTGGGCTATGAACGTCTCTTCTCTAGATCTCGGTTTGTTCATTTATAAATGTGTGGATCGAGGCATCAGGGAGGTCAAACGGTGAGCCTGCTGCATGCTCTCACTCCCTGCTCCTGCCCCCGCACAGACACAGCAGGGCTGCATGAAGCCCAAGCCACCTTCCGCCAGCTCTCAGAAATCATGAGGGATGCCACCCAAGATGTGACCTGTGAGCTGACCTAACTCCAGGAGCCCTCCAGCCCCTTCCAATTCAGACATCTCGCTGTCCTCTGAGATCAAGTCCTGCTTTCTTAAGATCTTCAGCGTCAATCTGCTGCCTTCAAACCTCTTTGCTCATCCCTGAATCCTTGCTGGATGGGCCCGTGTTCCGGCTACCACAGGAGAATACAAACCACGTGCTGAAAGGGCTCCAACTTGTTCTCACATCTGATTGGCGATGTGGAAACTGCTGTGGGGGCTGGAGGCCACGCGCTGCTGTCAGCAGCACCTTCGGGAGCGCCTTCCCACGTTCCCTGTGCATTCCCAGAGCCTTGGGGGTGGGGCGAGACTTTTTTTTTTTTTTTTGCTAGAATTCTGCTCCTCCTAAATTTGTTTCACATCAGCTCTGTCACAGCTGCTGCTGTCTACCAAGACCATGCAAACCAAAATGAAGTGCTCTTGCTGACACCCTCCTCCACCCCGTCACCCCAAAGTAGGGGCCTCTGTGATCCTGCCAGGGTTGTCTAACCTCCGTTTCTTTACTGTCTTCTCTCTGCACGGTGCACCAGGCACTCTGACCGCACACACATTTTCAACAGCTTTGTAGCTACTTTCTCCATCTGTTTTTAAGTACTGGCACCAGCAAAAATGTCTTTCAACATCACTTCCTATCCGACACTGACTCAAGGTCTATCACCAACTCTAGTCTGAACTAGGGATAACAGTATTTATAGCTTGATTCTATATGTGCACACGCTGACTAACCAGATGGGCATAACTGGATGGTCACTGGCACACTGGGTTGGCCACGTGCTGGGGTCTTGGCAAGATAAAGATGGATTACAAGTCTGGGGTCCCACAGGCCTGTTTACTTACCATGGAAGACTTGGGGCAAGTAACTTCACTCTTCTGGCCCTGAGTGTCTTTACCTATTAAATGCTTCCATGGAGCCATCTGCTCCACATGATGGGCAAGAACCATCCTGCTCTCGTGATGGCAAAGAGAAACAGGAAGAGAACAGTGTTTGGGAGCCCATCTCAGGGTCAGATGGGAAAAGAGTACTGGAGAAGACACCAAGTTTCCAGGGTTTGGTTCCTCCCATAGTTGGAGGCAGGGAGTGAGTGGGAATGGAATTCCCTAGGTGCCTACACAGCAGACGGATGCTGTCCTTCCACATGATCCCAAGAAGATGATCTGGGCACAGAATGACACAGTGAGGACCCTGCAGTTCTGTCTCATGCCCACCCCTGGCCCCTCCTACAAACATGCCAGTTCACTTCTTCAAAGCCAGGAGAGGAATACTTTGTTCTCACCTTATATGATGCATGTGTGGGAGGAAAATCTTACCAGCTTTGCCATATTCTGTTGGCTTGCAGTGACACAGACTCCCTGCATGGGTAAGAAGAAGGAATTGCAGCAAGGCTTGATTTATTGGGTGTCAATGTAGAATCCTGCCTACAACCGGCACCCCATAACCCCTTTTTATGTATTAAGCACCCTAACCCTTAGCAGCTCACCTACTCCTAGTACAGGAAGCCTGAGGGCATGACCTGATCTCACTAGTCCTGATCCAACCCTACTGTTCACCAGTGAGACAGTTCTCATCAATAATTCTGCAAATATTCATTAATAATATACTGTAAACATGGAGTATAAGAATTTTTTATACTTCTCCTTGTAATAATCAACATAACAGGGACATTTGTGATGAGTTTTGCAGTTTATTTGTCTTGCTCTCCTATTTGATATGGACAGCAAGCAACAGAGGATATATCTTTAGCCCTTTGATTTCACATTGAGGAAACAAAACTCAGGAAGGTGGCACAGCTAGGAAATGCAGATTCAAGATGGAAACCAAGTTCTTGTTTCTTCCAGTATCTGTGAAAATATCATAAATGTCTATCTTTGTGAAAATTCCAGTAACCATCAGGAGGGTCTGCACTTAGAGCCACATGAGCAGCTTGATATTCAAGGGTTTTTCCAAAGGACTGGTCTGTCCCAGAAGGATTTTATGGAAAAGGTGGGAGATGCGTTAGATCCCGAAGAACAAGGGGCATGTGCCTTGTGGGTGGAATGAAGAGATGAGCAACCTCATGGGAAAAACAGAGTGAATAAAATGGGAAAGTGGATACTCGTGAGCTTCCAGGGGACTGGAGAAAATCTGCCCAGCTGGAGAAAGGCTTCTACTGGAGAAAAGTGAAGAAAAGGCTAGAAACCTATTAGAGCTCCATAAGACTCTTCTAAAAATGGTGGTGCCCGGGGCCCCTGGGCCTCATCACCTTTCCTAAAATGCCAGGTCCAGGCACAGCCCACAGGCCTGTCCACAGCCGGCACCACCTGGGGCATCATGCCTGGGCACGGCTGATGCTGGTGCTGCCTCTGTCACGGAAACTGGGACACTGGCTTGGCTGAAGCAATGCCACACAAAAAGGGCAGAGCAGATCTGTCACTTCTCATTCCACATCCCAGGGAGGTAGAGTTGCTTCCTCTCAGCCTCGAGTTTCACCTCCACCTAATGGAGATTTAAAATACAGGCTGAGTATCCTATGTCTGAAACGCTTGGGAATAGAAGTGCTTTGGTTTTCCAATTTTATTTTTTTATTTTTTGGATTTGGAATATTTGCATATGTATAATGAGATATCTAGGGGATGGGACCCAAGTCTAAACATGAAATTCATTTATGTTTCTTAGACACCTTATACACACAGCCTGGAGGTAATTTGATACCATATTTTAAATAATTTTTTACATGAAACAAAGTCTCATCGTGTGGAATTTTCTATGTATGGAGTCATGTTGGCCCTAAGTTTCAGATTTTGGTACACTTCAATTTCTGATTTTCAGATTAGGAGTGCTCAACCTATACCTACCTTGCAGACTTACAGAGTAGAAAAGAAAATTAAATCATACACACAAAGTGCCTAGCTCAGCACATTTAAAAAAAAAAAGAGAGAGAGAGGCTATCAGTCTTGGCAAGTTGGCAGGGCCCTAAGCAACTTTGAAACTCTGTTTCAAAATAAAAAAAGAAAAAGAAGAAAAGGGTTGGGGATGTGGCTCAGTGGTTAAGTAACCCAGGATTCAATATAAGAAAAGGAGACTGGCTGTTATAGTTAAGTTAACTCATCTATCTGTTAGTCTGTTGCAAATTGGTGAGCCAGGGATCCTCTTCTGGGCACTCCCCAACAGCTATTCTACATATTCTGCATGCCTCATCCAATACCCCCCAAAGGTCTCCCTCAGCTAAAACAGAATTCATATTATTAAAAACTGTTTATTTTACCATTTGGTCATTGGTGACAAAAGGAAAAATCAACTCATAAAGAGCTTAGCCTATAAGATGGTTCCTTAGGCCAGAGCACCAGTTCTCAATCAGGGCCCGTTTGGCAATGGCTGGTGGCATTTTCTTTCACAACTGGGAAGAACTACTGGCATTTAGTGAGCTGGGGTCAAGGATATTGCTACATATCCTGCCATGCACAGGACAAACCCCTCATGGCAAAAAATGATGGGGTCAGAAATATCACTAGTGCAAACGTTGAGGAAACCTTAGACCTGAGAAGGCAAACTGGCTGTCCGTCATGGCCCTGCTTTGAACAAGTTCTGTGATCAATAGCTTCTGTTATGCTGGGAGATGTATGTATTTGGTGTACATTCTCATTTCTGAAGCTCCCAAGTGAAGTGATAGTGTTTTTTTATGTGCCATTGACTTGAGTGATGACCGGCATCCCTGAGACGACTTCAGGACAGGGGCTGGACTATGGATAGACCAAGATAGGAGGAGAAGGTTGGGACAGTTAGTCCTACCTCTGACCTCCCAGGTCCAGGCCAGGAGAAGTCCTGCAGGATAGGGTGATCACCAGTCGAGCCGTTGGCTCCATCAACCTTGCCCAGTGTAATGAGCTTCCATGTGAACCAAAAGAGAGTCCATTCAGGAAGTTTCTGGGTAGCTGAGCACCAGGGAGCTTCTAGCAAGGTGAACAAGAACACATCCACATGTTGGGAGGGTGGGAAGCCAAGTCACAGAGACAGAAACCCCTGTGCTCAGCAACCCTTCCAGAACTTCTCCCTGTGTGCCTCATCTAGCTATTTGTTCGTATCCTTCAAAATGTCCCTGATCATAATCTGGTAAATTTCAGTATTTCCCTGAGTTCTGTGAACTACTCTAGCAAATTAACCAAATCTAGGGAGGGAGGTGAGAGCTACAATTTGGGGTCCTTTCAACCCCCTTCCTAAGTTGTTAACAAGCACAAATAAAACTAGGGCCCATGACTGGCATCTGAAGTAGGGAGGGGCCAGGTCATGGAGGCTGAACCCTAAACCTTCGGGATCCAACGTTATCTTCAAGTAAATGGTGTAAGGACTGGTGAAAGCTAGAGGACACTCGGATGGTGTCCACTGCAGAACTGCTTGTTTGCTGGCAGCAGGGAGGACACACATTTTGAGGTCACAGAAGTCATCTGTGTTGGTGGCAGAGGACAGATAATTCATTTTCCTATATAGTGACTTATCTTATTGGGACCTTGATCTCCTCATCTGTAAAAATGAAGATTTTGGCTTAGATCTGCTAGTTACAAAGTGGGGGGGGGGAAAGCAAGCCAGTTATAGTAAACTCGTCATAAAAGCTAAATGTGTTCACTTGGAAATACTGTCCTTCACATTAATGTTACGGTTCTCTTTATTGGAGAAGGGTGTTAAACACTTTTCTTTTAAAAATTATTGAGGCATTTAATTTGAAAAGCATAAAAAAAATTTAGCAAAATAAAATTTTGTCAGTGAAATACAAATTTGGGGGAACTATCAGCCCACTTGGGCTCAAAGACCTTTTTCAGTTTTGAAAACTATGATTTTGACAGAAACGATCAGAGGAAACCACCAGCAGTTCCCTCTCTGCGAAACATTAGGCTTTTCTGGAAAACACACCGTATTAACCAGGGTTCCCCCAGCAAACCAGGAGCTGCTCTGCACGTCCCAGGTATGGGAATCCAGGGGTCTGCAGCTGTCAGAGAGCAGGGAAAGGAGGGTCTGAGAAGCCACTTCTGGAGTCAAGAAAGCCAAGCGGCAGTCCTTGGCCTGAAGCTCTGGGGCAGGTGTTCGATAGTTTGCACCCTGAATGTCCCCAGAGGTCCACGTGTTAACTTGAGACCCAGCTTGACATTATTGGGAGAGGTGGGACCTAGTGGTAAGATTGGGGTCATTGGGGATGAGCTCCCCAAAGGAAGTGTGAGATCCTAGACTCCCATTGTGCATACAGCTTTGCTGTACCATCCACTGCCACCATGATTGCGGCATTGTCACAGGCCCAAAGCAAAAGGACCAATCAATCATGCACTGAAACCTCCAAAACCATGATCCCAAACAAACCTTTCCTCTTCATAAGTTGATTTTCTTGGGTATCTGTTACAATAACGTCAAGTTGACTAGGATGAGGGCCTTACGCAACTCAGAGTTTCACCTCCAGGCCCACATCTGCTCTAACTGGCCGTTATGGGTTCTCCTGCCCCTCACCATTCCAGATCTTATATAAACGCCTCACTTGCAGGGACTTTAGGGGAAAGGAACTTTTGGACCTGTAGTCTCCGGTTTTCCTTTGTGATGTGATAAAGACCTTAGAAGGGGATGGGAGGAGAGAGCAGGTGAACAAAACTCCAACACACGTACCAGACCAGAGACACCATTCTATGCCTCTACCCACATCCCTGGCCCCTCCCTACACAGACACCCAGAGTAAACCCAGCCAAAGTCCAGACAGCTTGCCTCTGAATGCATGTTGCTCTGTGGCAGAGAAGAGGAATCAGAAGAAAGAGGGCCACAATGAGTTAAAGAAATCAACATTGTTTACAGAAATGTCTGTTTTTTTGAACTAATTCCTGACCCGCTTTGCAAAGATCATTGGGACGGCTTTTTGGAGTTTTCAATTCCCCATTAGCATTTTGTAAGCCAACAAGTCTCTGAGATTCAAATCCTGTGACCATCACATTAAGCTATAAAACATGGTTCTGCTGATGCTGTAATTGCCTGACATGGCTACCTGGTTCGAACTCGTGCTTAGTATGCAAATCTCCTCCAAGAATGCATTTGACAATCACTTTTCTGTCCACAGAAACTGCCCCTTGACAGAAAATGTATTCCAAAAAATGACTTTCTATTTTTTTGCCTTTAAAACTAAAGCTTGCAAGTCCAGTAGTAGCTGAGAGCAAGCACATATGCTTATAATTAGGATTACCATCAGGGAATTCAACCTGACCGAGGGAAGGGAGAGAGGCCCGCCAACGGGGAGCACAAAAGCTCTCTGAAAAACACCAGATGAACTGAGCCTGGTCGGGCTGGTGTTCCTGGGTAGTGGAAGAAACTCGATTGTGAAAAACAGGCCTGGTTTCACTCCAGACTCGGAAGAAATGTTGTGTGGGCAGAATGAGAAATGCTGACAAATAAAGTCAAGCTTTGGGGATCTGCTTTCCACAGCGAGCTGACGGAGCCTCCCAGAGAGCCAGCCCTGCACCAAGCAACTGCCCAGGCAGGACCTTGAACCCAGCCAGGCCCTGCGTGCTGCGGCCCGGTGACCCAGGGATGGCTTTGCTCTTGGGGAGGAGAGGAGGGGGCCCTTTCACTTCTTTCCTACACTGATTCTTACTGCATTTTCAGATTCTAAGCATGAGTTTGCAATCAGAGTGGCAGGTCTTTGACTCTCAGCTCTGATTCTTCAAGAGCTGGGCAGGTGATATAACTTCTCTCTTTTCCAACGGGAAGGAGAATGCCCACCTCCCGGTGTGAAGAAATGTCTGGGGCCTACTGGGCTCTTGGTAAGCAGCACTGCTGTTATAAGTGGGCTCCTGAGCTTCTCGGTATTGGCTGCCGTTTGTAGTGCCAAAGTTTCTATTTGTTGATTATCTTATTCCACCAATATTTATTGGATACTTACTAGGTACCAAGTGCTTTGGAGCCAGAGTGGTATAAGAAACAATAACAAAAAAAGTGGCCACTGTTGTCTGTTAGGGGAGACGGAAATTAATAGGACATGAAAATAAAATGGATTGGAAGGAGAGTAACATGTTAAAGAACAAACTAAGAGGAAATTTATTCAGTCTTGAAGAACTAAGGTTTTCTGGAGAAGGTGGCTTTTCTGAACCCCAAGGAGCCTTGGTCCCACTGCGCCTCACCAGCACCGGAGTTCACTGAGGGCCCTGAAGGCCTCCTTCTTCATTGGGACTCAGTTTCCCTCTTGGTCTCTACGCCCATTGGCAATTCTCCAAGTCGAATTCTCATCTGCACAAAGAGAAATCAGCCACTGGTGTCCTTGTTGGACCAGTTTTCCAACCAAACCACATCAAAGTCTACTCTCCGGTCGAGACATTGGCTACCTTCACCACCAGTGCTCACTCCAAACTACTGGGGTTCAGAGGGCTGCAGTTCCATAATCATAACCAACTCATCGCATTTTGCCAAGAAATTTCCTGGTTTGGGCACTGAACGTCCTCCATCCCAGGAAAGATTAAGTCAGGTTTAAAACTGGAAGCCCCCGTATCCTGGGAACCCCTCTGCTCAGGACAAACCAGAAAGCTTGGTTGCCCCCTGCAGTCCCACAATGGGAGTTTCTGCAGAGGAGGTGTGGCTGAGGCAGGACCGCCCACACAGGGAGGACCCAGAGCTCTAGCCTGCCAGGATCTTCCTGACAGCAGGCAGAGTCAACCGGTCTCAGAGGACCATCCTGTAGGCGTGGGGGATTCAACCAATTTCCATTAAAAAAAATGTTTAAAATAAGCATTCTGGAATCAAAAGAGTCTCTGATCTGGAAATTTGGAAGTTTCAACCTTTCTAAAATTTTTTATTGCATTTTAACTTTTCTAGGCTTATAACCAAAATAGTGCCAGTTGGGCCTAAATTGAGTATAATATACTGGCTCAACAAGAAACAGTTGATAAAGTTAATAAAAATCAAAAGCAGAGTTACCACACGGGGGACCCACAGACACTGTTGGGGCTTCCCAGACTGGGAAAGCACATGTGAGAGGATTTCTGTTTTTCATTGTTTTATTCATTTCTTTAGCCCATCAACATTTAGCAGGAAAATTTATTGGGCATTTATTGTATAACAAGCTACTCAGAGTGGCACAGTGGGACACTGGAGAGCCCGTTGTTTCTGAATGCCATGTGCGCCCATGACCTTTAACACCAGCAATGAGCTTGGGGATTTCTGAAAATCACCCTCAAGTTTGATAACTTGCTAAAGGACTCAACAGAACGGACTAAAAGCTTTGTACTCACAAAGCTTAGTCTAGTACAAGTTTATTACAAGGAGAGGAAACATCAAAGTCGGATGAGAGAAGAGATTCTTCCTAGGGCTGAATCTGGGAGGTTTCTGAACCTGAAGCTTCTCTTGTCTTCAGAGGGCCTGACTCTGACACTAGTGGCTATGTCCGATTGAAACCTGGGAAGTTCACTTGAGCTTCCGGTTCAGAGGTTTACTGGGGCAGCATCACTTGGGCACGATTGCCTGGTTACCCTGTGGTTGAGCTTCCTCTCCCTCAACCCCTCCATGGTGGGCAGGCCAGGCTTAGTGGCCCACCAAGAGCCACATCGTTAGCATAACCATCTATCAGGTGGGATGTAGACACTCTCAAATTCCAGGACTTTGGAGATTACCTCCCTGGAGCTGGGGAGGAAGACCAGACCTCTTTTGGCCAAGGCCAGATTCTTTCGTATGCACAGCTCAGTGACCGCAGTTTGTGTTCATCATCCCATTAATCCTCAGAGGTTTGAGCAAGCATCCCTATTACTCCCACAAACAACATGGCAAGGAAATGTGGGCTGAGAGCAACTGACCCACAGACACAGAATGGGGGTGCTGGGGTGCAGTTCAGTCTGAGTGCAGAGCCTGCGCTCTCAGCTGCAGTGCGGTGCACTAACTTGGTTTCCAGGACTTGTGGAGACACCAAGATCAACAAGGCAGGGGCCTGGAGAGAAACAGATGGCCTATACCTACTGGTTAATTAGAGAGATTTTGGTGAAGGGACTAAGTGTAAGCAATAGCACTGGTGGTGTAGTACCCAGTGCTAGAAACAAGGGGGAGCTGTTGCCACCCTGGCCCTGAGAAAAAGAAGAGTCTGTGGCCTGTGGTAGGGGACCCTGGTAGCCAGCATGCAACCTGGTTGGGGTGGGGGTGGAAGCTGTGGTGAAAACACTCCCTTCTCAGCCTCTTCCAACACAGACTTCCCACCAGTGTCTCCTATTGTCTGAACCCCCCTGGAAGCTTGGAAGCCTGGAGCAAGAGAGTTCATGGATGGAGTCCATACCCAGCCCATGGTAGATCAGGGTGGAAAAGCACAGAGAGTTCATCTGGAGGGATAAAATGAAGATACCCTGCACCTTGTGCTCCACAAACTCAAGTGGGTGGACATATAACTGCAATTAGAGGAGGACTACCACCTTAACAGAGAGGGGGGTTAGGTGCACTGCAGGGACCCAGCAAATCACCAGCCAGGAGAAACTCTGGCATCTTTTTCTGGAAGATGAAGACACTGCCATTTAGACAAGACAAAGATAGACATGCAAAGATTTTCTTTGAATAGCTACGACAGAGTAGAGAACTGTACTTCCTCCTCGGGCTCAGGGCCGAATCTGCTGGTGCAGCTGGGGGCCAGGCTGCGAAGCTAGACGGGGGCCAGTGAGCGGAGGTTCTTCAAGAACCATATTAGGGAAGGAGAATGTCGATCCCCCTGAAGGTACTGGGAAGACAGTCACTCTATAATATTTTAATTCAAGAAAGCTCCTTCTAGCAGTTTAGAAGATGAATTAGAAAAAAATGTGATTTGGTGGTGGAAGATCTGCTAGGGAGCTGGAGAAGAGGGAGTGTAGGGAGAACGTCTTGGGAGCTCCCTGGGAGCAGAGGAGGAGAGGGCAGATACCTGCAAGTTACTGAGCTGGAATCGGGGCCATGTAGGAAGCTGAGGATACATAAAAAGGAAGGCATTGATGACAACTTATGGGGCTGAACAGCGCTTAGGTATCTAGGTGGCAAGTATTCAAAAGAGCCACTTTCTTGCAGCATCACACCATAAGATAGTCTTTCTCCTCTTATTTCCTAAGAGAGAAACCTTAAAGAGAGCATCTTATTTAGACAATGCTCCATGTGAGCATGTGAAGTCTAAACAGACCCAGATTTATGTAAAAACCAGTGGTTTTTTTTTTTTTTTGGTTTTTAAGAAGAAAAACAATTAGATGCCGGGCTAATCAATAATGAAGAAAAGTTGACAGCAGTGGAAGAATTTCTAAGCCATAGAGAAAAAGTTGGTGAACCATGAATAATAATGAACATTAAAGTAGAAAACTATCTTCAGTGTCCTATAAGCACTCTACAGAAGGAAGCTGAAAAACTAACCCAGTTTGAGATTTACTTATTTAACAAACCAGGACCTAGCATTTGCTATGTGCTAGGCTATAAAACATTATGTCATATGGTATTGTATCATTGCATATTATGTGTTAGGTTGTATTCGATTCAATTATTTCCTTTAATGCTCATAAAGATGTTACTGTTATCATCACCATCATCATCATCATCATCATCATCATATCCATATTACAGAAGGATTCTGCTCCATTTCCTATCACTCTCTAGGTGAGGTCACCATATACAGTGAGACGATTTGTGTTGTGACAATACATTCCTGTCCTCATCACACCATGAGAGCCGGCGCAGGCCAACATCTACCTGGAGGAGGGGAAAGAGCACATTATCTATCATTCACTTGGAAACAGGCCTTTTCCCTAATGTACTCAGAAGCTGATGAATTTCCCAAATTTGAGGTGCCATTGAGTCCAGAGCCCTGGCTAGGATGCCAGTCAGTTGACTATCTCTTCCACAGGGGGTCTCTAGCCCTCTCTGGTCAACTAGGACCCTTCACTCCAAAGTTCTTAGGGTGGAACTCTAGTCCCCCAGCTGCTGGCTGACCCTCTACTCTGAATGGACTGATCATTTCAAATCAAACCCCTGCATTTTCAGAGCATTTATGCCACCTTAGGAGTTTCCAATAGGCCTGTTGCCAAAAGGTGGTTATGGGAGAGGATCAGGATGTGGCACTTGTGAAATCACCAGCTGGGCTTCACCTGCCCTCCTCCTCCTAAGTTTGGAAACCTGAGGCATGGCCAATCAGGACTCCTGTTCTCGGAAATAGAGCAGACCATAATTCTTCATGGAACCCAAGACTTCCCACGACCATCTGCATAAGGTTCTCCCCCTCCCCCCTCTGAAACCACACATCTGCAGCCCCCTCCAGCAGATCTGAACCCTGTATGGTTAATCTCAAATGTCAGGAAATCTGTCTTAATAAAACAGACTCACTCTTTAATGGTGGTTTTAGGTGTCTTTTCTCAGATAAATAGGCAAGATTAAGATATTCATCTTAGTCTCACAAGAAATTAGTGGAAGAGTGAATAAATCAGAACAACATGGATTTGAGAATGAGAGACAATCAAGTTAAGTGCTAAAATACTTACTAGCTGTGTGTTATTGAATAAGTAACTTCATATCTCTGAGCCTCAGTTTCAAATATGTAATATTGAGGGTGCCAACAATTACTAAGGATGATTGAAATAGGAACCCTTTAGAGACAGTTTATGAAGTAGTTGCTGGCAAATAAGAAATATTTATCAAGAACTTGTTGGGAATGGAAGTACCATCTCTGACTGGCTTGTTTTCATATCCAGAATAAACTCTCTCTCTCTCAGGTAGCTGACACTAGAGAGAATTCATTGAACTCCTATCTGATAGCTCACATCTAGCCCTAGGTTATGAAGAAGTAAACAGATAGTTGAATGTGTTTCAAGTATCACTTCCATCAACATGAGCATAAACATTATTCTAAATAACTTACGTAAACTGAATTACTCATCTACAGAGTGTGGTAAAGGTTTGCTCCAAGCACCTTGCGATTAGGTATTTGAATTCAGAGTCTGGTTGTGCTCTGACCAGCCATGAGATCTTGGGCTAGTCACTTCCCCTCTTTGAGTCTCAGTTCCACCCACCACTTTTTTAAAAAAAATAAGGCCAATGGTCATATTTTTGCAGAGCAATTAAATTTTTGCAACCAACAGATAAAATCCTTAGTGCAGGACACAACATAAAGTGGAGGAGAATATGTTGAAATTCTCTTCACTTTTTGAATGAGGCCAGAGTAATACTGCCATACAAACTATGAGACAACTCCTACTGTACCTTTCACAGTTATTTCTACTTTATTCTTCAGTATATTTTGAGAAAAGGACTTGTTGATATTTGGACACTTTAACAGCATGGTTTTATGAGCTGCCAGTACCAAACCTTGTCTCAATGCGCGATCATTGTGTTTTTATTTGAGTTTTTGCATAAACTTCTCCTTTGTGTTGATCTGACCTTTTCAAACCCCTGTTCTCCAAGTGTTTGAGACAGGAGAAGAACCTGAGCTGTGACAACGTGGAACTTACTCCTGTAAGGCTGAGGAGAGCGAGTCCCCGCAATTGGCTGCGATACCAGGAAAGCCTATTAAAATATTAAATGAGGAGTTAGTGACAGGTTTCACCAGCCTCTTATGGCAAACTTCCAAATCTTAGCTTAGTAAGGTTGGGTTTTGGCTGTAACAAACCAGCTGTCACAAGCTGTGCAAAGACCATTAATTATGTACGTGAGCACTGATAAATTAAAGGCTGGTAGCTAGGAAAAAATAGGGGTTCTTGTTTGTTTTATGCACCCTCTTTCTGTTTTCCTTTCTATAAGAAAATAATAGTGTATTCTGTTTGTAGAGGTGCAAAAGTGGAATAAAATGAGTGCTAACAAGTTCATGATCATAGATCTTATGACTAAAGAAGAAGTGGAAAGGATGTTCCTAATAGGCTGCTCTTACAATGGAGCACCCATCCTGGCACTTTATAAAATGGTCCCGGGAGACCATTCTTAATGGGTCAGGTGGACTTATAATGAGACCCTTTTGTACTTTACTAGCCTAGAAACTCTGGATCTGTTCCAAAGTACAGCACCCTATTCTGTATATCTGTCTTATAATGGTAATGGCTACTTTTATTGAATAGTTATGAAGCATCAGGCAATTGCCAAGCTCATTAATGTAATTATCCTATTAATTAAAATAGGATGTTAGTAAGATATAAGGAATAAAATAGTACACTGAGGCAGGATACCCTATGATTTAGACCAAGGAACGTAAGAGAGGAGAGGAGTTGAAGGGTGTCAGTCTCGTGCCAATGCCCAGAAGGATGGTTGAGTTTGGGTCAACTCTTGGGACAGTACCCCTTGAAATATCTCAGATTTCAAGTAGAGATACAGGAAAATGGTGGCTGCTACTTTTTTTCTAGCTTATAACCAGGGGCGACTGCCAGCTAATGGGAGTGGACTAGGAAACAGGGATGTTAGAATTTGACTTATGCTAATAATTTGGAGCCCATTGGATCTGATTGTAACAATGGCCCCTGTTCTCACCTCTTGACACCATCTTTCCCTGTGCCATGTGACCTTGCAGAGGTGTAGTTTACTTTTTTTCACAAGTTGAATATGGGCTGGTTTAGTCTTCTGACTTTTCGAGGCCAATGGGAGAAGCTACAGAAGTATCTTTGCCCAAGTTCTGAGCTTGGACATTAGGAAACATGAATTTTATGCCGCCTCTTGAACTTATGTAACTTCCAAGAGAACCTTCCCAGGCTATCCCACCAGAAGAGTTAACACAAAAAGCAGAGCTGAGTTGCCTCGCTCAGCCCAGACAAGGCCATCCAAGATCAGCCAACACCATCCAACACCAAGACTCAGAGTGAGCCAAGACCTGCAGTGGCTGCTACTGCCCCATAAGTGTCTGCAGATACATAAGCAAACCCAGCCAAGATCAGCTAGTCCAGCTCAGATCAGTTGAACTCTGGAAAACCGGTAGCCAAATATATTTTTATTGTGGTCTGATAGAGATGATTTATGGTTGCCATAACATATGCAGCCTTATTGTGGCCCTGGATAAACTATATAGACTTATAGAAGCTACCTTTTTGTTCTAGATTATTAAGAACAGATTGGTCCATGAGAGCATCATTTATAGTTCATGTCAGAGGTTCAAGGGAAAGAATCGTACAGTTTATTCTAGCCTGCTTATCCCATCTTAAATAGAATATCAAGATTTCATTCAAGACACATAGGCTGGACATCTGTTACATGTATGACAATTTGATGAACGCAGTTTTTTGTTTGTTTTATTTTGCTTGGAAGGTTAATTCTCAGTGGAACTGGGGGGACAGAGCAAAACCATAGGATGTAACTCCCCTCACCCCTCTACACTGAGACTCTGGGCTGACATTTTCTTCATCATCTCTTTAAAGAATCTCTGTTGCTAATGGAAGAAAGCTGCATCCTTCAACTATATAGGATGGAAAAAAAAAATGAGAACCGCTCACCTAAAGTCAGAGCTCACTTTCTGTTGTCAAATACAGCCATCATTTGTTGGGAAAGGAGGACCCAGGTGTGTCATGTCCATGCCTGTCAGACAGTAAGGAAAAGACTGACACCACTCACAAGTGTCCATGACTTGCAGGATTGTCCACTAGCAAACTCCTCTCAAGTCCATGTTTTCGCACTATGACAATTTACAGATAGGCACAAGGTCTTCCTTGAGCCAAGGGATGATTATTCATTCCAAAAGATCTACGCACATGTGTTAGTCAGTTTTCGTCTCTGTGGCCAAAATACCCAACAAGAACAATTAAGAGAAAGAAAAGTTCATTTTGGCTCATGGTTTCAGAGGTCCAGTCCATAGTGGATTGACCCCATTCCTCTGAGCCCAAGTGAGCCAGAGCATCATGGCAGAAAGGCATGATGGAGGACCACTGCTCCTTTCATGGAAAAGTTGGGGGAGGGCTTCAGGGGAAGATGAGCCCTTCTAGCGACCACCCCATTGACCCATCTCCTCCAGGAACCTACCATTTGCCTATAATCACCACTCAGTCCCTTCAAACTTGGATGGACTAATTAGGTTACAGCTCTCCTATTCCAATCATTTCACCTCTGAGTATTTCTGCATTAACACCGGAGCTTTGGGACACACCTCATAGTCAAACCATGACAACACCTGGCTCTGATTAATGAATTTGTTGACTACTCCTTAACATCATGGGCCTCCTTTATTAAATGCATGCTTGAAACCAAGCCCCATGATGAGCTTCCTGACCCAAACGTGAATTAGCAGGTGATAAGTTTGAATCCTGGGTCCATACAAGAATATGAGTAGTTTGTAACCATAAAAGTTGATAGAAAGACTGGATGGCTAAAATTTCTAGCATATATTGCTGAAATCCATAAAATCACTTTAACTTTTAAGAAGAATCTTAGTGATGCACAGGATATTCACATGATGGTTGGTTTTCAGTGTTACCTTGGACAGACTATAGTATCTAGTTATTTAAACAAGCACTCATATAGATTTTTACCATGAAGGTACTTTGGATGTGGTTAGCATCTAGGACTAGTTGACCATAAGTAAAGATCACCCTTGATAACGTGTGAGGGCCTACTTCAATCAGTTGAAGGCCTTGAGAACAAAAACTAAGTTTCCAGAGATAAAGAAATTCTGCCACAAGACTGCAGTATCAACTTGTGCCTGTGTTTCTAGCCTGCTGGCTTCCCCTACCAATTTTGGATTTGCCAGCCTCACAATGATGTGAGCCAATTCCTTAAAATAAATCTCTACTTCTCACTTCATATTTTATATATGCATATGTGTGTGTGTATCTACACATATATTACATGTGTAATATACATATCATATATACATATTCATAATGCATTTACATAGGTCATACATATATATGTAAAATATGACTGTATTTTGTACATAATATCCTATTGGTTCTGCTTTTACATAAATTTAAACCTTTATCACTCTTACAACATCAGTCCTGAATTTCTGAAGGAAGTTCTTGCACTCAATACCTGAACTTGCTCCTGATACTTCCACCTCTAAGCATGGTCAGGCACCCAGGATTTGGACTGGGAGTTGAATTCTGTATCTTTTGCCTTGACCTTGGTGGGAGACACTGTTCACTGTCTGCTCAGATCCACTTGGATCCCTCTCAGCTCTCCTGTGCACCCTTCCCTGGAATGTTGTATGCTTTTGTTCCTAAGGACCCTCATGTACATGTCACTTTAGGGGTTGCCCTAGTCCATTTCCCATGGCTATAACAAAACAGCTGAGTCTGGAGGACTTAGAAGGAAAAGAGGTTAATTTAGCTCATAGTTCTGGAGATTTAAGAGTATGACATCAGCTTCAGCCCAACTTGGGTGAGGGCTACATGGTAAATGGCATAACAACGGTGGGGGCGAATTTAAAAGAGGTCAGGTGGCAAGACAGGAAGCCAGAGAGATTCAGGGGCCATGTTTGCTCTTTTGAGGACAACTTATTCCTGAGGGAACAAACTGGGTCCAGAGAGAACTATATTAATCATTTCTGAGGGCCGTGCCCTTAACGAGCCCATTCCCCTGGGCTCTGGGCCCATCTCTTTCAGGTCCCACCATGTCTACACCATCATACGAGGGACAAAGCTTTCAGCCCAGATCCAGGCCACAGAAGAGGTCTTCCTCTGAGTTCCTGATGACTGCCTTCCCACAAGCAAACGAGTCCAGGAGTCCACACCTCCCGTGTGCACTTAGCCGCCTTAGCCAGGGGACAGTGTGGGAACGTGAAAGCCCAGCTTCCTGGCCTTAAATTGGAGCAAACTCCCAAAAGTCCTTTAGTGTCGAGTCCCCGGGGGATCAGCGTGAGGCTGGGAGTCTGCCTGAAGTATTTCCCTTGTTTGGCTTCCACCCATTACCTGTCCTGCTTCCCCCTCCCTCACCTCCTAGGAACGCGTCCGCATCCCAGGTTTTGCTCTAGCAAGCTCTGTGGTCTAGGATCCAGGGACAACCTGGAAACCTCACCTGCCTCTCATTCAGCACATGATCCCACGAAGAGCAACCTTTTCATTTAGTTCTGGCTCCGCTGGTAGGATCTGGGTGGATCTGAGGAAACACTCAACATGGAATGCAAAAGCAAAGGGAAGATTCTAGAGCAATGCAGAGCATCTCAGAGTTAGAGGAAACCAGAGGTCTTCTTTGCAGTCCTACCTACTCATGAACTCCTGCTTCCCCATTTCTGGAAAATGATCTCTGGATTCTTTCTGAAGTCTCTACTTTGCAAAGCACCACCTCCTTTGTGGAACAATAATCATGTTAGAAATTTCCATCTTACGCTGAGTCAATCCATCACCTACAAGCACCAAACGTTAAAAACAAGAGATGTTTGCCATTTGTAAGAATGACATCGTAGGAAGAAGGGTGAAGAGTCATCCCAGGGGCTTGTGCCACTATAGCACAACGAACTCGGAATTTAGATGTTTTCTGTTATGTTTGAGTTTCATTCAAGACCCATCCAGTATCTTCCTTGTCAGCAGGACAGAAGGACCTGTAGGGACAGACAGGAAGAGACCTGTGGCCCAAAGTTAGCCAAATTTGAAGAAGCTACTGGTCACAGATTCGAAAAGGTTGCAGTTCTTATCCCCTAACTCCCTTAGGATGATGTATGCGAAGATCTACAGACCAGCCGAGGAAGACTCCAAATCTCCAGATAAGGAACATCAGAGCCTGTTCCGAGGTTTCTTTGTTAGTTGAAAATGTTCACTCCTCAGGAACACGACCTCAAAACCAGTTGACAGGGGGCTGATTGCTTATGCACTATGCAGCCAACTCCACCTCCCTCACACCCTTGAGTCCTGGCCAAAGCCCGGCTGTGCCTGGTGACCCCTTTGAGGTCATTTTCCAAGACACTGCCCGCTCAGCCCCAGCGGGCCTCCCATTCCCTCCCCAGGAGTCCCCCTTGGTGTTCCTGACTTGGCTCTTGGTTTTCCTGACCTTCCTCACTTCTTCCATATCAAACCCTGTTCCTTATCAAGGGCTGAAGCCAGAGGAGAAGTGACTGTTGATTCAAGGTCCTTCCTCTGGCCTAGAAGCCAGAGTGGTTTGCCTTCCAAGGGCAGCTGCCCTGTGTCTGCTGTTCCTCACACACGACAGGCCCCAAGGCTTCTGTGTTTGCTTTTGCTCTGTCGGGAAGGATTTTCCCACAGACTCCCAGGGCTCCCTCATCTCCCTTACCTCCTGTGACAATGTGTCCCTGCTCACGTTCTGCCCTCCAGTAGCCCTCAGCACACTGGGCATGTCCTCCATTCCACTTCCCAGGGCTCATCGCCTCTGGGCATTTCTAAAGGTCTTTGGGTATTGTCTTTCTCCCCTGCTAGAATATAATCACTAGGAGAGCAGAAAACATGTCCATATTGTTTTCTACCACCCCCTGATACCTAGAACTGTGCTTAGCATAGAACATGACTTCTTGATAAATACCTTAATAAAAAAGTAGATTTATATACTGCCAAAGTTCATAAACTTACGCTACTCCTTCATTTGCAACATCTTTTGCAAACATTATAAAAGTGCACCCTTGCTCCCAGCTACCTAGTGTCCCTCCCTAACAACACAATGATTTTTCTTTAGTGTCACATCAGGGAACTTTTTGCACCTATCAGAAAATATACATGGATGTATTCTTTCATTATATTTTTGCTCAAATGGAAACTTAGTATGGAAAGTGCTTTGCTAACTGAACAATAAACATAACAGAATTATTCTAGGCAACTGAAAATGGGAATACTGCATTTAAAAAGAAATATCTGCAGGGGCTTCTACTGAAAGGATGTATCACAATTTATTTAACTAAATCCCCTACTGATGGACACTCAGGTTGTGCCAGTTACACATCTTCTTTGTATACTCATTACATTGATCATTTTCATGTACTGAGTGGTACCATGTAAAATTGTAGATATTCAACAATTTGGGGCCTACACAAACAACAATTTCATTTGGTTCAACCTAATTTGCATTATGAGGATAAATATTAGGAGTATAACTTGGATAAAAAAAGATAAATAGTTCCTTTTGTGAATTGGAGTTGCCAAATTATTCCCCAAGAAGTACATAACGATATGTTTCCATTACTAGAGAGTTCCCATTACCCCACAAGCTGCTGGCATATTAGGTTATTAAATGTTCTCTACTTTACCAATCTGATAGGTAGAAAATGATCCCTCATGTAGTCTTAATCTGCATGTCTTTTAGTATTAGGCTGAGCATCTTTTTATGTTTATAGGAATCATTCATATTTTCTATTTTATTAACTCTGTTGAGATCATTTTCCTGTTTTTCTTTTTTGATATTGATTTGTAGAAGCTCTCCAAAATGGATGATCTCTGTATTTGCAATATGTGTTCCAAATATTTGATCCTACTTTGTGGCTGATCTTTGACTTTATTTTATTTTTTTGCTGAATTCTATTTTTGCATGTATGTGGTTAAATTTATGTTTTTCATGTTGATTTTGTGTTATAAGAAATTACCTTCTGCCTCCAAAATTATTTTAAAAGAATTCTTCCATATTTTCTACTAGCATTTTATGGTTTCAATTTGTTCTGAATTTTTATGTGTGGGGTAAGGTCAGGAGCCAGCTCTACATATATTTATTTCAGATGGCCACCTCATTTCCCTGGCTCCATTTTTTGAACAGTGTGTTTTATCCTCTTTCATACATTAAATTTTCATGTGCATTTGGGTTTATATTCTGGGATTTCTGGTATATTTCACTGATTTGTTTGAGTATGCTTGCAGCAATACCACACTGTTTTAATTAGTGTAGACATATATGTTTTAACATCTGTAAAACCTGGATTCCTCCTATCACTCTTCTTTTTCAACATTTTCTTGACTCAATCTATTTGCTTAATTTCTCTATATTTTATATTCAACTTATCTAGATCCCACCAAATCCTGTTGCAATTGAATTTAATGAGGCTCTTGTTCCTTCATTATACATAATGTTGACTTTAAGGATGAAGTATATTTAAATTTATATTTGTATGGTTGTGTGTATTCGTCTTTTTCTATTTATTGACATTTTTATTAAAATGAGCTCTTGAATTTTATCCAATAACTTTCAACATCTTTAGAGATCACATAATTGTTCTCTTTAATCTATTTCTATGATTAATTCTGTGAATAGATTTCCTAACATTTCAACACCCTGGAGTGTGTTATACTTTTAATGTACTTCTGGATTCTCTTATTATATTCAACAATACAGGTAAATCAGTTTGTTCAGCTATGATATTTTTTTTCTCTCTCTCTCTACACACACACACACACACACACACACACACACACACACACATATGTTTAGGTTTAATATTATTCTAAGCTCATAAAAAGAGAATTTCAAAATGGCTTCATACTCCCATCTTCTGGAATTGTTTCAGTAGCATGGATTAACCTCATCCTAAAGGTGGAATTACTCTGTGAAACCGCCTGGGGTGCTCGCTTTTGGAGAGTGTAACCCTGACCACACTTGCAGGTTTATTGGGGGCTAATGAAACAAGATTTGGGCCCTTTGCCTGGTACCATGAGAAATTCTTGGAAGGACCTTCACAGATTGTCCACACAACTATATTTTTTTCCCCTCAAAAAAAAATTTATTCAGTAAAAGGACAAGCCACTAGTCACACATTTCTGTGAAATTGGCAAAGTAAGATGTTTGCGGTCACAATTGGCCAAGTCGCTGTCTCTTTCCATGCTGTTGCTATGTTGTTCCTCTGTCTGTGTCAGGTGTGGGGAGTGACTACAGAAATTTGGGGGATCAGGCTAAAGGGAACATGGCAAACTTGGAGAGGCACCAGATCCCCTTTTAAGTCAGGATCTGCACCCCGACTTTGGGGAGTGTAGTCACAAGCCTTCAGCCATCAGCTCCTTTGGAGTCTTCTGTAGCTGTATAGAGTCACCTTGCTGAGGTCATGGCCTCCCAAGCTGGCCCCTGGCTTAGTGACTGGGCAAGCAGGACGCAAGGATTCAGGCATTTTAGGTTCATGCAGAAAACTCACAGCCAATGCTTCTCCAGGGCTCTCTGCCTTATGTTGGAGTCTTCCTTCCTGTAGTCCTGGTCCTCTCCTCCCATCCCCACTGTTGAAGTCTCATGAAGATCTCACAACCTAAAATGCATCCCTATCTGCTTCTAGAGACACCAAGTTGTAGTAGAAGAGTCGAGTCTGGTGTATATTTATTTAGTGTGGTTTTAATGGGATACAACACACACACACACACACACACATGCTGTGATTTCCAATCATTTCTGCATCGTGTATTGCAATGTCACCCAAGGGAGACCTGTGTGTAATGACAGCTTCCAAGTACTCCTACTTTCCTGCACCTTTATTCACCTGGCATCACAACATGAAAGTGGACAGTCAGTGTCCCAGGAGCAGAACTTGTCCTGGGGCACCCAGTTCTGAAAGCATTAGAAGTGGAAAAGAAACAAAATTTGCAGTGTATGGAGCTAGAAGCTACTCTGTAGAAAACTTACTTTGTTACACATGTAAATGTGTAAGCAAATAACTTGTTTCAAGTCAATACTCAAGTCAAAGTTTCCTCTTAGAAGAAAAATACTCAGTAATGCAGTAATTCACTTAGAATGGCACCATTTTTAGAAAGAAAAAAAAATCCAGTGGTGCAAAAAAGACCTTAAAATTCTCACATATAGGGCACAAATCTGAGGCAGTACTGAAAATAGCAAATACATTTGCCTATGAAGTCACATATTTTTGTTTGTTTTTATGTCTCTATGTATTGAATTGTACCTTAACAAGATAGAGAAGTTTCAGATTAATGGCACACCAAAGAACCACCCAAATCTCATGGAGCCTGAATAAATAAGCATTCCAGTGACAAATTACACACATCTGTCAATACGTCAATGCATGTACCTTATGGATAATTTGATTACACAATTATGCAGCTCAAAACAACAGAGCAGCAATTTAAAAATGCATTTGAATTGCTCCAGGTACTAAGTAACATCTATTCAAATAGTATTTAAGAAAAGTCTCTGCACAAGAAAATTTTAAATACCTGAAAACACATCTCATATATGAAAAAAACTTCACAGTGGTTTTCTTCAATTTATCAAGAGTCCTAAAATGTTTCTACATTACCAGTAATGAGTTGTGAAACTGAAAGAGACTAGAAGAAATAGATTTTTATTACTATGGGTAAAGGAAAGACCTAATTATCTTTCTCATCATTTTATAGAAAATATGCTCAAAAAGCATTTTTATGTACAGAGATCATAAAGTATGCACTGAGAACTGTTGGAGAAATGTATTATAAATGTATAATTAATACAAATATTTTACCTGAGTTTTGTAATATTTGCATTTGGATTTAGTGTTCTGCTTGTAATATATCATTTTTATTTTGTCACTCCAAATAAATGATTGACTCTACTAAATTTTTCAAATCAAAAACTTGTATCTTTTTTTTATAAAGACAACAACAAAATTATTTAAGCATTGAGAAGAAAAAGCCAGAATCCATTTCTGTTCTTTGTATTTGTGTGTGTGCATGTGTGCATACACACCTCATGGTATTTGGTCTTTTTAGATTTTTCTACTTCTTCTTGGGTCAGTTTTAATAATCTATGTTTAATCATTCCTTATAATCATTCATTTTATTCAGCTTCATCAGTTTATTTGCATATTGTCAAGCAAAGTTGTTTTATAATTCTTTCAGTTTCTTCTGTCCAAGGAGATTTACTTCTCAATATTTAGTTTGTATATTCTGTTTTTCCTGACTTGGTTGTTTAATGAACTTTAGCTGTTCTATATATTCTCCCTTCAAAAGCCTAGCTTTTATTCTTTTATTTATGAGTGCAACAGTTATTTTTAAATTTTTCTGCTCTTTTTTACCTTTCATGCTTTTCCTAATTCCTTTATTTTCAACCACTGTTTGTTTTAATTTTCTCTTTTCTCACATATAATTGAAATTTTCTTTATGATTTCATTTATATTTTAAATTATTGTACATAGCTCATTTACAGTTATTAATATGCCAGCTCTGTTTAGTCTTAAAGTCAGCATCTTGTTGTGCTTTCTATTTATATAATTTATTTTTACTTCTGAAAAAAAATTTTAATATATAGTGTGTCAAGTTTCTCCTGATAATTCGAAGGTTTATATATTTCTTCTAAATAATTTCTTTATAATTTTAACAATTTAACAAAAATAATAAGCTTATTTTTCTTTACAGTGTCAAATGCATTTTTATGATAATAGCAGCAAAATTGACACATGTCAATAACTTTTCTTATGCTACTTTCTAGTTTTAGTTAATTGTATACTTTTCTATGAATTATCATCTTTCAGTGACTTTTTTCTTGTACCAGGGATTGAATCCAGAGGCACTTAACCACATACCCAGTCCTATAATTTTTTTAAATTATAGGACTGGGTATGTTAGTTAACTTACATACCCAGTAAGTTACTGACTAACTTACCAAGGCCTAGCCTTGGTAAGTTAGTCAGGGCCTTGCTAACTTGCTGAGGCTGGCTTTGAACTTGGGATACTCCTGCCTCAGCCTACAGAGCTGCTGAGATTACAAGCATGAGCCACCACCCACGGCTTGGTGACATCTTTTTACTCTGTTATGAAGGATTAGCTCATAAACTATGCTGCCTTCATTTTTTTTCTCTCCTTTCTTTCCCAACTACTATGATGTGCAAAAATTCTACATTGCTAATGTTTGTATCATTTGTATTTTTTTCTGTAGCTAAAAAGCTTTCATGTGTTTAGTCTTTATTCTACTTCTGAGTGCAGTCCTGACTAACAGCTTCTTTGCTATGGTTTTTCCAGTCGTCCTTGGTTGGCAAAACATCACATGCCAACAGTTTCTTCAAGAAGATTCCATAGGAACTGCACGTTCAAAAATGTTTTTCTGGTCTTTTTGACTCTGAGTGAGGCACAAAATTGATGAACCTTATTTTATCTCCGTGAAGACATTGTCACCCTTAAGCTCTGGTATTGAGATTACTGATGCTATAAAGGAAATGGGCTGGGGACAACGGAAATCCCAGAGACCCAGAAGTTCAAGCCACCACACTGGTCCCTCTGTCTCTAGAAGATTGAAATCTGATGTTCTGTCGGTTCTTCCCCTTCAAAATTCCATAATCTGGGTCTAAACTGGAAGTGCTCCTTTCTAATGATATAAACTAACGTGAGATACATAGTTGCAGATTCAGCAGCAATTTGAGCTTTTTTAAATTTCTCATTTTAAATTCAAAAATCTCTTTTTTTATTTGTTTTAATTAGTTCCACATGACAGTACAATGACCTTGACATATCATACATTTTAATCAGATGGAGTATAATTTCTCATTTTTCTGAGTGTACAGTTGTAGAATCACATTGGTCATGCAGTCACGTATATACATACAGCAATACTAGTGTCTATTTTATTCTGCTGTCCTTCCTTTATAAATTTAAAAATTTCTAATCAAAGGCCTGTGTGCATTTTGGATTCATAAGAGGGGACGTGCTAGTCACCGACAATGCCAATGACAATTTTGTCTTGCTCCTCTTCCTCCCACAGCTGACAAGACTTTCCCAGCAAATTTGATTCATGCTCCCTCGTAGCAACCTTGCCAGCCCCAGGGGCTTGCATATCTGTCTCCCTCCTCTCCAGGATGCTGACCTTTAGTGCGGCCACCTCCAGATTTGCCTTCTGATTCGCATATGACTCTTTCTACCATGTTTACTGAGCACGTTCTCCACTCTCTTCCTTGCCAACTCCTAGACTTCCTTCAAGGCTCACTTCTCAGGTCCAGTCTTCTTCCAAGCATCACTGGGTACTTCCAGAACCTTCCATTACCGCATCCATCACATCTGCATTTTGTTTTTATGTGGCACCCCAATACACATAAACACTAAACTCTTTCAGGACACAGTAAATTTTTTTAAAATTTCTGTAATTTCCCAATGAATTTATGTTTATTCAATAAATGGCGGAATGCAAAGATGCCCCTTGTTCCTTTATTTTTGTCCGTATACCATATCAAACACCTTTTACCAAGAACCTACCCCATCTTTCCAGGCCTTTGCTTTCTGTATTAAACTTCATTGCTACCCGATGTCACCCCTCTGGCCCATGTGCTTTGCTTTCTTCCCTCACCTGATCCTGAGCTTGCTCAAAGAAACCAGACACCCTTGATTTAATCTAGCGCTCTTCCCTTTCTCCTGACCCCACTTATCCTGCAACCAAAGGACCCAAGTGTATAACTGCATGCTTAATTAGATAGACTCTTGGCAGAAGTCTCACATTCTTTCCCCCCATGTGTCTGTATTGTGACACCTGTGTTACTCTTCAGAGCTTCTCCAACTGGCTCCTTGGTTTTAATTTGCCTTCACCTCTTGTTCGGGGGTTTTTCTTTCTTTTTTCTTTTCTTTTTTTCTTTTTCTTTTTTTCTTTTTTTTTTTTTTTTGAGTAGTTATATGGCTGCCTTCTTTTCTTCCCTAGAAGGAAGGGGATGATTCTGTTATTTCATAATGGAATGCGTTTTTCCTTATATTTTCTTTTGAGTACATGTAGGAACTAGAAAAACATACCCCTGGCAGTTTAGTCATTTGCTGAGTGGCCATATTTCCCAGGTGCCATTCTGAAATTAAAAAAAAAAAATACTGAATTTCTAGAAAAGTGATCCAAGGTTGATTCTGCTTCCTCACCTCCCATGGTGGCTTTGGGGTATATGGTGCATGTTCTGAGATTGGATTGCCTCATTGGAACTTCCTTGTGTCTTTTGAAGGATTATCATGGTAAATCATCAAGTAAATTCATGAAGATGAGAATCATTTAAAATTTTTGATGTATTACATCAACAATAATTTTTATCACATTGGAAATTTCAAATCAAATCTATAATTCCTGCTCAGTCTTTCCTTTTTGACAACGGGCATATTTCTTAAAACCTTGAATATAATTACTGTCTTTCTGGCAAAAAAAAATCAATGAAGGCTACTATTTAAAGTTCTAATAAATCCTGAACTTTCTATGTTCCAAGTTTTGCTGAATTCCTTTTTGACACTCCCTTTCTCAATACCATAAGGTGTGATTAAAGGGTTGAGAGGAGACTCATAAATTCCCATATCATGTTTCTAAGTGATGAGACAGGAATTCTAAGCCTCCCAGTTACCAGTTGCTTCTTCAGGTATGAACTGTAAAGCCCTCCCAGCTATGTCCTGCAGCAAGCTGTGTATCTAACCTGAAGAAGTCCCTCTCAATCTTGTCACAGTGTGGCCAGGAGTAGTTGTGATTTATTTTGTGTTGGTTTTAATCCTGAAGCTCTGGGGTTGAATTTCAGCTTATTTTATTCAGTGATGATAATTCTAATTTGGAACAATGATTGCTATATTTAGGCTTTCTAGACCTACGTATTTTAGGAAATTAAGTCAGTTTGCATGTTTTAGATAAGAAATGATAATTCCACTATATAAAACATTAGAAGTAATTAAAAATTCCCTTGATGCTTATGTTAGAATCATTTTATTTGGGACATAGAAAGCATTATTTTTCTTTCTTTATTAGATTTTAAATGCTTCTGAATTTTTTTTACCTTTTTTATGGATTTGAACAATTATATAGTAATTGAATAACATTAAGTGTACATGAAGATATTTAATATTTAAAATTTGTTTTTAATAATATTAAAAATTTTGTACATATTTTTCCAAATAAACACAGACAACTATATTAAACCTTGACCTGCAACATTTAAAATTTTTTTCTACTTTTATTTTTTTTTAATTTAACAAAAAATATTTGAGAAGAAACTTAAGACATTTTTAGTCATCAAAGATACCTTAAAGAAAGCAAAACAACAAGTTACCAATTAAAAGAATGCATTTTTATATGACACATTTAATTGACAAATGACTTGAGTCAAGATGCATAACAAAAAGTCAAAACACTCAAATGAAAAATGAATTTTAAAAATCTGAATAAGGATGAAATAGAAGCAGAAATACAACTGGCTACAAATAGTGCAAAGAGATTTTCAACCTCCATTGTAAATGTGAAAATGCAAATCAAGCTAAAATGAACTTTACAGCCAATTGATTGACAAACAATGGAATGCTTTGGACAAATTTAGGATAAGCAGATATTTAAAAGTTTGAAGAATACCCAATTTTGGAGAAGTGAAATAAAAGAAATTCTTTTTTTGCTTTTTGTTTGGTTTTTGACATGATGCTGGAGATTGAACACAGGGCCTTGCTCAATGCTAGTAAAGTACTCTACCAGTAGCAACATCCTGAATCCAAAAGGGAATTTTTACACATAGCTATTAAGAATAAAAAACTGGTACAACAAGTTTAGAAGGTAATTTTGAATTCTCTAGTACAAATAACATCTGCATATTCCCAACCTTCTTGGCATATTCCCAAGAGAGACTCATTCACATGTGTATCAGGAGTCTCGGGCAAGAACGTTCTGAAAATAATTTGAACGTTCTGAAAATAACAATTTGAAGAGGCAAAAATTTGGAAATGGTCCAAATATTCACTGCCAAGAAATGTGGCTTAGTCACAAAATGTATCTTTATACAGAAGTGAAAACAAGTGGAGCATATCTATATATCACTCTTCAGGGCAACCTGGTGCAAGACTATGTTTAGATGGTGCAAACCAGGGTGAGGAAAGGGGATAGAGACAATGAGATAAATAATAAATAATAAGTCATTTCTAGAAAGTTTACCAGCATTCCTCATACCATATATACAGTTGGCGCTCCACATATTCTGATTATCCATCTGCAGTTCAACCAACCATTGATCAAAAATATTTGAGAAAATTTCATCTCTACTGAACATGGACAGATTTTTTTCTTATCATTATTCTCTAAACAATACAGTTTAACAACTATTTACATAGCATTAACATTGAATGAAATATGATAAGTGATCTGATGATTTAAAGTATTGGAGAACATCGACAGGTTTTATGCAAATACTACACCATTGTGTGAGGGCCTTGGCATCAGTGGATTTTGATATCCAGGGCTCCTGGGGCCAGGCTTCCATGGATTCCGAGGGAGGACTGCATCTAAAAGGCAAGGACTGCTCTTGTAGCAGATTTTGTTGGTGCCTCACCAGATCCCATGGATCTCTTCTAAAGTTAGTCTGCCCATCCCCAGTTGCTCACATCTATAGTCTTTTCTGGAGGGTTGCCCTTGGCAATTGAAACTGGTTTGACATTTATGTCTCTGATGGAGCTGTCAGTCACCAATGCATGACTGATACCAGGGCGTAAGATCCATAAGCTTCTTTCCTTAAAGATGGACAAACACTGTGGTGCCACTTACGTCCCAAGCTCTGCTAGAATAAGGTGGGTTACACGTGGCCTCTCGGTGCAGCTCACCTCTCTGTCTCTCCTCACACACATCGAGGGATCTCTCCTTCAAGAACTCCCTCAATAAATTCCTTACCTACGAATTTTTCTTTTAAGCTCCAATTTTAGGAAACATAACCTAATAAAGTTATTAACTAAAATTGGTATTGTCTGAAGTGTTAAGTGTGATGAATAGAACATAACAGAATCTTGGTACCATTTTTGTTTAATTGCTGGAAGGATACTAGTATATGTGTATGGGAGAAAGAATATACTCTTTTTTTCTATCAATAAATATATTAAAATGGGCTCTCTATTATAAAAGACAGAAGCCATCTCAGAAGAGCTTAATTGCATATGTCAACTTATTTAAGCATATAACGAAAAAGTCCAAAAGTAATCTAGAGCCCCAGAATGATATTTTCAGGTACAGCTGGACTCAGGGGCTCAGGCAATACCATCTTACCTTTTCTTCTTACTCATTTCTGTTTTCCTTTGCATATTGATCTTGTTCTTTTTTATTGTAGGTGATTTCTTTAACGAAGCGTAGAAAGATGTCTGTATAAAATCTTCAAATTACTGCATCTTTTTGTAAGCCCATTGGGAACAATCCTCTGATATGGTTTAATTGTGTGCCCCTGAAAAGTTCAGGTGGTTGGAGGTTTGGTTCCCAGGATGGTGGTATTGGGAGGTATTGGGGAACTCTTGAAGGTTGTGGCCTAGTGGGAGGTACCTAGGTCGTTGGGAATATCAGGTAGTTCTGTTGTAACCCTTTGCCAGTTCTCTGGTGACTCTTGTAGCAAGCTGGGCCCCACCCAGCTCTACTTCCTGATATTGAAATGTAGTCTGTTTGCTCCAGGACTACTCTGCCTTTGCTCTCTGCCATTGAGTGATGCAGGGAAGAGGTGGTCCTCACTGAACCCACACTATGCCAAATTTGGACTTCGAAGTTCTAAAACTATCTTCATATAGAGCCTGTGTCAGGTATTTCATTGTGATATTGAAAAGCTGACTTAATACACACTCTTTCTTTGAGTAGTCATGGAAAATTCCAAAGAAAATTTGGTCTGGCTAAATGCCCATCACTGAGTGAACTGCCACGGCCTGGTGACAGAGAGGGTAAGCAAGCTCAGGTCATGTGCACACTGCTCTGGCCTAGGGCCTAGGTCAGGGAAGTCCTATCCAAAATACACAGAATAGAAACCTTTTAGGATTGTGTCTCTTGAAGAAGGCAGTGTGGCATATGGGACAATGAGATCTGTCTGCTATCAAACACAGCAGACCTGATCGTTAGCAGGCCCATTTTAGTGTTCCATGTGCTCACGGCTTCTATTTAATGTTCTAGACGTTTATGTCACCCTCCACCATGACCACACCTAAGATCAGATAAGAGAAGCCAACAGACCCTCTTGGCTCCTTGCAGGGTCTTATCTGAAACTCCACCCTTTAGGAAACTTGTACTTGGGAGTACTTCCTGGAAATTTTCAAATCTCCCACCAGCAGATGGGACCAGCTGGGGATGGCAGCGCCCTGTGCCTGGACATCAGAGACTGCGTGTAGTCACTAGAATTCCCTTCCTTAAAATATTCAAGATCCCCCTCCAATTCCTGGACTCCATTTCTCCTTTCCAGATTAGGCGCTGACAGTCTGCACACCTCTGGTTGACTTGATGCTCTCAAGATCATTAAAACCCCTACTGTGTAGTGATACTGGTGCCCAGTTTGAAGAGAATACATACGGAGTGGGTTGCTCCTGCTCACTGGCATGATATTTCCTTCACAAGATCGTACAACATAGGTTGCCCCAGAATAGTGACAACCCACTGGTTTGTGTGATTCTGACATGAACTGATTTGACAACAAAGACATGAAGCTTCCTCTTTCTCTATTATTCTAAATCTTGATCAGTAAGTCTTTACTGATAAACCTATTTTAAACAAATTTTGTTTTAAAACAAATTATTTACATAGACAGGGCTTCACCCACAAAATAATTGCCCTGGGGCCTGCACACACGAGGACAGGCCCTGACTGGCTCAACCTCTGGACCCTTCTAAGAAAAATTGCTCCAACCATCCATTGCTAGATGCAGCCCTCAACTGTTCCTTAATAGTGGGGTCATGTTTGATACAACACAACCAACCACTCCTTAGCCATAATAATTTGATGAGAGATGGTCATGTGACACAATGATAGAGAAGTATTAGGTTGATGTTTCAGAAATTTGAAGTAAAAAAAAAGTGGCATCAGTTCTTTGGCCCCTTCCTATAAGGGGGAAGGAGGCCATCCATGTCTTCTGACTTTGAGCCTGTAATTGTTTAACCAAAAGAATACAGAGGAAGTGTCACTGTACCAGTATCCAGGATGTGTCCTGAGAAGACCTGCAGGCTGGGGAGCTCAGGTGAGGCCACTAGGACCTCTCTCCACAGCATGGAGGCTGTTATTCCAAAACATAGGAAGAAGTTGCAGGTGCCATCTTTCCAGGTACGTAGTAAGTGAGTCACCTTGGAGGTGGATCATCCAGCCCCATTTGAGCCATCTCATCTGATGCCACATGAAGCAGAGGTAAGCTTGAGCCCTGCCCAAGCCACAGACTCATGAGCAAACTTGGGGGTGGTTTATTACACTGCAATAGATGAACACAGCTCCTACTCTCTGTCTCCACTTCTCAGATTGCAATGTGGGTTGGCAAACAAACAAACAAAAAAAAACCCACTTCAGAAAAAAGGGGCTATCCTATCTCATGATTAGGAATTCAAATTGGAAAAGTAAGTATTGTCAGTAAAAAGAGATGCTAACAGTCCACAAGTTTGGCAGAGAAGCCACCAAAGAGAGAACACACAAGGCTCGAGGAGCCAGGAGAGGACTGCTGGAGTAGGGTTAACCTCACCCAGTGCTCTAGGTCACCACAAGCATGTTTACCTTCGGCTTCCTCTGCTCACACAGAGGAATGAATGGGTTGATAGTGGTCAGTGTACCAACCTGGGCATCTCTACTGAAGTGGGAAAATGACCTGCCATTTCCCTCATCGGGGCTCCTGAGTATCAATTGAATTACCAAAATTTGAGATTTTTTTTTAATCAAGACATTGAGATCATGAATAGGTGCATTGGATTTCCCCTGCTATTTAATAAAGGACCACAAACTCAGTGATTTAAAAGATCACAACTTATCTCAGCTTTCACGAATCAGAATTCTGGGTGTGAGTTAACTTGGCTCTGTGCATGGGGTTTCACAAGGCTGAAATCAAAGTGTTGGTGGGCCAAGGAACTGGAAATACTATTTCTTAATTGTGGCTGGTGATGGCTGTCAGGTGGTTGTCATGTGGGTGCCACCAGAATCTCCCTCATAATGTGGCATCTACTCTTTCATGACCTACAGAAGAATTTCTCACACTCCAAATCCTTTTCTTCAAGAGTCTTTAAAAGTTCACTTTGTGACATCAAACCCACCCAAGATAATCTCCCTTTTGATGAACTCAAAGTGAACCCATTTGGGACCTTAATCACATTTGTAAAGTCCCTTCTCCGACTTATACAACCATCACATTTGCAATCTCACCTCACGCAAGGTGAGGGATGAGGAGCATCACATACCAGGGGTATGGAAATGCGGGGACCACCTTAGAATCCTGCCTGTTACATTAAGGTCATCAGCTACAACATAGGAAGCCAAGTTATAGTTGAACTTCAGAGAAGCAATAAGTAATTTTCAATAGGACTACTGCCTCATACTAGCCTTTGAAATGTTCTAGTGTCTAAAATGGACTCAAAAGATCAAATGCTCAGAGGGACCAAGCAGATAGCCTAAACAAGTAGAGCAGGCCAGGTAAGAATATGACAGACCTGGAAGCTCATGCCCCAGCTAAAGGGACCAATGACCACGTGGCCAGAAATTCTGCTTGATTTTCAAGAGAAAAACATCTACTGGAATTTGTACTTGAGTTCACCTGGAATCTAAATTTAAAAACAACAAAAAATTCGAGTTAGGCAAAACAGTTTTGGACTATATTTTGGCCTTAGATCCCCAGGTTGCAGACCATAATCTAAAGTTTGTAATCACCAAAAGAAACAATTGTCCCCAGACAGGCAGGGCTTCATTGGCCTGCTCATGACACTCTTCATTGAAAGGCCACATATTCATGCCCCTTCGCTTCTCTACTTCACTCAGCCCCTGAACTTCATCTCGAAAACAAAATTGATTTGCCACACCAGAACACTGATTCACAGGTCCTACAAGGCAGCCTTCAGGCCAACAAATCCAGAGCCCGATTTACAAATCCTCAAAAATGTATAATAAATGCCACATAAAAACTTTCAATTTACCAATCTTTATTTGTAGAAGCATAAATCAGCAACGAGGATGGGACGGCATTGGCATGATTATGATTAAGTTTTGAAATTCTGATTTTTTTTTTGCTTTATATTCCCTTTCAAATTTGATCTTCTCTTTATGAGTGGATTTCTTATTTTAATGACTGTATAAAAATAACACCTTAGTTGCAGCTTAGAAGAGAGGTTTGGCAGTTGGAGGCTCAGGTTGGGTGTCAAAGCCCACGGTATTTTTAACAGGGAGAATCAAAAAGACTTTTTCCTGTTTCTGGTTCCCGTTTCACTCAGCAAGAGGAGGCCCTGGACACAGGCCTCTGTCAGCTGAAGTCCCGAGCACTCCAACCGGAAGCCCTTGCCTTAACTCGGCTTCTTATCTAATGTCTTTTAATACTGTCTCTGGTTTACAGTGAGGCGTGGCTTTAAGATGCATCTTCTTTGGACAGAGTTTTCCATCTTGGGCTCTGCAGCCATGAAGGATCCAGATTCAGCACAGGTCAAGGGGGACAGATTAGAGTGATGGGTGCTCTTGGGTGATTTGCAGCTCTGGGGTAGTGACAGCGAAGGGCCCCTGTTTTGCTTCTGAGACTCCCCAGGAGACCACAGAGCTGGAGCTTTTCATGTGTCTACCCCACTCTCTCTCTCTGTCTCTATCATTAGAAGTGGCTAATACCCCAGCATATTGGCAATTGCCAGAGGCTGTGGCAGCCAATGATACCAATAAATTTTGTTAAAGGGAAAGAAAATGCCAGACACAAGAGAAGCCAGTAGCTCAAAGCATGCCTCTCTGTCCACTCTCTCATTGCAGGTACTGCACAATTGAAGCACATAATCTCATAGCACAGGGATCATAAAGAGCCCAAAGAGAAGCATATATATATATATATATATATATACACACACATATATATGAAAGATTATCAAATTAATTTCTGCTCATTAAGAATTATAGACCATGTTTAAAGCTGATATACACACATTATCACTATAAGATAATCATTGTATGAGCCTCCTATTAAAGGACCTTAGATACCAAAGGGATATAATATCATGATAGTTTCACAACATAATCCACCACAAAAGAAAAGTTGTTTCGTTAGTGCTGATTGATTGTGAAAATTCAAAGTAAAAACCAGCCACTGTGCATCTAACATGGGTGCACACTTGGAATGTTTTGGTTCATGGTTGCAAGACTGCAGGTCTGGCTTTGTGCAAGTCTTCTTTGCCACGTCTCCTTTGCTCTTATCCACTCCATGCACACAAGGTCACTGCACCCACACAATCTAGGGCTCTCTCAGGACGACATAAGGTCAATAACTCATTAGAAATATTTACAGTGCATCTACTATTCTTCATACTCTGTGCTCAGATGTTGGGCAGGTACTTGTGGTGGGAAAAGAATCCAGACATAACACCTGTATTCTTGGAGCTCATATTCCAGTGGAGAAAAATGTCCCATGTTAGATACTTCACATGGGATTTTGGCTACAAATCAATTTTGTTTTTTAAATTTGCTGTCTTAGGGAGAAAGGAGGAGATGGAGTTGTGGTTAACATGGAGGAAGTTGTAGATACTAATCCTGTGCTCTCCCAAGGCAAAGTGTCACGCATGTGAACATTCTCTGTGATAACTAATGGGGGCCAGAGAGAAGGGACAGCTCAAGTGTCATAATGATGGCTCTGGGGGCAGACTTGGTACCTAGAGAATTAGCCATGGACATGCGGCAGATACCTACTATTGCAATTCCTAAAGCTAAAATGTTCCTTGCTGGTGCTGAGAAAGGAGAAAGTGAGCAGGTGTGGTTAAGTATGGTTGCAACAGGTACAGTCAACCTTCACGGAGGTGCGCCTGTGAATCGGGTCTTCTTTTTCCTGTGAGCCAAGTAATCCACAGGCACAGTGGGAACCCTCCGCTTGGTTGGAGGCACTGGTAGAAGGAACCCTGGCTTGGCAGGGTTTCATCTGGGCACTGTCGGCTGTGGGTTGAGGATGGCCTGCCCAGCAGAGAAGGGAGTGAAAGAAGATGTGCAGCCTGGGAGGCCAGGACCCATGCTGTGAATGCAGGAAATCTGCAGAATCAGAGCAAAGCAGGAAGCAAACAGAGGCAGATGGGGAAGACCTGATGCCACACTGTGTCTGCATTCAATCCTGAGGGCTCCTGTTCCCAAAGGAGGACCCATTTCACCTTGTTGAAACACCAGATCGTTTCAGAAACATTTTTAAACATCACCATCTACTTATTTTAATTTTCCTTCATGTTGAATGAAAAAAGAACATGTCTTGAAATTGAAATCTAATAAAGATCTTTTCTAGGACAAGGGCAAGTTGGTTTTTGTTGTGTTTTTGTTTGTTGTTTTGTTTGTTTTGAGTAAGTAAAGATGTTAAAGAAAGCCTTGTACACACTGTGGGAAAATGTATAAAACTGGGAGGCAAGTAACGGCAGTTAGAGAAACATGCCTCTAAATCAGGCTGGGGAGTCCAGCCGCAATAGGTGGTCAGCTGTGCTTTGCTGATTCACTCAAGCATCAGAGGGGAGGACGGGCTGAGGAGGACGGGGTGGGACTCTGGGTTAGGAGAGAGAGAGAGCCAAGTGTAGCTAAGAAAGAGACCACCACGGAGACAAGGCGGAGGGACAGATGCAAATGTGTTTCCCCGCTTCCTGTCAAAGAGGAGCGCAGCCTGTCAAACAGGCAGGAAACGAGGAGGAGAGAAGGCTTTTTCCCAGATTATTACCATTTATGCTTCCTTTCCCAATTACTGGTATTAGAAGATAACGTCGTGTGAGGGGGCGGGGGTGGTTTCTCCCGGTGCCCGGAAGCTGCTCCTCTAAGTGCTCATAAACATCTTTGGGAATGGATGAACCACAGAGTATGGAAATGGACGAGGCCGGTCATTACTGCCTCTGGCTTTAACTGCCAGTCACTTACAACTGGCCACACGCAAAGAAACGCCACTGTGAAGTTCATCATTGCCATCAGCTATAAAAAGGAGACAATTTATATCTATGCCAGGTGGGCTGATGGACTTCTAAGTCTCTCTGTTTTTGAAGGTCTGAATAACCCAAGATTCAGTACTTCCAGCAATGATGGGCGTGGAGGGCCCAGGGAGAGAAGAGACGCCATTTAACTTTTTTCTGCTTGGCATGGATCTTTGTTTCCTCTCCTATCAGACCCCCAGTTTTCCTTGAAGATCCACCCTCCCCCAACTTTAAACTTTGAGTTTGGAGGGCTCAACTTGACCTCTTGCCTTCTGGCAGGGTACAAATCTCAGGTTTGGTAATCAGGCTATTCTTTTTTTAAAAAAAAAAAAAAAAAACAACTTTTTTTTTAATATTTATTTTTTAGGTGTAATCAAGGTATCCTTTACACTGTCATGCCCAGTTCTGTATGTCCAGAGAAAACTGATATGGATAGGCAAGTGGTGGGGAAAGAGGATGAGTGTCTTGGGGAAGAAATAAAGGGACATCTTAGTGGCTCTCATTTTAATCCAACTCTGGGAACATTTACTGAAAACTTGTTATGTGAAAGAAGTGAATTGGACAAGGTTGCATTGGGGAGTAGGGATAAAAAGACTTAAGGAAATAATCTGTATCCTTAAAATGGCGACCATCCATTCAAGTCAGAGAGTGGTAATGTGTCTCGTCCCTTGACTTTGCCGCTAGGAAGCCCCGCTACCCTGGCCCCTTCTCTTCCTCTCTCCATGTGCTGCTGTCTCCAACCCCAAAGAGGAAGCTGACTCCATCAGCCGAAAGCTCCCTCCGAGTCCTTGTCATGTGTGTGCTCGACATCTGGGTACAATCAGCTCTCCGGAGGAGATGATTTTTGTAAGTATAAATGAAAAAACAAAAGCAAAACGGAAAGGTCAGCATGCAGCTTGAATGAGGAACTCTGAAGACCTTCCCCACCGCTTCCCTCTCCCTGGGTCTTATTTTCATCATATTGGATCCCTCTGGCCATGGTACTTTACAGAGATGCATAAAATTGAGTGGTGCGTGAAACATTTGGAAGGAAAGAAGAAAAGAAAAGGAGGTAGAGGAAGGAGAGAGGAAAGAAAGGAAGAAGGAAAGAGGAAGGAAGGAAGGAAGGAAGGAAATACAGCTTGTCTGCCTCTTGACGTTTGTTGGCATGGCAACAGGACACATCTTTCTCTTAACAAAGATTCCAGTACATTTGTGAGACTATTTTGTGTCGCTCCCACTGTGAAGGGATCACAAAGTACGACCAGGGAAAAGTGAGCTGAAGGGGAGCCTGGGTAAAAAGGTGGGCAGAGACGCCCTGGAACTTCACAGAGAGGTCTCCAGGCTGGCAGTGTGAAGTCGTGGACCCGAGTGCCAGCTCAGCAGAGCCGGGGAGGTGGCTGTTGCTTTTCTCTTCTGCTTAGCCAGCAGAAACCAGGTCATTTGCAGAACTCGCCTGCCCTTCTCTCCTGGAACAAGAAATGTACAGCCATTTGTTATTTCTGCATGTGCTGAGGACTTTTCTCCCTCCTGCCTCCTAAATGGAACCACAGCAAGGCGTCGGCATGCGAAACATCCGCACCATGAATCCCTTCTTGCTTTTAGGGCCATGCACCTCCTTCTTCCTGCCTTGGAGAGTCTTATCTCTAGCCTCCCTTGCCCAGCTGATGAATTCTTACTGTGTCTTTTCAAATCAAAGGACACAGACTTATGGCCCTTCCCCTGGAATTAAAATCCAGGCTAGGACATGGGGAAAGAAGAACTCCTTCCATCTTAAACCCACTGCTGAGTGACAGCATGGAGGCTGATTGGAAGGAAGCTCAGAAATGCTGTGAAAGACAAGAGCAGGGGACTCAATTGCCAGGCTTGCCATTCATATGAAATGATGGCCCCTACAGGAACCCCACACGGTAACCTCACGTCTGCAGGGGGGGATGAAATGTGTGTACGTGTGACTTCCCACTTTGAATGCTTGTTTTAGAAGTCAGAACACACAAGTTATAAATAAATGCCACTCAAATTCACATCTGGTTTTATAAGACCCCCTCACCAAGACCAATAGGTGAGCCCTGGTGAATGAAGGCATTAGATCCCAAGGGATAGTGACAGCTCCTGGGACTGGTGGGCACTGTCCTTACACGATGTGCCAATGGACAGCTATGAAATCCACAGTTCATGATGGTGGTCATTTCAGGAGGGAGGTGGGAACATGGGGCTGATAAAACCCGGGCTCTGTTTAGGAAACTGATCTAAGATCTAGAGCTGAAGTAAAAGACACAAAAATGGAAGAGAAAACCAAAGAGGTAGTTTGGGGCCAAGTCATGCTATTTTAGGGAATTTGATCTTTATTCATGAGCCTTGAGACGCCACGGAAGGCTTTGATGCAGACAGTGCATGTCTATGCTTTTTGAAAAGGTACTTTTGCTTACTTAATCTTTACATCAAACCCAGAGCAAGTACTTCAGGAAATTAACCCCCACCACCACCATCCTCGCCTCTAAACTTCATGGGAAATTGGAGACATTGCACATGGTAGAAGCACCAGGGCACCCTCAGAGATTGGAACCCCCATTTGTCTCTAATAATCATGCTGTCCCAGGAGAGAGGAGCGCCTTCCAATTAGACCCATATTTTTATACCACCCAGTGTCCTCCTTGGGGACAGTCGCCAATCATCACACAAGAAGCAGAGACACTATTTACAGATAAATCACACTCACCCCTCACAGCTCAGATGAGGTAGGTCAATTGATAATAGCATGAAACATTTAGATTGAGAGAAAAGTGGAAACCTGACTGCTTTTTGTCACTTTAGCCTCACAACACGCCACAACATGATTTAGAGACAGATTCTAGCTTTGTCACTGCCATTACTCTCCAGGGTAGGACCCTGGTAGAAGGAGGGGCTCTTTGTGCTCCACCACAGTGAAGTCCCCCTTCGCCTCACGGAGGGCACCAGTGCCTCTGCCTCACTTGGGTTCCCAAACACCATACTCCTGTTTCTCTCCTCTCCAGCGGATTCTCCCCTGTGCATTTCGAATGTTCCCTCACCCTCATCTGCCCACAGCGCTCCTCCTCTGTCCTCAGCTATGCTGACCTCCCCCCGTTTAACCTCACCTAGCCCCATCCACCCTGGATTCCCCTTGTCCATCTTTGTCTACTGTCATTTGCCCCCATTTACACTCAACCACACTCACCTGCCCAAGAGCCTCACCATCCCCCAGCCATCCTCCTCAACCCCCGACTGCCCACACATTGTGATCTCTAGTTTTCATACCTACAGTACAGTGACAATGTTGACAATAATGATACCTCTCAGACATGCTGCACATTTTAAGAAATGTCTTTGGATTGAAGGATTTACAGAAGGACCCTGTGCCTCCCACATCCCACGCAGGTGGTGGAGATGGGGTCCCTCTACATGGAGTAGGCTGGTGGGAAAAGACCTCACGACATGGAAGTAATTTTGTATAAAGCGGGGGTGGGGGTGGGGGGTGGGACAGCTCTTCCACCTTATGGCCTGAGCTTCCACACTGGAAAGGGAGCTCAAGAACCCGCATTTCCTTTATTTATACGAAAAGGGCTTCAAAAGAATTTCCATGGAATGTTCTTTTGCCAAATAAGGTAGGAGGTAGGCTGACCAAGCCCAATGGGTAACGCCCAGGTCCAGAGAAAGCAGTCTTCTTTGGCCAAGGGAAGGTAGAGGCCATGTGCATCCATCAATCCATCAAGTGGGAGGGGGCACAAAACAGCGTGCAATGCCAGACCTACACCTCCTTGGCTCAAGGCTGAGAGAAGGTGCTTAATAGCTCAGGGGTGGCTCCCTACAACCCTGACTTAGATGGTTCCACTTACTGATTTTTCAACTTTATTTACATGCAAAAGCAACACATTGTGTCAACGGAGAACCCAGACAACCATTATGTTTTTCACTTCCAATATCATATTCCCTACATGAACTATCTAACACCTGATTATAAAATAGACTTTGTGTTAGATAATTTTACCCAACTGTAGGTTAACGTAAGTATTCTTGACATGTTTAAGGTAGGTGAGGCTAACCTAGCATGATTCTTGGGTTAGGTGCATTAGTATATTTTAGCAAATGGTATTTCCAATTTATGATAAAATTATCAGGATAGAACCCCATTGAAAGTCAAGGAGTATCTGTATATAGGAATCATAATCCTTTATGTTTCTGACAATATCTTCCACATCATTTTACATCATTAGTATTTTAACCCTCCTAAGAATCTTGTAAAAAACGTGAGTTGTTTCACAATTGAAGAAGTGTCATGGCTTGTGAAGGTGAGGATACTCCTAGGCCCAGGGAAAAGGCCCAGGCACACACTGGGATTCCTGCCTGTAATACGGTAATAGATACCATTTTGTGTCACACTGCAGCCTCTCTGCAGCTGAACTGCCTGTGAGGCTCTTCATACACAAGGTGGATCATCCTCACAGTCCCACAAGAAAGGGGTTTTACAAACAAAGACTCCACACACAGCTCCAGGGACCTCAATGACCCATCTAACCCACCCAGGGACTGAGAGCTAAAGACCCCTAACTCTTGAGTTTTTCTTTCCTATCAGAAATAAATTCATTCCCATTCCCATGTTTTCAAAGTCATTTGCATTTTATTTCCATGGACATTTGCATTTTTAAAAGGAAAAAAAGTACCGTTTCAAGGTAAAGAAAATATTTTCCCTTAGAAGAATTGTCTGTAAAACGGTAACAGAATGATTAAAGTTTCCACAGTTCCTCAAGTTATACTTTGTACTTCTAAAGTCATACCTGTTTCGAACACCAAAAAAGAAAATAGGTCAGATATTGAAGTTATCTTCCTTCTGTTGCATTCCCCTCTATTTTATGCCTCTTTCTCCTGCAGAGCACATTTAGCTCCCTTGAGTTAAGGCAGAAGAAATGTGAGATACTCTGTTATGCAAATCACAGGAGGAAAGAGCGAGCTGGAGAAGAGGCAGAATCAGCTATGGGGAAGGTTTTTGAATTATTGAGTTTTAAGGTAAGCAGAACGATTAAGCAGTGACCTAGTTTGACCTCACCAGCAGATGGAAGATTCTTAAGGAATTGTGTTAGGAAGAAAAAACAGGTAGGAAATGGAACTAGTGTTGACAGAGCAGAAAGCATAGTGTTAATGTGTGCATTCTGACTCAGGCTGCCTGCATTTAATGCCCAGCCCCAAGGTCCAACCTTGCCTCAGTTTCCTCATCCCTAAATAATGGATGCCAATAGAAATAGGACTCATCTCAGCAGAAGGTAAGGAGCCAAGGTGTTGATGTGTGCAACTTCTTTCCAACAGACCTACTAAATGCAGCACAAATGATACAGAGCCATCCTTAGTGAACCCCATCTTGGGGCTCCTGGTCCACTTCCTGAACTGGGTGAAATAAGGTTGCTTTTCTTGCAAGATGCAGTTCTCATTCAGTTTGCAGCAACAAAGAAGAGATTCCCATAAACTACCCAGGAGATGAAGAACAGGGAAGAGGTGCATACCATGCCACATGGAGACCAGATAGTGTTCAGTAACAGAAAATACTGAGCTGTCAGGTAACAGCTCGTGGCTAAAGGGCTATCGCACTCTTCCCAATCTTGTGCTCCACTGTTAGGACAACAAAGGGACTCTGTAGTTGGGTGCTTTCATCAATTGGAAAGAAAACCTCGCTGGCTCAGTGGTCAGCATAGCACTTGCCAGGTAAAGCCATTACCGGGACAAGCAACCGCACCGGCTCTTGCCAACTTATATACCAGCTGTCAGTGGGCTGAGTGCCCACTCTGATCCACCAACTGAGATCTGGAGGAAAAGACCCTAGAGTCCACTCTCCCGAGTGGGGACAAGCTAATAGCAGTAGATTCCCATCTAATACACACAGTTCATTTGTTATACCTTACACAGCCTGGTGAGGTGGGTATTAAGTCCTGGATTTCCAAAGCATTCTTCTAGCCATGCTCTTTTTTCAAGGATGATTCTGAGCCGTGGACTTTGGTATTTACTAAGGCCCAAGGTCAGATATTTTGCTGAACTGAAACTTGAGAAAACTTAGAATTCTCTGAGGGATTCTAATTTCAATATGTTTTCATTGCACTAAGCCTTAAATATGCAAAGTAATAAATACTTTGTAGAAATGTTTAGGGCATTTTGATTTTTTATTATGTGTTCTTGATATTATTATCACCTTTCCTAATGAAGGATAAACACATATTCATTTACCAGGGAAGTAGGGTTTAGGAAAAATAGGGGAGGGGGGAGCATTTTATAGTTGGGTTTCCCCAAATTAGGCACACATAATATAACCAGAAACTTGGTTTAAAAACAGCTTTAGTGAGTTATTATTTGCACATCATGAAATTCACTCATTTTAAGTGGATTCGGTAATTTTTAATAAATTTATACAGTTGTGCAGCTGTTACCACCATCCAGTGTGACATTTCTCTTACCCCTTAAATATTCCCTTGTGCCTGGAAAGCTTTCAATTTTGATTTTGATTTTAAATCATTTTTTATTCTCAAATTAAAGAGAAAACTGCTATTAATGAAAATGCCATAAATTATGTGGTTTATAAATGACACTTATTTCTCATAATTCTGGAGGCTGTCCAAAATCAAGGCATGGGCAGGTTTGGTATATGATGAAGGCCTAGTCCTCAGAGATGGCAGCGTCTCACCGTATCCTCGGTGGAAGGTCAAGAAGGCTCCCTGGGATCTCATTTAGGAGGGTGCTGATCCCAGTCGGGGGGCTCCATCTCAATTATACTCCAAAGGCCCCACCTCCTAAAGCCACCACTTTAACATTAGGATTTGAACATATGAATTTGGGAGACATAAACCTTCAGACCATGCCACATACATAGAATTGAGCACATAAATAAATACAAACTGCTCATAGGTCAGATTATTTTTTTAATGAGATCGTGGCTGTGTTTTCTTCTCTGACCTCTGCCTTTTTCAGGTAAAAAAATGGGTTTCAGAGGCCTTTTCATGTCCATCCACTTTTCTCAATCTCTTATAATGTTTTCCTAGTATTTCAGAACATAAACATAGCATAAATCATTTTGCCATTGTTCTCTCTGTTAATGAAAATAGAGGTTGTTTCTAATTTCTTAATCTTAAAGCAGCATTAATGTCTATGGCATTCATGGCTACCTCTGCCCACCCATCCATTTATGCATTCATTTGTCATCGGCTGGCCTATAAGTAAACAAGTATTGAACACTTCTTATGTGCTGAGCATAATTCTCAGTCAGGGTGGGAGACAGACAAAAATCAAATGAATAGATACAGCAGAGTATCACAGATTCTGCGAAGGGGAGGCTGGTCCCTTGTATGCTCAACAGAGAAGGAAGACTGGGGAAACCTATAAAAATTGCACAAGAAGGAACACTTAGGTTGAACCTTGAATTAAGGGTTTGTTCCTGACAAGTGACCAAAGACAATCCAGACAGAGGAAAGAGGAAGAGGGATGGCCAGGAGGTGGCACGCGATTATGATTTCACATGGTGCAAAGGCAGCTAGCTAGGAGGTTGGAGAGAGACAGGATTGGGACAGCTTTGCAGGGCGTAACAGAATCCGTTTAATAGGTTGTAGCATGGGGTATGCCATGGCATAATTAGTTAGCACAGCCTTTGGACAAGGTGGGAAGAAAAGAACAAAGGGGCTTGGGCAGGGGGAGCCAGGTCCTGGAGCCAGTTGGCAAGGAGCCTCATCTCCCGGGCTTCGCTCTGCATTTTCCGCATCAGACACCGGGATGAGGAAGCATTAAAGAGCCAGGTGGGTGCTCTTTCCTATTGTTAGCTTGCCCAGCTAGTGAGCTGATTGTTCCTGGCCTTGCTCCACCCAACACCAAACCTACCAGGGAAAGGTCTTCCTGCAACGGAGCTGTGTCTACTGTAACTTCTAGAACAGAAGCCAAGGATGAAGGTTATTTTCTGTGTCAACTTTACAGGTCACAGTGCTTGGATAACTGGCACACCATTCTAGATGTTTCTGTGAGGGGTGAGTGCCATTGAGTGAATTTAAACAACTAAATTAACTTAAAGCAGATTGTCCTTTGTAATGTGAGTGGTCCTCAACCAATAAGGTGAAGGCTAACAAAGGATGACCTTCCCCAAGTAAGCACAGAGAAGGAATTCTGCCAGCAGACGGAGTCCCTCTGGGTCTCTAGCCTTCCAGTGAACCCTGCAAATTTCAAACTTTCTGGCCTCTAATTTCTTAAAGTCTCGTCTCCCTCTCCACACGTACAGTGTGTGTATATGTATATGAATGGATACATATGTGTGTGTGAAAATGCATACACACACATACGCACAATCTTTTGTCTCTTTCTCCAGCCATGACTAACACACTAGGGAAGACACCGTGAAGACCCTGGGGGGACTGCTTCTCGTGACAGAAGAACATCCAGAGGGCTTTTCCTCTCAAGTTCCAGGAACCCTCAGGTTCCCCAGGCCACCAATTTGGAAGAGGGATGGAGAGGAGCTGCAGATTAGATCCCCAGCCAGGCCCAAGTATCCCGAGGTTGCAAGGAATAGACAACAATCCTGGGATGTAATATCTCTCTCTCTCTCTCTCTCTCTCTCTCTCTCTCTCTCTCTCTCTCTCTCTCTCTCTCTCTCTCTCTCTCTCCATGCAAAGGTCTCTGCTATCAGGTGCCTACAGATGTCTTCTCTGAACTCCCACTTTTCACTCTTTCTCTTTCTCCAACCTCTGACCCTGGCCTGACCTTGCACAGAATGCTGCTTTTCCCATTTATGTTTAATTTTGTTTTCTTGTCTTTTCTTCAGTTATTTGAACAAGTCACTCACATCTTAAAAGATGGGGTCCACGTACTGGAATTCTTCCCTTCTAAAGGAAAGTTCACAATCACACTGATGCTTTTTTAAAATACTGCTTTATCACTTTACAATTTATTAAATAGCACTGGGTTCAGTTAATCTTTTAACCTCTTGTGAAATCTGTAAAGGGAGGATAGTATTATAATTAAGAACAGTGCTCTAATGCCTTATCGACTGTTAAAGGCATTAAATCAGAATACGCACTTCAAGTGCTTGGTGACACACCTGGCATTTCATAAATGCTACGTCTTTCCCCTATGTTGTCTCATATGATTATCTTAATGAGCCTTGGTTTCATAAATGAAGAGGAGAAAGCTCAGAAGTAAAGTTTCTTCCTTGGGACCACACAGCTCACAAGCAAAAAGTCAGAACCTGAATTCAGAAGTTCTGATTTCAATGCTGTTATTGCCGTGCACACTCAGCTCATGAAACAAAAGTTTGGCACACGGAGGAAATACCTACATGCAGAAGTTTATGCACATCAGTGCATAAAAATTGTGTATTGGAGCAGTTTCTAGATGGTGCCAGATAAACAAGAAATGTTGACTGATGATATGCAAAGGGAAAATCTCAATCAACAACTCTTGGTCTTGCTAAACTTCTCATGTAAACTTGAGCAGGACATTAGTGCATCAAATGCGCAGGCAAGTTGAAGGTCCAGTATGCTGTCTCCTTGGCCCTCAGCATTATGTCTGTTCCTGTCAATTCTTCTGTGACGCCCTTGGCTGGTTCTTTGCTGAACCTCCCTCCAGCTCCACTGTGGTGATTGTGTTCTCTGTCCTTCATCACTTCTCATCACAATTGTGTGCTGTGTCCTTGCTGTGTTCTCTGTCTGAAGTGCCCTTGAATCTTCTCTGCTTGGCAAACTATAGTTGCCACATCATCTCCTGGGTGACGCTTCCCCCCTTAATTCCTCAGACTCACATTCTTGCACACCACGTCTACAATTATGATGGTCATATTTTTATTTGACCTTTTCTTAGTAGACAAGTGACTACGACAGAGGTAGTGTAGGTTGATTTTAAACCAGGTATCCAATTTCTTTATGTCCTTCCCCCATGAATTGGCTCATTTTAAGTATCAACTTGATGGGATTAAGAGATAGCCAGATAGTTGATAAAGTATTCCAGGGTGTTCCTGGAAGAGATTGGCATTTGAATCAGTGAACTGATTCACTCTCACCAATTTAATGGGCTGATTTCTAGACAGATCAAAAATACTGAGGAAAAACTAACTCTCTCTTTCTCCTGGATCTAGGATATTTTTCTTCCCTTGCTCTCAGACATTAGAACTGCACATTTCCTGGTTTTTGCACTCTGGGACTCGCACCAGTACCCCTACCTCTAACCTCCCAAACGGTTTCAGGCCCTTGGCCTCAGCCTGAAAATTACACTCTCAGCCCCCAGGTTCCGAGGCCTTAGGACTTGGACTGAACCACATCCCAGTTTCCCTGGGGATCCAGGTTTCAGAAGCCTATTGGACTTCTCAGCTTTGTTATCCCATGAGCCAACTCCCCTAAAAATCCCTTCATGTATCTAATTATCTATATAACGTATTGGTCCCATTTCTTTGGAGAACTCTAACACACACACACACACACACACACACACCATTCCAAACTTTACAATATGGTTTAGCAGCCTCTTCTCCTCGAGAGGTAGAATCTATTTCCCTGAACCTGGTGTGTGGGTTAGCCTTGGGCTTGCTTTGTTCTGCAGGATGGGTCAGAAGAGACAGGGTTCTTGCAGGCTCCCGCTCTCTTGGACCCCTGCATCTGCCGCGACAACAGCAGGTCTTGGCTGACTGCCGGGAAGGACGCTTCATGGAGTAGAGTTGGAAGAGACCAACGGTCCCAGCACAACCAGCAAAGGCACTCAGCGAGCTCAAGGATCCCTGAGCAGAATGAAATATTTATTGTTCTATGCCCCCAAGGTTTGTAATTGCCTCTTCCGTAGCATTATTGTGGTCCTAGAACATTAAAGAAATGCTTTAGGGAATCATCAAGTTTTATTATTACATTAAATTAACTTATTTATTTTTGCAATGCCGGGGATTGAACCCAGGCCCTTATGCATGCGAGGCAAGTGCTCTATCACTGAGCTACACCCCCCCAGTCCTTATTTTTATCTGCCACGTTACTGGCATTATTTGCTCATTCATTCATTTATTCCTTTATTCAAACTCTCAAGCAGATTCATGTACTATGTACCAGGTGCTATAACAGGCTCAAAGATTAATATGATATATTTTCTGCTTTATCAATAAGGGTTCATGAGATGACTTACATGTTTCTTTTCTCCTTGCACAACTCTAGAGACAGGACTTTCCTAACAGCTCGTAGAGACAATTCTATGTTTGATCTCCCCACAGGTTAAAGTTCTTCCTTTTGTCCGCCTTCCAACCCTCCAGCTTTAGTTTGAGCTTCTGTGCTCCTGCTCAGCTGCCCATGAACCTGGGGAATAAAACTCAGCATCCGCCTCATAAAAACTCTTCATAAATTTAAATTCAGTCATTAAGTCAAGGAAACAGTTAAGCCACTTTACCTGAACTGCAGATTTTATTTTGGGATATCTCTGTGGGGAGGGATGTTAGGGATTAATTGAGCTTTCTGGATATCTGCACATGAGCACCGGAGTTTTATATATAGTACCAGAACACCTGATCCCAGCACCTGGAGAGAGAAATGACTCATTTAACCTCCCGAACTCCAATCAGAGATCGGAGGCAGTGAGGCCCTCATGGAGGGTCTGTGGCAGGGAGTTGGGTGTCTGGGTCTTGGTGCTCATCTTTCCCTGGCCCCTTGCCCTTCCTCATGGCCACTCACAGGATGCCTGAAACCCCTTGGGCCTGGGCTCTGAAGCACTCACCACTGCGTGCTCCTCCTCCCTCAGTGCACCCTGCACGGTCTTCTACTATATGGAAAGGGTTGGTTTTGCAGAATGCTTTAAGTACCACAAACAAAAACCTATTTTTCTTTTTCATTCTTTCTGCCACCGTAGGGTCTGATAGGTTCACTTTCCTCTTGGTGCCCTGAAGTCCATGCAAGTCCGTGTTCTGACGCCTCTCAGGACTTCCTTGGCTGTTCCACGTAAATGGGACCACAGCCCCCTTGTGCTTGGTCCCCTGCTATCTCTCCATTGCTCTTCTAGTCCTTAGCATCAACTGACCTGTACGTCATTATGCACGAGAGTTTTTCAATCTGTTTTCCCCCATGAGAGCTAGGAATTTTTTGTTTTATTGGGGCTTTTGCCTACTTTTTTTTATTGAAATGGAACCTACATAACACTACACTAGTATAGAGTTCTGTGAGTTTTGACAAATATATGCAGTCACATTATCACCACTACAATTAAGATATAGGACAATTCCAGCACCCAAAAGGAGTCCCTGTACCTCTTTGTAGCTGGCTCTGCCCATCCCATTCCAAGTGACCACTGATCTTTTTTTTTTTTTTTTTTTTTTTTTTTTTTGCATCTCTAGCTTTGCCTTTTCCAGAATGTCATAAAAATGGACTTTGATGGTATGTGGTCCTTTTGACTTATTTCAATTGTAATATATTTGAGATTCATCCCTGCGTTAGATTCATCAGTGGCTTTATTTTTTTTCTTCTTTTTAATTTATTTTTTATGTATTTATTCATTTATTTTGGTACCAGTGATTGAACTCAGGAACACTTAACCACAGAGCCACATCCCCAGCCCTTTTAATATTTTATTTAGAGACACACTCTCCCTAAGTTGCTTAGGGCCTTGCTGTGTTGCTAAGGCTAGCCTTGAACTTGCTGTCCTCATGCCTCAGCCTCCCAAGCCTTTGGGATTACAGGCATGTGCTCTTCTTTTAGTGCTAAATTGCACCATGGTCTTTCGTAAGTTAGAGGACATTTGCAGTGTTCTCAGTTCTGGCCCTTACAAGTAAAGCTGTAGAAAATATTTGTATACATATGGTTTTGTAAACATAAGCTTTCATCTCTCTTGGGCAAACACCTAGGAGTGAAACCACTAATGTATAGATTAAGCATATGGTTTATTTTATAAGAAAATGCCAACCTGCTTTCCAAAAATTTCAGTTCTATTGCTCACTCTCAGCAGCCACGGGAGTTCCTGTTACTCCACCTCCCGGCCAGCACTTGACGTTATTAATGATGGTCAGCTGTCAGTTCTTGTCTTGTTTTGTTTTGGTTGCTGGTGCAGCCGGCGAGGGGTGGTATTTAAAATTCCATTTTCCTAATAACAAATTAGGCTGAGAATATTTTACTGTGTTTATTTGCCATTTATTTGTGTTCTTGGGTGAGGTCCCTATAAAATTCTTTTGTCAAAATTTAATTGGGGGTGTTTATTTCCTTTTTATTATGAATTCTGAGAGTTCTTTAAATCATCTGGCTGCAACTTTTTAATAAGATACAATTTACTAATATTTCCTTCCAGTCTGCAGCTTGCCTTTTATTCTTAATGATTTTTATTAAAAACATGTTTATAATTTTGACAAAGTCAAAATTATCTACATTTTTTATGGATTAGGTTTTGGGGTTATGCCTAATAAATGTCTGCCAAACCTAGGTTATAGGGATTATCTACCAAGTTTTTCTTAAAAGTTACTATAGATTTAGGATTTAATTTTATGAGTAAGGTCCATTTTTGTATATGATGCAAGGTATAGATTGGGGTCCAATGCATGGATGTCCAATCCTTCCATCATCAATTGTTGTAAAGATCAGGAGTTTGTTTCTATTTATTGCTACATCTTATTGCCTAGTATTGTGTCTACAGGGAGTAAGTATCCAATAAATATTTGAAAAAGAACAAATCTCATTAATTTTATTTTACTATGTTTAATTCTAATCTATCTATAACTTAACATAGTATAAGAATTATGAATTAAATGGATTTGTCAAATTACTTCTGTTATGTTAGTGTCACATATTACTTTAAACCAAGTATTTTTTTGTTAAACCAGACGTTACTTAATCTAATTCTTTTATTTGTCACATATTTTATTTACCAAACTTTGAGCCAGGCACCCAGTTGGACACTAAGACAGGAATTCCTTTGTCAATCTGCTGAAGTTGATGGATTCCTTTCTAAGAATCATGCATTTAAATGCATAAAACTAAAACATAATATCACAAAGGAAACCAATTATATTGAAATTCAGTTTTCAAAATACTTTTAAAAATTATGACACAATAGTATATGCATTTCTTTATTTAAATATTATAATAGAATCTAGCAGAGAATCTAATGACTGCCATAGTGCCCGGGCAGGGATGAGCTTAAGGTATTTTGAGATGTCTGCAACAAGCTGTAATGTGATATAAGAATATCTGAGATTTCTGTGGGTGGCAGAGTCACAGCTACTTCTGATTCTATTGTGGTTTGTTGTCTGTATTCATGATTGAGGCCATGCTAAATTTCTGTTAGAGGTTGGTAAAAATGATGATGTATTCTTTTTCTATTCGAGCCACAAATTTCAACCTCAATAAGAAACTCTCAAGCTGGAGAGATGAGTAAAATGTGGTTTCTGCTCCCAAAGAAACTGCATTCCAGGGAGAGACAGGTGGCAAGTGAGCAAGATAGTCTACCAGAGGCCAGATTGTGTAGAATGGACTGAGAGGTCATGGTGGAGAGTCTGCAAAGAGGGGTTCACCTAAGTCAGTCATGGAGGAACACAGTAAGCCCTGTGATCATATGAGAACAAATAATTAATAATAAGATTGTTGTAAAGATCAGGAGTTTGTTTCTGTTTACTGCTACAGGTGGGGGGAAGAGAAGAGAAGGAAAGGTGATTATCTCAATGGCCAGCAAGATCTCTTTGCCCAAGCCCACTATGAAAAAACAAAACACAATTAGCTGTATTTAAAAGCTTGGCATTTAGTAAAACTGAAAACATTACTACACACACACACACACACACACACACACACACACATACACACATACAGTTGTCGTCTAGGGCAGATGGTGAAGAAGATAAATTAATTTTTTTCCAAATCACAGAAAAGTCTCTTCTTCCTAAAAGGTAGAGGAAGTGTAGCCTGGAGTTTGGGGCCAAAATCTGGTTGCCAGTTCTATTAATGGAGACTTGTCTGGTAACAAAGTCCATATAATGCAATGCAGGGGGGTGGGGTGGGGTTCATCACCAGACAGATCTGAGACTCAGCTGGTCACTTACCTACGCATTTGGGCCAAGTGACACAATCGGATGCGATCCATCTTTGCCAAGGAGCATGGCTTTTATATCACTGCTTTAACTTCTGAAGAGGTGTGAGATGCTGGGGTGAGTATGTTATTGAGATGAAATTTGAGGATTTGAGAAGATAATCAGTGCACTAGTGGAGAAGCCATTTAACCCACCCATGATATCTCATGAGGAAACTGGGATGTGTACTTCTATTTGGTCATGGCTCCCTCTTTCTCTTTGGCACAGAAGATAAACCTGCCCATATGCATACATCCTCCTTCCTCCACGTGGTAAGCTACCTGGGGCAGCCTGGAGTTGGGGAAGAGGAGGAAGTTGTTTTCTGGCCTCCCTGGTATGAGTGTGCATCAGTGAAAGTGCATTCCAGGGACAGAAATCACACCAGTTATTTGAAAACAGAGAGTTTAATATAAAGAATTATAAGGCTGTTACCTAGGTAACTGAAAGGATAAAAGACAACTCCAGAGTATCACAGAGGTAGTAACTGCTAGAAACCGCTACCACCCATTGGCCTGGGGATCAGAGAGGAGAGGCTGGTTTATTCCAGCTCAGAATTTGGAGGAGGTGAATGGAGCTAGATTCAGACCTGTGCAGAGCGGGTGCTTCTGGGGTAGGAGGCAGAGGTTGCAGGGGTAAGGGGAGATGATGAGGCTGTTCTGAAAGGATTAAAAATAGCTGCAAACCCCTTCAGCCCCTGCCATAGGAAAGAACTACCTCTGTCAGGGGGATGGAGTGAGGTTGGGTGGTGCTCACAGGAACAGGGAGATGGAAGCCAGTCAGTGGGTCCCTCCTTTATCTCCAGGCCTCCTACTGTCTCTGTAGTGTCCCTTATTGGCAGGTCCTAAAAGGAAGCAGCTAACAGAAATGCAGCCCCAGCCCCAGCATCACAGAGCTGAGTATAAAAGGTGGATTTGGAACTAAGAAACCATAGTGCAATAATGGATATGAGGTGTGTGTGTGAGCAGGCATGGGTGTGTGTGTCTCCATCCCTGTGGTGCTACTGGAGAGTGTGTATGGGAGGTGGGGCTAAAGGGAGGATTCACCTCCACTTCCTGTCCAGTATTACCTTAATTGAGGCATTTAGTTCTTATGTGATTACTGTGTTTTTTTTCTCAAATGGTTACAAATGTGAAAAGATAGTATGATTCATTACCCCCATCACAAACCCCAGCAGATTTTTTTTTCTGCACACTGTTTGCTGAGAAAATAAAATTTTAATATATAAGTAAAATGCCTAATGTGGGTTTCCTGGACATGAAAGAAATCAACAAATGCAAGTTCTCTTTTTGCTTCTCACCTTTCTCCCTGTACAATTGATACACTGGATAGAGAAAGTTCTCTCAACAAAATACTTATTTATATAAATAGAAATTAAATAGTTGATAGTTAATTTTGGCACAGGTTTTCAATTTTTTTCCATTTAATCCTTATAGAAATCTTACAAGGTATGTATTCCCATTTCACAGAAATCTACAGCTACCAAAAGTTGATAAAGGTCAAATAGCTGAACTAAGGTCAACAGCTGAGCTACTGTTCTTACCTCCATACCAGCATTTCTGAAGTGCAGTTCTTTGACCTTTGGATGGAGAAATGTTCCTGGCATTGAGGAATATGCATATTTTTAAATCTTGCCTTAAATCTATGGATTCAGATTCGCTGGGATTCTCTAGCACTTTGTATTTTTCACATGCTCCCCAGATAATTGTTAAACGATGAAGTTTGAGACTCACTGTCCTCACCATATGTCTCTCTAATTGGTAATAAAAATGTATTCTGGCAAAAGCCCTTTAATTGATTCCCTGACGGTTAAGAGACTATTCCTGACATGATGCTTAGCGATTTCAATATCTTTGTAGGTATTAATTGCAGTACTTCTCAAAGTGTGGTCCTGGAACAACAGCATCAAGGTCCCAGGAGAATATGTTGGGATGCAAATGCTTGGACTGCAACAGACACAGGGAAAGTAATGGGAGGACTTCAGAAGATACTGATGCCACCAAAATTTGAGAGCAGCACAGTTGCAGATGAACCTTCCAGTAACTCTCCTCTCAATTTCTTGACCTTCCCTCTTGGATGATACCCCATCCACCTCGGCTGCACATGCCCGCAGTCTTACCCTCTTGGACTCTGCCCTCAACAAGAACTGCACCCACTCCATAATCACTATTTCCCCATCCCAGCCTGGAAGCACCATTCTGCATTTCCAGATGCCCAGTACTCCAAGTCCAGCAGCTCTTAAGCTCTATGAGAACTTCTAATCTTTCAGTCCCAACTCCTTTTCATTCTCCTTCACCCATGCATCGGCCTCCCTAGTTGGATACCATGGTCCATAAATGCATCCCCTTGCCTATATCCTCAGTTTCCTTACTTCTGTCTTTTCATTGGGTTGTGCCTGTCCAACCCCCAATGTTGGTTATGGCTGGAACACTGCCTATTCTGAGTTTACACCCCTATAGACAAATATGCCCAGAGACAGTTATAGCCAGGTTGACAGGTGTCACATTGAATTAAGTCCTTGGACACAACTCTTCAGTATCTACATTCATTCCTTAGATAAGCTCATTCAAATGTCTGGTTTTTTCATTAATGGCATCAACCAACCATTCCCAAATCTGGCTCCATTCCAACCCTTCTCAAAAATGTTGAGATCCTAGAAAATCCAAAGTCTTCATTTGTATGTCTACTGCAGGGGGGGGGTTCTCAAAATTCATATTGCCAAAGCCCCAATTCCACTCCTTCCCCAACCTGTTCCTACTCCCAGTGTTCTCCCTGGTGGAAACTGGAAATTACGACCATTCAAGCTAACAGCTATGAGATCATACTTGATTCCTTTATTTTCTCAAATTCTATAATTCAAAGTCCTGTCAGTATTACCTTTGAAATATATTCAAAAGCCGACAACTTGGATCTTCCATCACTCTGATTTTAGTCTATAACAGCATCACCTCTTACCTGGATTATTTTAAATAATATTTTCACCCCCAATAGTACCTTGAGTGATCATTTAAAAATGGAAAGTTTGGGGCTGGGGATGTGGCTCAAGTGGTAGTGCGCTCGCCTGGCATGCGTGAGGCCCAGGTTCAATCCTCAGCACCATGTACAAACAAAGATATTGTGTCTGCCGAAAACTAAAAAATAAATATTAAAATTCTCTCTCTCTCTCTCTAAAAAAAAAAAAAGGAAAGTTTGATCATATAAACTTTTCTTGGTGTGTGTGTGGGGGAGGTTGAGGATTGAACTCAGTGGCACTCAAACACTGAGCCATGTCCCCAGCCCTATTTTGTATTTTACTTAGAGACAGGGTCTCATTGAGTTGCTTAGTGCCTTGCTTTTGCTGAGGCTGGCTTTGAACTCATGATCTTCCTGCCTCAGCCATCTGAGCTGCTGGGATTACAGGTGTACACCACTGCACCTGGCTTGATCATGTAAATTATTGTTCAAAACTTCCTCTTGACTTCTCATCTCACTCCTGACAGGAGCTAAAGTGACAATGATCGCCTGTGAGACTGTGTGATCTGCTCATCTTTCTCTCAAGCTCTCCTTCCTACCTCTCTCCTCTCTCCCTCCTTTCCACTCTGGGTTTTGCCTTTCCTGGAACACGCCAGACCTGCTCTCATCCTGGTGTCCCCACTTGAAGTCTTTATTTAAATGTCATGACATCAGTGAACCTCCATTTCCTTAGGTATGAAATGAGAATAACAGCACCTTTCACCTCAGGTCAAGTGAAGATTAAATGAGATGATGTTAGCAAGATCCCTCAGGAATGTTGGTCTCAGCCCTGCTGGTAGTGGAGGGGCCTGTGGGGGTCGATCCTGAGGAGGTGTGGGGGTAAAATCATGGTAGAGGCATTCATTGGCCATCAACCTAATGGAATCTACGCTTGAAGAGTAGCAGCTGCTACTCTTCAGAAAACATTTAATTTCACTAAACTTCAGTTTTTTCATCTGTGAAGAAAAAGAGGGAATACTCTATTATTTTAGAGTTATGAGATTCAATCCTGGATCTGGGCATCAGCACATAGTAGGAGGCCTCATGTCAGCTGCTAAAATGACTCGAAACAGAAAGAAGGACTCTCGGATGACTTGGATGTTTCCATGGTTCACAGTTTAGGAGAAGGAAGGGCTCAGAATCAGGCTGGATCTGGTTCCCTGAACCCTACTTACCATCCTAGGATGTGAGAGCAATCCTGACTTGTGTAAGAAGTAGTTTAAGGTCTTAAACCCAGGATTCTAGGACGTGGGTGCCTCACTGAAATAAGAGACGGCGCAGGTGGACCAGGTTCATCAAGTACACTTGACGATTTCATCTCACGGGATGCCACAGGCTCACTACGAGGCTATGACTTAGTTGTAGGACTGTAAAGCATGACCCCATCCCGCACTGTCCCTCCACATTACTAAAGATCTATTTACATCTGCTCCTTCTACCCAGGCTGTGTTTCTGGATATTTAAAAAAAAAAATCACCAGGAATATTAAAAGATAAAGAACACAGTTCAAAGAGACCACAAGAAGCAAAACTGAACTCAGTTATGAATTCATCAGATCAGGAATTTTAAACAACCATGATCGGTAGGCTAGAGTATCTACTGGATAAAGTAGGAGGCACGCAGGAATAAATGGGTCATGTAGGCAGAGAGACAGAAATCCCAAGAAAAACCAAAACAGAATGCGAGGGATCAGAGACACAGAACAGAAATGAAGACTGTCTCTGATGATCAGGAGCAGACAGGACCCAGCTGAGCAAAGAAAGCTTCAAAACTTAAAAGCAAAGAGAAAAAAGACTGGGGGGGGGGGAAACAAGACAGACTACTCAGAACTGTGGGACAACTACAAAATGTCACGTACCAGAATGGGAATAACAAGAGGAGAAGAAAGGAAGAGGGAAATAAACATGACACACACTTGAAACAATAATAACTGAGAATTCCCCCCAAATGAATGTCCTACACCAAACCACAGGTCCAGGAAGCTCAGAGAAGCTGAGGAGGAGAAGGAGGAGGAGGAGGAGGAGGAGGAGGAGGAGGAGGAGGAGGAGGAGAATTAAAGAAGAAAAACAATAAATAAAATAAAAGAAAGCAAAGCCTTCTTGCTAGTTCTATCATACTCAAACTACAGAAAATTTTTTAAAAATAAAGTTAAAGAAGCCAGAGAAAAAGATTGCTTTGCCTGGAATGGAAAAAAAACCATAATTATATCAAATTTTTCCTCAGAACCTTAAGCAAGAAGAGAAAGGAGTATAATAATGTATTCAGGGGAAAAAAAAAGACTGACCTAAAATTCTGTACCCTGAAAAATTATTATTGAAAAGTGAAGGGGAAATACTTTCTCAGACAAATGAAAATTGAGAGAATTTGATTCCAGCAGACCTGACTTGCAAGAAATGTTAAAGGAATAAAATAAAATGATAATAAAAAAAATGTTAGGAATATCTTCAGAGAAAAGAAAAGTGACATGGCAGAAACTTACATTTACATAAAGAAGATTATCAAGGAAAGAATCAATGAATTTAAAATAAAAACTTTCACTCTTCTTTTTCTTAATTGAAGATTTTGCATAAGCTAACTAGTATAAAACAGTTTGTTTAAATTATAGCAACAATGTGTGTGCATGAGTGTGTGCATGAGTGTGTGCCTACCCATGCTTATGTATAGGGAAATGAAAGGCAGCAATGATATGAGGGAAGGAAGGAGGAATTAGCATTCCTTTGTCATTACAGGGCACTCACATTCTCTGTGAAGTGGTGTGGTATTATTTGAAAGTGGAGTTGAATAGTTGTAAATGTGTTTTACAAACTGTAGGGTAACCATTAATAAAAGTTCAAAATGTTAAAAAAAAAGTATCACTGATAGTCTAAGAAAAGAAAACGGAATAGATAATATGCTCAGTTAAGGATTACAAAAGGCAGAAAAAAAACATGTCTTAGTCCTTTCATTCTTTTATAACAAATTACAAAAAAACTGGGAATTTACTTAAAAAAAATAGAAACTGATCTCTCCATTCTGGAGATGAAGAAGTCCAAGATCAAGGCAGCAGCAGGTTTGTGTCTGGTGAGGGCTGCTCCTGCTCCTAGGACAACACCGGGTGGCTGCATTCTTGGAAGGAGACAACTGATGTATCTACACAGGATGGAAGGTATGGAAAGAGCAAGCTTGCTCCTTCAAGCATTTTTTTTTTCAGTGCTAGAGATTGAACCCAGGGCCTCACACATGCTGGGTAATGTTCTACCACCAAGCTACATTCCAAGCCCTCAAGCCTTTTATAATGCACTAATCCTTTGGTAAGTGTGGGATATTTAGGAGGGCTCACTTCTTAATACTGCTTCATTGGGAATTAAGTCTCAACAAAAATTTAAGAATTGTCACACACATTCAAACCACAGAAGAGTGGAAGAAAAAAAAGTAAGAATAAGGAACAAGGGCAACAAACAGAAAATGTCAACAAATGTGATGAATACTAATCCTATCAATAGTCACCTTGAACATCAATGGTGTAAATGTCAGAGTGGATGAAAAAATGCAATCCAAGTATATGTTGTCAACATGAAACCCACTTTAAATGTAAAGACATACATAAATTAAAAGTAAATTGATGGAGAAAGATCTACCATGTTAACACTAAATAAAGGAAGCAAGAGCAGCGACATTGATTTTATATAGATCAATTTCAGAGAAGGAAATTTATCATGGATTAAAGAGAAATATTGCTTAACATGTATGTGCCTAACAACAAAACTTGAAAATATGTAAAGCAAAAACTGATTAAACTGCAAGGAGCTATAAATGAATACATCATTGCACCTGGAGATATCAATACCCCTCTATCAGGAATGGACAGATTCAGGTGCAATATCAGTAGCTGCCCAGGTGAACTCAATGCTACTTTCAAGCAATGGAATAAAATATACATCTATCAACTACTATATCCAATGACAGCTGATACACATTCTTCTCAAGCTCACATGAAACATTCAATAAGATTGACCACATGCTGGGGTCACAAAACAAAATGAATTTAAGACAATAGAAATCATACAATATCTCTCTCAAACCACAGTGGAGTCACATTAGATATCAGTATTAGAAAGACAGCTAAAAAATTCCTGAGTACTTCAAGGGTAAATAACATGTAAGTCAAAGAAGAAGTCTCAAGAAAAAATGTAAAAGTGTTTTTAACTGAAGGAAAATAAAAATATAAGTTATCAAAATTGTTGAGATACATCAAAATCCTTAGATAGAAACATATACTAAGAAATACATACATTAGGAAGAAGAAAGATTTAAATGCAATTATCTAAGCTTTCACTTTGGGGAAAGCAAAAAAAAGAGCAAATTATATCTAAAGTAAAGAGAAGACCATAAATTATAAAAATTAGAGTAAAAGTCAATAAAATTGAAAACAAGGAATCAGTAGAATGAAATCAATAAAACAAAAATCTGGTTCTTTGAAAGAATAAGTAAAACCAATAAGCCCATAGCCAGAATAACTAAGTGGGAAAAAAAAGGAAAAAAAAACTAAATTACTACTATCAAAAAATAAGAGAGAACATCACTACAGATCCTGTGGATATTAAAATGATATTAAAGGAATACTAAGAACAACTGTAGGACCACAGATTTTCTCATTCAGATGATACTGACCAATTTCTTCAAACCAAATCTGCCGAAATTTATACAAGAAAGATTCAATCTAATAAAGTCTTTATTAATAAAATTGGATCACTAATTAAGAACCTTCCTAAAAGAAAACATGAGGGGCAGATAGGTTCCTATATGAATTTAAAGAAGAAAAAAACAGGTGTCTTGTTGATGCAGTAGGTAGCAAATCCACTTCATAAAGAAAAAATTATAAAAATTATCTACAATTATATATAATCTTTTTCAGAAGATATAACTACAAGGAATACTTTATAATTAATATTATGAAGCCAGAATTATCTTAATATCAAAGTCAAATGAAAAGAACATCACAATAAAGGAAAACTATAGACTATTATCTCTCATGAACATAGATGCAAAAATACTCAGCATAATTTTACCAAATTGAATCTAACAATGTTTAAAAAAATCATACACTATGACTTCGTGGGGTTTATCCTAGATATGCAAAGTTGGTTTGACATTGGAAAATTAATTACATTAATAGGGTTAAAAGTTATAAGATTGTATCAATAGATGCAGAAAAAATATTTGGCAAAATTCAACATGTATATATTTTAAATTTTTTTCATTAAACTAGGAATGGAGGGGAATTACTTCAATTTGATAATATATACAAAAATAACTAAGGCTAACATCATCATGGGAACCTACAAGCTTTCCCATGGAGATCAGAAATGAAGCAAGGGTGTCTCCTCTCACCACTCTTATTTTACATCATAGTAAAAGTACTAGCTAATGCAATAAGAGAAGAAAAGGAAATGAGTGCTATACTGTTTGAGAAGGAAGAAATACAATTGTCTTTGTTCTCAAATAACATAATTATCTATGTAGAAAATTTGATAGGAAAACAAAAAAACAAACAAACAAAAACTGATCTTCTGAAACTAATAAATTATTATAGTAAGTTTGCAAGATTCGAGTTTAACATACAAACTTTGACTTATTATATAACAGCAATAAACAGTAAAATCTGAAATTTAAAAATAATGCTATTTATATTAACATTCCCAAATATAAAATATATATAAGTTTAATGAAATATGTGCAGTATGTATATAAAAATTATAAAATTTTAATGAAAGAAATTAAAGAAGAACCAAGTAAATGAAGAAATATTTCATATTGATAGATAACAAAACTCAATATTGTTAAGATATCAGTTCTTCCCAATTTGACCTACAGAGTCAATAAATTTCCAAGCAAAATCAAAGCAAGTTATTATGTGGCTATCAATAAAATGATTTCAATTTTATATGCAGTGGCAAAAGACCCAGAATAGCCATCCCAATATTGATGGGGGAGAGCAAATTTACAGAACTGACACTACCTGACCAAGATTTACTATAAAGCCATGGTAATCAAGATACTGTGGCACTGGAAAAAGAATGAAAAAATAAGTAGATGAAACAGAAAAAAGAACCCAGAAACAGACTATTAAATGAAATATATCACATTATCTTTAACAAAGGAGCAGGGATGAGCATGCAGCTCAGTTGTAGCGCATACACTTACCATGCATGAGATTCTGGGCTTGATTCTAAGAAAGAAAGAGAAGGGGCAGGGAGAGGGGGAGGAAAGGAAAAGAAATCAAGGTACTACAATAAAGAATGATCTTTTAAACAGATGGTGTTGGAACCACTGACCAATCACATGGAAAATAATAAACCTCAACACAGACCTTATACCTTTCACAAAAATTAACTCCAAACAGATCAAGACCTAAATTTAAAACAAAAGCTATAAAACGCATAGAAGAAAAACCAAATTGTATTTATTTGGTTTGGTAATGACTTTTAGATATGACACCAAAGGTACAACTGACAAGAAAGAATTGTTAAACTGGACTTCAGTAAAACTGAAAACTGCAAAAGGCACTGCCAATAGAATAAAAAGACCAGTCACAGACTGGAAGAAAATATCTGCAAAAGACATATCTGATAAAGGACTATTACCTAAAATATATGAAGACCTTTTAAGACACAATAATAAGGAATAAATAATTCAAGCAAAATGTGAGCAAAAGGTCTTAACAGACTTCTCACCAAGAAGATAATACAGATAACGATAAGCATGTGAAAAGATGCTCTACATCACATGTCTTCAGCAAAATGCAAGTTAAAACTACAAGAAACTGCATATCTTCTAGAATGCCAAAATTCACAACACTGACACCACCCAACACTGGTGAGGATGTGATTGCTTGTGACAGTTTCCTGCAAAACTAAACCTATTCTTACTATATGATCTAGCAACTGTGCTCCCAGTGTTTACTCAACAAAATTGAAAACTTGCACATAAATGTTTATAGCAACTTTACTCATAATTCCCCAAATTTGGGAGCAACCAAGGTGTCAGATGTCAGTAGAGCAGTGGATAAACTAGGGTATATCTGGGTGATAAAATATTACTCAGTGTTCAAAAGAAATAACTGTCAACCCATGAAAAGATATAGAGGGACTATAAATGTGTGTTAGTAAGCAAAAGCCAGTCTGAAGAGCATATATATTGTATGATTCTTACTACATGACATTCTGGAAAAGGCAAAACTATGAAGACAGTGAAAAGATCAGTGATTGCCAAGGGATAGTGAAGAAGAAGGGATGAATCTACAGAACACAGAGGATTTGGAATAATTCTCTTTGACTCCGATTGTGGATATGTCATTATACATTTAACCAAACACTCAGAATGCACAACACCAACAGTGAACCCCACAGCACACCATGCATGCGAGATGGTAATATATGTCAGCGTAGGTTCCTCAGCTGTAACAAACATGCCCTCTGATGGCGGGTGTTGATCTTGGGGAAGGCAGTACGGATGTGGGTGCAAGAGGTATATGGGAAATCTTTTTTTGTACTTTTTCTTCCATTTTGCTGTGAATCTTAAACCCATCTAAAACATAAAGCCTATCTAAACAAAATAAAACAGACAAAAATACCCACGTGAGTGCCACCCTAAAGCAGTTGAAACCCACTAGGGGAAGAGGGACTGTAGCATTGCTATGATGCTAATGTGCACCTAGGAGGAGAGCCACTGCGGGGCAGGTCCTCCAGGGTATCACTAAGGATGGTTTCCTCACTGTCAACATGAATGTTTCTAGGGGACTTCGAGAAATGCAAATTCTCAAGCCCCACTCCAACCCTCTGCATTAAAAACCGTGGGGTTCCAACAAGCCTGCCTGGTAGCTCTGACTCTGTTCCAGGCTTGAGACCTCTTCATGTCTAGCAGTGACATGAAGAGAGGGCATGCCTTGAGCGTGTGTAAGGAGCAGCCCTGAGACCCCAGATGTCCACTCAATGTCCACTTCCACCATAGCCCGCCGTGTCGGGGCCTCCATGCTCTCCTGTTTTGACCCTGTTCTCTCAGGCTGCTTTATGAAGTTTTTGAGACACAAGCACCAACTGTTCAGAGAGGGACATCTAGGGAGGGCCTGCCACTGCCTTTGGACACTGTACACAGCACCACCCTGCTTTATTATAACCATCTACCCCTAGAACCTGAGCTTCTCAAGGGTAGAGATCGTGCCGTCCGACTCCTGGTTGTCCCAGCACCTGGGTTATTTGTTATTGGGTTATTTGTTATTTGACTATCAAGTTTTTCTTTTTCTGAGTTTCTTATATATATTCTAGTATTAATCTCTTGTCAGATGTATGGTTTTCAAATATTTTCCCCTATTTTATAGTTTGACTCTTAACTGTGTCTTTTATTATACAGAATTTTTTAGTTCGATATAATTGGATCTGTCTATTCTTTGCTTTTATATCCTGTGCTTTGGGGATCTTCTGTTTCATGCCCTTTTTACGAAGGAGAAAGATAGAGACTTAGACAAGTTACCGGAGGCCACATGACAAGCAGGTGGCATAATGGGAGGTTGAAGTCAAAGGTTCACACAGCCTGCTTTAAGTTCTGTCCTGTACTGCCATAGGTATTGGAAGAATCGGATTCTGGTCCTGCCTAAGCAATCACTCTCTTGGTCACCTTGTACAAGTCACTATTCTCTGGGCCTCAACTGTGATATTTGCTAAATGACTTTGTCTGACTATATCAATGGTTTTAATCCCTGGGTTCCAAATTCCTGGAAGCCATGGATTTATTATGAGAAATCAATCAACTCATCGACAAATCAAGGACGTCTTGGAACTTACATCTACAGAAAAATTGTGTTTAAATGTGCATAGAGAACATCATGAGTTATTCATTTGTCCAAAAATGCCTGGTCTGAGCTAGACCATCTACGAAGTGCTTGATACACAATGGCAGAAACCCTGTCCCCATGCCGCCCCTCGGGGACTTACCATGAAAACAGGGACAAACATGAATAATTACACAGCACCTGAAGAATGGGCGTGCTGAAATCCATGTGGGTAACTGCTGGCCAACATCTGCAGAGGGTGCTGTGAAGAAAGTTGGCCCCCTAGGAGCAATGTGAAGGTGTGGGGAGGCTACTTCATTAGACTGATGGTCAGGGAAGGCCTCTTTGGAGTAGTGCTGATTAAACTGAGATGTGAAAGATGAAAAGAAGCCAGCTGGCTGACTAGTAGAAATGTTCCCAGCAGGAAAAACAGTGAAAATACCCTGAAGCCATTGAATTTAAACAACTTCATTCCTAAATACTAAAAATAAAAATGCAATAATTTGAGGGTCAGGGATAATTTTTGAAGATTAAAAAGGAGCCCATACATATGTTTTTCAGGATAAGTTATGGTAGCACCTGTAATAAGCAGGCCCCAAATCTCAGTGGCCTAATGCTGAGTTTATTTGGTGTCTCTATCATAATCCCATGTGAGTGAATAGGGGGCTTCTACCCCCAGGAAGTCATTCAGGAACCCAGGTTCCTTCCAGCACGCAGGATCTTTCATCCTAATACATATCCATTGTCAATCACCTTCACCTGGAAATGATAAACATTTCCTCTACTCACATTCAATTGGCAAGACACAGCCCCTTTTAGAGCAAAACACCTGGACAGTACAGGCAGGCACATGATCATAGTATCTAATCCAGGTACCAGGGAGCACAAGAACACTCTGCCTCAACATGTGGTCCGATAGTTTGCAAAAGAAATGCAAAAGGTCAATGAGAAACGTTTAACGAAATTAGAAATCAGGGAGATGCACACTGTGATAGAAATGACTTTTCTCATTTATAAAGTTGGACACCTTTTTAATGTTAAAAGTAGTGAATATATAGCAGCTAAATGTCCATTAATAAAGAGTAGATTAAAAAGATTGCAGCACATCCATTCTTCAAGTGCTATGTAATTATTAAAAAAAAAAATCCTTTGTTCACTGCCATGGAGAGATGGTTGAGATATGTTGTTGAGGAAAGAAAGGAAAACAAGCAACAGAGCATGTGTATATATGGTCTGATTCCATGTATCATCAAGGATATGCAATATCAATCACATACATAGGCAATTTTGGAAAGATGCTCACCAGATTTTTTAACAGAGGCCCTCTTGGTAGGGAAACTGGGTAGTAAGACCAAGGCGGGAGATACAGAGAAGGAAGGAGACTTTGTTGTGTTTGCTCTCTGCAATTCTGAATTATCAGTAGCTTTTTTTTTTTACATGAATATGTATTATATTTGGAATTAAGGCAGGTGAGAGTTGGGTCAGGGAGAAGGAAAAAAAAGGCAGTCCAGAGTCGAGAACAAGGAGGAGATTCTCACTATCATGCTCCACTGGCATAAATATAAATTGGCACAATTTTTCTGGAGAGAAATTTGTGAATATATGCATCAAAAGCTTTAAAAACATGAATACCTACACTAGGCATTTAATCTAAGGAAATATTTCATATGCACACCCACAAATTTAGCCCCGAGGAATAAAGAATAGTTTTCAAAGGTTATGGTACATCCATTATCTAGAGTACTATGTAACTGTCCAAAAGAACCATCTCTACATGTCATGGAAGATGTTTGAGATGTATTGTGGGGGGCAAAAAGGAAAGTGAATGAGAGACCAGACAGTAACAGCAGAGCACTGGAAATAACAGCCATATCCAAAGTGACCCATCCAAGAGAATCCAGTACTGGTCAGGTATTTAAAGGAACATTACACAGTTTCTGATGACATATAGTTTCCATTAATTGAGTAAGTTTTCCATTAAAATCTCATTCACTTGTGTTTAAATGGAGCTGAATAGATTATGTAAGATATATTTAACACATTTAATGAAATGTGTTAAATATATCTTACATAATTAAAGATGCATTTGTATCCATATGTACACATTTATGTATATATACACATATGTGCATATGTGTATATAGCTAGCTAATCAGATAGATAGATCTCCTTTATTCTACATTAACAAGAGTAAACCAATTTCAAAAAACTAGACAGAGACCAAATATAGCAATAGGTCTCTCATGAGTAATGAAGTGGTAACAGCCATTTGACCTGAGACTGGTTTTCCTGAGACCAGTTTTCTAAATATCTCTTTGTAGTTTGCTAAAAGCATCCCTCTTTCAGATACTTTTTGTTATTTATGAAACATTTCAATTTTAACAAAACTTAATCAGACATACACACATAAGTCGTAACTGCTTTGAAGTTAGAAGGGACTTTTTGTTAAGTGCCAAAAAGATGGGAGGGCACAGAGGACATTCCAAAGATTCAAAAGAGGATTTAATTTCAAACCAAAGGATTGTCCAATGACTCATGGGACAAACTTGTTTTAACCAGACCAGATTTAGGCAAATTGTTCTATAGAACAATTTATATGCAGTAAGCCTGTATTGTTTCCTCCCTCCTTTTTTTCAATTTCTTTTTTTCCTACTCTTTTCTTTATTGTGTATTTTCTTAGCCTCTTTCTTTCTCTTTTTCTGTTTGCTTATCTATATTTTTTCATTTTTCTGCAGAGAGATAAAACTCTTATAATAATAAAGTATGTTTAAAATAATAAAAGGAGATTCTCATATTCATTAAAGGTGGGCAAATGTGGACTTGAAGATCCATTCAACAAGCAAGCTCCACCTAGTACATTCTGAGTGCTAATGTTCAAGTTCAGTGTCATCAGAGCATTGCCAAGAACCTAAAAGTGAATTCCACAAGTGTAGCAAATCCCTGCCCCACTACAGCCCAAGTCCCTGTTTGGTGGCTGGCCCTGGAGAGTGCTAACTCTGCCCAGAGAATCAATTTGGTTGACAGCATGCTGACTTGTGCGGCTTCTACTATGAATCTGGGAGTCATTATACACCCCTCATTAGCACTGAAAAGCCATCTGTTGGTCATTAGAAAGCAAACATTACATATAATACATTAGGCCCTAAAAACAATTTAATTAACATCAAGGTCTAGTCAAAATCCCCCCAGTAAGGGGGATTCTCAGATAAGGGTAACTTTGCTTCCCCCTTTCTACCTTGAACAGATGAGGAGTTACGTCAGGCGGTTTGGCCAGTCCCAGGCAATCCTGCACGCAGATTCAGCCAGCACAACTCTGAGGTCATTGACCGAATGGCCACTACTTTTAGGAGTTCATAAAGTTGAATGTTTTCAACTTCTGATAGTTGATAGTTGATAGTTGATTTTGTGATCAGAATAATGTTACTCCTAGATGCCCTGAAAAATGTCCCCATGGAGATAAAACTGTGTATTCTCCCTGGCTCATGCATGATGGGTTTTCACTCTGCGATCTGGTTGGTGTGCTGGAGTTGGAAGAGCTTTGAATTAGGAATAGGAAAACTATATCCCGCTCTGTGCAGCTTCCTCTCTGTGTGATCTTGGACAAGTTGTCCAATGTCTCAGAGCCTTTCTCATCCTTTACCAAACAGGCGCTCTCACCAGGACTTTGTGGATTGCGCCTGATGAAAATCTTCAAGCCAGTGTTGGATTCACCACCTGGCCAGTTGGGAACAGCAGAATCAAAATGACCCAGGTTCCACTCAGCTTGCACTAGGCCACCATTCAGAGTGTGAGGACGGGTCTTCATGAGACAGTGGGTACTCGTGTTCTTATCGACAGCTTTCTGGGGACCTTTCCTTGATATCATTTTTCCAGGGGATTCGAGCAAGGTTCATGTGTCCTATCTGGTATACTGGCTTCCTACTTTCTCTGGACCCCAGTAACACTAGCCAGCCATCTCTTTCAGGTGTAACTCCATGTGAGGACACTGGGCAGACACAGACTAGACTCAGAATCCCTACCCCAAGTCAGCCATCGGTTTCTTCCCTGGCCCCACACAAAGGTCTTTAATTAACTGAAATCACACTGATTGTGGCTGGTCCTCAGACCCAACCTCAGGCACCTCTCAAATAATTCACTCACTGCCCTGTTCATTTGAAGGAAGTCTTCTGGGCTCCTACTTTGTGCTGAGTGCCCTGTTTCCTGCAGAGTACAAAGGCCTAGAACACGGCTCCTTACCTGGGGAATTCAGGGGTTCATGGAGGAACACAGGAAATTACAGCCCAGCTCTGTGACAGTGCAGACAGAGATGACAGCATGTGCTCACTCCTAGGCCTCGCTCTCCACGTGTGGCCCTGATCACTTGGGAGTTTGTTAGAAACTCAGACTCTCAGGCCCCGCAGGACTGAGGGGATCAGGGTCGGCATTTTCAAAAGCTCCAAGGTGTCTCGTGTGCACACCTCAGTGAGAGGGGCTCTGCTACAGGAGACTGAAGTAGGGTCCCCAACCTCCCTCCAGAAGGACTGCAGGCTTTGTGGAAAGTAATACAGGCAGAAACAGCCCGGCTAGTCTCGGGGAATGTGAAGCAGCCAGACCCTTTACAAGAAGGCTCACCACCTCCCAGGAGCACAGGAGTGAGGCCCACAGGGAAGGCCAATGAGGGAGGGCAGTCCAAGGCACAGCGTGCCCCGTGCAGGTTTACCGCTGGGGTTTCCAGAGGTCTAACTTAGCCTGACATCGCTTCAGTGGGTGTCAGGACAAAGGCAAGTGGGACCAAATGGTGTGCCCCGAAACCTTCCACCCAGCTTCCGTGAGAAGACTTCACCTTTCTGGTTGTCCATGGGGGTTCTCTTAAGTTGGGGTGGGCATTTTCTTAGGTTTTTCCTGTAAACACTCACATCCCAAGGTGGAATCCTGCTTAAAAAAAAAAAAAAAAAAAAAAAAGGAGTTTGAATGTGTTTGTGGTAGAGAGAAAAATAAGGCTTGATAGAAAGGGGAATCTTGGTTGAAGTCCGATTCTTTAGTTCACTGGCTTTGGGATCATGAGCAAGTCACAGAAATCCTCTGAGCTTTAGATCTTCATCTGTAAGACTGGGGTCATGTCCAAGGTCCCTAAGATCAACCTCATAGTTGATGATTCACCACAGGGACTCACAGAAATCAAAAGCTGTCATGCCCCCGGCTATGGTTTGTTAGTGAAAGGGTAAAGACTGAAATCCCCAAAGGAGAAAGGTGCATGGGGCTGCCCTCCCCTCCAGGAGAGGGAAGTGCAAGACTTCAGTTGTCCCCTCCCAGGGGAATCTAAGGTGTGTGACTGCATGTCCAAAGCACTGCCAACCAGGGAAGTCCCCCAGCCGCAGTGTCCAGGGTCTCCATTGAGGTCAGCCACGTGGGCAGAGAGGGTTCATGTGACTGACCTCTATCACTCAGTCTTTAGCACTGCTGGAGGTCAATCCGACGCAGGCGAGGCCCCAGGAGAACAAAGGAGGGCACCCAGAAGCTATGCTACACATCTGGTATGGGCCCAAGGTCCAGGTGTGCGTCACACTCCTACCAAGTAGGGCAGCCTCAGGGCTCCAAGCTTCTCTCTCAGGACTCTGTCAAGGTCCAGTCCTTTCTTATAATGTACAGGGCTGGAATAGACTGAGCCTGCTCAATTGACCCCCTACAACATATGGGATGCTAACGGCTACCTTGCCAGAGGCAGATACCTGTATTCTGGCACAAAACGGAAGGAAGCTTTTATTATTCTGTGAATAAGAAACACCTTTACCCAGGCCTTTCCTATATGGTTCTACAACTTCATGTGTTTTCCATTCCGTTAGCTTCATCCAGATCTTCCCCACTGGAAAGGACTCTGTGGAAAGCCCTTCAAAGAATGTCTCCATAGGCCCCCAGTAGCACCTTCTCTCTCTCTCATTCTGGGAGCCATTCACAAGCGTCTCTCATGGTTACTTTTTTAAAAAAAAAAAAAAAAGAATGATAATGATATTATTTTTGTAAAAAACAAAATATGCCTATTGTGAACTAAAGCAATGCATAAAAGCACACACAAAAATACCTTCAACAAACATGATCTCAAATTATCCCACCCCAAACTCACTATCAACTTTGCCCATGAATATTATTCTACATATTTTTCTATACACAAATATAGATAGATGGTAGATTGGTAGATGTTTCCTAAAAACAGAATCAAGCTTAGAAGCACGAATTTTCACTAAAAGTGCTTCATCATATTTGAATTTGCCCAAAGAAATTAAGATGAAACGGAAGGAACTCTTAAATCTTGAAATAGTTCTTTACCGTGATAGGTATTTCAACACACCTCTGATGTTAGGAAACAAAATTGTGAAGATCATCATTAGAGACTTTAGGAGGTTTTAAACTACAAGTTTCAGTTTTACACAGCAGTCACTGACTCCCACACTTCCTGCCACCAACCCTCCCACCGCCTCCTGGTTTTTGGTAGTTAGAGCATCATTTTTATACCATCAAGGTTTGTGGTATTTGCAGTCTGCTTTGCAAGAATGAGTCTCAAAACTCTTGGTATTTAGGTCTGTACTGAAATGGATTCAGTGCTCACTTTGACCACATCCTTCGTCCCTGAGTTCTGTGCTTCATCTCTTAAGTGACCTGATTCCATTTTCATGTCATTTTTTTTCCCAGTGAGAGGTGAAGTGTTTCCTGTGTTATGTAAGACTACCTGCCAGTTTCCCTGTTTTGGAACAACATCTTGGTTAGATCTGCTATTCTTGACTCATTTGTCCTTCCAGAAAATGTAGACCTCAGTCTATTACCCTCACTCATCAAACACTGCCGCGTTCAGGCTTTTTGTCTCCTGCCTCTGTGGCTGACTCCTCCTGATGTCTGTCGAGCTCATTCTTTTTCCTAGAAGCCCAGCAACTGTGGACAAGCATTCGTCCCTTCATTGCATGCCCTCTCTTCAAAACAATTCTTTGCAGAGCACGTCTCCTAATCTGCAGCATCATGGTTTTCTTATTTCATTGTATCTTTGAATGATTTTCTCTTTTATTTTTTGTGTTCTCTACTTCAAGGGCTTCAATTAGGAATGGATAACTTTATGTCTTTAAGTCAGAACTCTTCTCAGAATTCTAGAACTGAAATCCAGCCACCTCTTTGTACCTCCACCTGGATTAAGAGTTCCACTATGTCCAAAGCTGGACTCTGGCTCCCATCACAAAATTGCTCCTATTGGAGTCTTAAAATCTTATAAATGGAAACTTCATCCTCCCAGATTCCTGGGCAAAAACCTTGGATTATCCTTGGCTCATCTTTTGCTTCCTTTCCCCTTCTCTGATCCTTCTGCAAGTCCTATTATCTCTTCCTTCAAAATATCCATCCAAATCATGACCTCTCTGTTTGATTACACTTTTTTTTTTTTGCTGCTCTAACAGAATAACACAGATAGGGTAATTTATAAACAATAGAAACTTATATAGGTCACCATTCTGGAGACTGGGAAGTCCAAGAGTATGGTACTGGCATCTTATGGCCTTCGTGGTACACCATGACATGGCAAGGAATGTCACAAGGCCAGGGGGAGTTGGGAGCAAGACACCATGTACTGGAGAGAGCTCACTTTTCTAACAACCCTCTCCATGCTAACTAACCCATCTCCCTAGCGGCACCAGTACACGCTCAAGGGTGGACCCTCATGACCTAACCGCTATGAAAGGCCCTTCTTAATACCACGGTGGTGATTAAACTTCAGCAGGGGTTTAGGAGAAGACACAGGGACCACGCGCTCCCTGCTCTACCACCATCATCTCATGCTTCAACTACAGTCCAGTCTCAACAAATCAGCCACCATGACCTCTCCCTCTTCTGCCTAAAGCAGGCTATGGAATCCCCTGGTGGCCTAGGAGTTGGGGAAGATGTGGCTCTTTGCACTTCTCAGGCCCCATCTCCTCAACCCTCCCCATTGCTGACTGCTTCCGTCCCACCAGTCCTCTGCAAGCTATGGATCCAGGGCCTTTGCGTTAGTGTTCCCTTTTCTAGAACTCTCCCCCTTCCTGTCCGCAGGACCAGCTCCCTCGCTTTCTTGCTGCTCACCTCCAGGTCACCCAAGGAACCTTCTGTGTGGTTCACTATTAACAGCAGGCAGCGCCTCAGACCCCAGGATTCCTCGTTGTTCCTCCTTAGCATTCGTCACCATCTAACCCACCGGCCTGTTTATTTGTCGGTCTGTAAACTCGCCGACGACTGTGTCACAGAGATGTGCTCCATAATATTTGTTAAATAAATTGAATGATTATTAGATTTACTTTCTTCTGCCCTCCTTATCTCTGAGCATCTCTCTGCTTACTTTCTTTGCTCTTTTTAATCTGCCTTCACTGTGCTGTTTTTAAGCCTTTTCACATTTTCAGTAATTGAATTTTTAGCAATGTCTCTTCCCTTCTTTACTTATTTAATTTTTGTCTTTTAGTTCTGTAATGAAAGTATTTTACTCCAACATTTTTCTTCCCTAGAGCTACAATGTCCCTTTGCATTGTGTTTGACTGCTTTTCTCTCTCCTCCCCGAGAGCAAGCGCTTGTTTTTATTGAATTCACACCCTTCCCAGGTTGCACAACAACTGCAAGCCCTTGTGGGGAGTTGCCTTCTGTTCCTTGGGTTCTGTTCTCTTCTAGATTGGATTCTCCGTCTATATTCTGCATGACATTTTCTTTCTATAGTTTATTTGTATGGTTTTCCTACTCCTTCCCCCATCTTTTGTTTGCCTTTTTCTTTTTTTTATAATCTGGATCTTACCGATCAGCTCTGGATAGAACTTTCCTTTGCTCTGCTGGTTTTGATAGTGACTTTCAAGCATACTTCTTTTTTTTTTCCTCAAAGGACACCTCGGAGGGGTGGCCATTATGTGTTCTTTTGCTTCTTCCTTTCAGGAACCTGAGATCTTGGCTGGGGATGAGCAGAGGTAACAGATGTGCACCAGATGCAGCACTATTAGAACTCCTAGTGTCTGCTCTTCCTTCTGAGAGTGTGTAAAACGTCCTGCTCCAGCGTCCACCCACAGGGTAGGCAGGAGAAAGGAAGCTTCCGGCAGGGGAGAAGGATGCAGCAGGTCCCACAGCACCCATCCAGCCCAGAGCCCCAGGGTCTACACTTCATCAGAGGTCCCTGCTCTGCTGAGCCTCTTTGATTTCTGGGTGTCAAAGTTTCACTCTAGAAAGTCTTTTCCATTAATTCTCAATTAAAAGAAGCAAAGGGTAAGATGACGTTCGCTTCCCCTCAGATTTGGATGAGTGTGTGAAAATCATACTGTTGCCAGGGTTCCCACAAAAAAATACCATAGATGGGTGGATTAAACTACAAAAAAAATGTATTTGCTAGCATTGTGGAGGCCTAGAAGTCCAAGATCAAGATGCCAACTGCATGGATTCCTAGAGGCCTCTCTCCTTGGCTTCAGATGGCCACCTTCTCATACTGCCTGTCCTCCCTCACATGGCCTTTCCTCTGAGCTCACATCCCTGATGACTCCTCCTCTTCTAAGAAGAATCCCTCTTAGATTAAGGATCCCACCCTAAAAGCTTCATTTTAACCTAATCGTCTCTTTAATGATTTCATCTCCAAATGCAGTCACATTCTGAGGTCCCAGTGCCAGGGCTTCAACATACAAATGGTCAGGGGTGTTAGCAATTCAGTCCATAAAAAAGTTGACTTCCTGGTTATAGCTAGTGGACTGAATGTCCAGTTAGTCATGTCTCCGTGGTCCTCTCGCCATCTGGCTGCACTCCTGGGTATCTTTCATTTTTCCTGGACTCCTGTCATTGGGCTGTGGCTAAATCATTTTGACTATTTGTCCATTTTGTTGGGTTCAGAGGGAGGTTTGGTGTTTTGAGTTCTGACTCAACAGAGGTTTGTTTTTTTGCTACAAATCTGTCTTGAGCATGACCTGAGGACCAGGGAATGTGCTGTTGGCCCAGGTACTGTGCCATGGCGTGGAAAATATGAGCCTATGCAGGTCCCCGTTGCCCACGCCCCTGCCTGCCCTCTCCAACCTGACCACGACTAGTTGGGGGGAGGGAACATGCTCAGATCCTTTCCTTTAATCTGCCTCAGTGCTCAGCCCAGTTCTTTGCTGAAATTCTGGATGTTCAATTCAAATCATTTAGAAAAAGAAGTGTTGTGAGAATTCTAAGACACTGTCATGATGTTATTTGTTCTTGGCCCCAAAGGAAAAAAACCTTCCCTTTGTTTTCTTCTGATTTCAAGAAAAGGTAAAGAAAGAGAGAGAGGAAAGGAAGAGAGAAAGAAAGACACATCTGGCCACGTTTTAGCTCTGAACATTTTGCATAATCAGTGAGAAACCCTTTGTTAGCAGGCCAGATGGCCACTGCACCCCCAAAAGGAAATTAAATATTTAGGCAGTAGCAGCTCAAGGGAGACTTAGAAATTCCTTTCTAAAGAGAAAGAACTTCATCCAGAGCTGCCCTGTAGGTGTGGTTAGTGGTGGCTATTAGTTCCTAGCAAGCAAGTTCTGTCCCTTTCACAAGTGTCTCAGAACCCGTCTTTAAATGATCTCCACAGACACTGGAGGACACATCCAGCCCCCATAGTGCCCAGACCAATAATGAGGGGAGGCATGGGGCCCGCCCCCCCACACAGTCAAATGCACCTGGAACTATTAAGTCAGTCACCTACAGGACCAGGCCTCACTCATTTTTCAGGGAGTGCCGACCTGCACAGAATACAGAGTCCAGGTTTCACAACTCTGGAATAACTCTTGATACATGACCGTTTCTTAGGGAGATCTAGGCCACTTGAATGGTCACAGGGCAGAGTGTTCACTCATCACGCGTGCTCAGCTGTTCATATTTCTCTTCTGGATTACTGCAACTTCCCCCAAAGCTGACCTCCTGCCACTAAGTCCTTTCCTCCCTGAGTCAGTCCTGATCCTGCAGCTGTAGTCCTCCCTGGGGAAGGAAATTCTCATTTCTGCCTCTCAAGACCTTGCAGCCCTTTCACTCTTTCATGGGCACTTTGCTTGGCACAGACCCTGCTGTTTGTAGCTTAGTAAAAGGTGATTGGGTTGTTGGTGACACCACCCTGATAAGTGATTAAGTAGTTCTCATGGGACCGCAGTTAGTTTTCCTGAGAAGGTTGCTATAAAAGAGTAAAACCAGTGCACTATAGTACACCACTATAGCCTCCTTTCTCACCATGTGATCCTTCTTATACACACTCACCTGGAGGGGACCCACCGTTATATGACGCACCCAGGAAGGCCCTCACCAGAACTCACATGATGCTGTTTAGGTTTTCACCCTCTAAAACTGTGAGCTAAATAACCTCTTTTTAAAAATAAAATACCTAGCCTCACTTACTTTGTTACACCAACAGCAAACAGACTGAAACATCACCCCTGTGCCATGGGACATGATTTTCCTTCTGCAGGTTATACTCTAACCTCCACTTCTAAAATTGCTCAGCTCCTCTGGGTAGCCTTCCCTTGCCCTCTTTCTGTGCCTAGGTCTGCTTCATATGCTCTCCTTCTCTGTCTTTATAGGCCTCTGGGTTTACACCTATCTCAGCACTAAGAGGAATCTCCATTCCTCTCTAGACTAGTGTTCTGGTTTTTGAAATGGCAGCTGAACAGTAAGGAAAGAAGTATGTAGCTTAAAGCTCCAGACACAGAACCTGTATTCTAATCTACAAGATATTATCTGAAATAATCTTTCATCTAGTAAGAGAGTGGTTTCACTATAAGTGATTCCAGCAATATTTTTAAATGCCTTCCATATCCATGAACACAGGACTTTTGAGGGAGCCCATTGCATGATTGAGCATGCCTAATTAAAACCTGAAGCAAACAATTTCTATCTTAATTATGTAACTTAATTAGTTTGTGTGCACTAGTTACAGATTTTTGCAGGTAAGGGACACAACTCTTTACCAATTGGCTAAAATCTCCATTGATATGACTTCAACCTCAAAGTATGAGCTTGAACTTTGTCCTTTATGGAAGTCCAGGCAAAAATGATTTCTTGCACATTACTTTTCAAAGACTAGAAGTCTACTTTTATGTCCTCTCTTGGCCTTTTGCTCCCTAGATATCTCTTTGGGTCCCTTTGACTACTGTGAGTGAAATGTGGTCTACAAATACTTATTCATTCTGGATGCCAGCCTCTGTGGGTTGGTTGATTGGTTCTTTTACTATACAGATCCTTCATAGTTGACAAAGAATTACCAAATTTGTCAATACTGTAAGGGACTCAGATTTTATACTCTTTGCAAGTTAACAAGTTACCTGCTAATATTTCAGGGCTGCTGGCAGAAGACAATAGTGCTGGGTCAGAAGCAAGAGCAACACAGCAAAAACAATGGCTGATGGGTCACTTTCTTGTGCCAATTCCCAAGTTCCAATTCAAAGAAATGTGCTAAGGAGCAGGTAACACCTGCACACAAGTGAGGTGCATTATTCAAGAGAAACCATGAACTTAAGAAACCCCATCTTTTATTATAGTTTACAAGTAAGCCTACCCCGACTTGTCTCTGAAGGACTATATTATCGTTATCTTCCAAGGTGGTTTCCCATACAAACTTGCTCAACAACAGAACAGAAAAGGTTATCAATGTCTCCGCTTGCAAGATGACCGGAATGTGAGAGCTAAATAAACGATTTCCCAATACCCACTATAGACACCAGTATTCAGGAAATAAAATAGTTCTATGGCCGTGAGTGGAACATAGAAAACAGATAAATTAGAAAAAGGCACGGGTGCCAGGAAACAACAGGGAACATCGTCTTCATCATCTTCAGGTTCATGGAGCAAAAAAACCTGAAGCTCAGGAAAGCTGTAGCCTTGAATGATGGAGGACAACAGCCAGTGGATATGCACTTGATCATTAATTATTTATGAGCATTTCCCTTCCTCCCTTGAAATGTGTATTTAGTGAAACAGGGTCAGAACCCGTGGAATTCCCACAGGAGTGAATTCTGGGTCCCATGTGGCCGGTGGCATTTTTATTTATTACTTTAATTATGCTTATTGTATCCAGCCCACAAGATGAAGCAAAGGGCATGTGTCTGTGACAAATGGGATTATTATGGAAATTGCCAGTGACTTTTTGTGATCATAACAGTATCGAGCCAGGAAGAATAGTCATGAAATTATGACAAAATTTTTGGCAGAATTTTCAGGTTCGTTGAATTAGTTCTATTCCTCTGAGTCTGAGAGGAGTTCTGGTTTTATTCATTTATTCATTCAACAAATAGATATTGAACAGTGTGAGGCACTAGTGAAGGTGCTGACACCTTGAAGAGAGTATTGAAAGTGACAAAACTCCTGCCTGCCTGCATGGAGTCCACGTCCTGATGCAGAATCCCAAACAGAAACCAAATGTGAAAATAGCCAAATAATGTCAGATGGGGTGGACTGGAGAGTAAGCCAGCAAGATGGCAGAGCAGGATTTTCCAGCACATGTCCCATAACAAAAACATAAATTTGAACAACCACCCATGCATAAAATAGCGGAGGAATCTAGGCAGTGAGAGGTTACTTCACCTGAGTGTAGCACAGAGATAAGAAGACAAACATTACAGAGGGCAGGAAGGAGCATGGTACATCACACTCTCCATTCCTTCCTTTCCCCCTGTCCATGTAGCTCAGTGTGAAAAGAGATATCTTCCATGTGGGGGAAAGAGAGCAAAGCGAGGGCCCACCTTCATGGAAAATACTCATGGACCCAGGCAACCAGCTGGCCCACATATAACCAGATCCGAGGAAAGCACCTGAGAACCCAGGCTCCAGACTCATTCCAGCCCCTGGATCTTAGGCACCAGGACGGTATCCCTAGACCCATGTTCTAGGCCTACCCCTGTGGACATAGCCTCCAGGTTCACCCCCAGTGGACCCCAACACTAGGCTGGCTCCTGGGGACCTGTGGACCAGGATGCAGGCCCAACTCCATGAACTCAGGCATCAGGCCAACCCACTTGAGAACTCTAGAAGGAAGCCCTCCGCAGACCCTGCCAGAGTCTGTGAGGGCTGACTGGTGAGGAACTTCACCTGTTAAAATTTGTAAAGACAGGAAAAGAGGGATGTTTACTCCTTCAAATGTGCATACACCAACACAGGTTGCAAGGATCATGAATAGAGAGAGAGAAATAAGGTGCCATCAAAGGAACAAAATAAAGCACCAGTAGCTGACTCTAGAGAAATGGAGATTTATGAAATAGGTAACAGATCATTAAAATCAATGGTCTTAAAGAAGCTCAGTACGCTATAGAAAACGCAGGTCAACAACAAAATGAAATCAGAAAAACAATGTATGCACACAGTTAAAATTTTGATAAAAAGATAGAAACCATAAAAAGGAACCAAGCAGACATTCTGGTGTTGAAAAAAACAATGACTAAATTGAAAAAATCCATAGATAGCTTCAAGAGAAGACCCAATCAAGCAAAAAAGAAAAAAGGAAGAAAAAAAGGATTAGCAAGCTCAAAGGCAGGTTAGAAATTATCCAGTTAGAAATTTTTTAAAAAATGAAAAGGAGTAAAGGCAGTCTACGGGACTTATAGAACACCATCAATCCGACCCTTGTGTTAAGTGAAATATGCCAGACACAGAAAGATAGATACTGCAAGATCTCCATTTTCTGTGCAATCTAAAAAAGTCTAACTCATCGGAGCAAATTGTAGAATGGTGTAACTCAAGGACTGGGGGTGGGCAAAGTAGGGAAATGGTGGCCATAGGGTACAAAGTTTCATTTTGCTGGATGAATAAGTTCTAGGGATCTATGTACAGCCTGAGGACTACAGCTAATATACTGAAATGGGCACTTGAAATTTGCTAAGAGAGTTGATCTTAAAATGTTTTCACCATCCTCAAAAGAAATGTTAGCTACACAAGGTGATTGATGTGTTAATTAGCTAGATTATGGCAATCATTTCAAAATGTGTATGCTTATAAAAATATCACATTGTATTTTAAAATGTACAATTGCACCTGAGCAAAGCTGGGAATGAAAAAATGGAACAAGGTATAGGGAAGATGGCTTGGGAAGTAAGCCTGGGTGTCGAGGAAAGACTATTCTGAAAGAAGACCTGAAAACCTTGAGGAAGCTGGCCCAACCTGCAAAGAAAACCAGCACATGATTGCAATGATCTGGGCTTTTCTGGGAAAAATCAAGATCACTGAAGCTAAAGTGTAAGAAACAGGGAAAAACATGGCTGTAGATAGGAACTTTGTTTTTATTTGAGGCGATGTGCCTGAAACATTGGAAAACTGAGCTCTTGCCCTTGTTAGAAGAGAAAACTTTATTCCTTTGTCTGTAGATTCATACTCACTAAAGAATTTGAAATGTGGAAACCATCACATTAAGATTCGGGAGTGTTTCATAAAACCCTTTACATCACCAAGGTTAAAACTTTTCATTGGTTCCCCATCAATTATCATGTAAATACAAGCACCTGGGTATTTCAGGCAAACCTGGTCCAGGCTGTACCATTGAAACCCAGGATCGAGCAATGATGAGGTTCCGTAGGCCCTACAGCAGATTCCCTCCTAGGCTTTCCCTCCTATAACACCTCTAATGGAATACTTTGGCTTCTACCTCTCCGGATTATCATTCATGAATCCTTCAAGACTGAGTTTTGACCAGGTTGCCCTGGGAAACCTGCCTTAACAGACATTCAGGGGAACCCCTAGTCTATCTACTTCTCTCTTACATCTTTCCACTCTCAACTGCAATTATTCATGTATTGCTTACTCAAATTATATTTGACACTTCTCTCCCTGAAGTGGGTAAATCTCACATTTCTTTCTTATATTTTTAATTTTTAACATGGCATGCTCCTCATAGTGAGTGCCCAATACCAATTTTAGCAGAATGGATAAATATGTGAACGGATATGCTACATCTGAATACTGTCTCTATTAGCAAGAGGCATTTGAGTGGTCCTCTGGATCACTGTGGCAGCTGCTCTAATCATATTGAAAACAGTTACTTTGAAGTTGCTCAGAGTATAATTCAATAAATTATCTTAAATCTATCTACAATGCACCAATGGATCACATTTCAAAAAGTTCATAACGTTCTATCCTCTACAAATCTCGGTAGCCTTGGAAGTAGTCGTCTTGGCTCAGTTTTTGTCCTAAGAATTGAGCCCACTATTTGTGATTCCATGAATGGTTTTGTATTTTGTGGTCTGAAAGACCCACTTAACAGGAGTTAGAAGACCCTGAAACCCCTAGAGAAAAATAACCCTTCAGCATAATTGTTTTGGGGTTGCATAGAGAGAACTTGAAGTTTGGGTGCCTTTATATGTGTTCAAATGGAAACTCAAAATCTTTGGCCAGTCTAGCTCATAACAGAGTGTGTTTCATGGCTACATGGATTGCCCCTGCATTACTGCTACTCAAACCTTACAATATTTTTTAAAAACTTTGGATCCTCTTAGAAGCAGAGACCAAGACAAGAATTTGAGTGAGTTAATAATTTGAGATATACCAGAAACCCCTATTAGTGGGCAGGGAAGAAAATACAAGGAAGAGAGGCAGTTCATAAAGGGCGTGCTGCTAAACCAGCTACCCTGGTGGGTGACTGGAGCTTCATTCCAGGGGAATGATACAAAACACACTCCTCACAAACATTCTACTCAAGAAATGGGGGACTCAGCGCACATATGGCCACAACCAAGAGTTATTCATGAGGGTTGCTTGGGGGTTGTTGATCTCCAACTACTTCATGGTGCCGCTCACTTCAACAGCTGTAGCTGAGAGGGTAAGAGAAATGGTCCCAGACACAGAAATATAGACTCTGGTCGGCAAGTTTGGGGATATGAATGGGACACTTCCGGAGTCTGTCTCTGAACAATGTGCAGGTTCATGCAGAGCTCACACCTCAAAGAGCTCTCCTACTGAACAGATAAGGAATGCCCAGCCCCTTCAACTCTACTTGACAATGAACTCAGACTGGACGCAGCATTCAAGTTATGCAGAAAGCTGCAGCACCAAGTAAACAAGAGAGTGAGCCTAAAATAAACCCCAGAGTGAGCCTAAAAAGCAGGCACCCGGAGTTTTACAGAGTGCATCAAAAACATATGGCTAAACAGAAAGAAAAAATAAATTGGTAGAGATTCTGCTTAAAGTGAGTGGTGATTAGTCACAGAAGTAAGGCTAAGGGGAAAATCAGTGGGACAAGATGTGTGTGGGACACATGCATGGAGATCAACTGAAGGAGAAGGAAAGTCAGGAAAGAGAATCCACGCCAGGTCTGAAAAGATATTCCGTGGTCCAGCTGAGTCAGGTTACCTCTGGTTCCTCACTGAGAAGCTCTTGTGTATCATTTGGGCTTAAACCCCCAAAGTATGGCACTTGGTATGCTGGAGAATCTGAACTGAAAACATCACAAGGCCTCAGAGAAGTCTGAGGATCAAGGCCTTCCCCTGCCCACCATCTCCTGCTTCTCCTTCTCCCCTGAATGAATCATGGAAACTAGAATTTCTCTTCCCCAAGGCAGGTCATGGGAACTAGAACCCTTTTCCCCCCCAAGCCAGCCTTTAAAAATCAGAATTATTACTCTAACTTCCTCCATATCTCTCTCAGAACTAGTCATAAATAAATTATCTGATCTACCCCTGTCAGATCATAGGTCATAATAACCTATTTCCAAAGGAGTCTTACCTTGGCCCTGGGAGGAATTAGGTGCTACAACTGAAACATCAAAAAAATCTGAACCAACAGGCTTTGCCAGATGCACTCACCATCTCTAACTGTTTTTACCTGATGTTTAGGCCTTCTTTCTCAAGACTCCATGCTACATAAAACTATGATTCAATTATATTTGTCGGGTCTTTTTCTCATGCTAACCTGTTGCTTCTTATGGAGAGTTGGCTGGGACCTTTCTGGTGAGGGTCCACCCCTCCAATATTGATACTGGAACATCATAGTACACCAGGCTGGTGCAGTATTTCTGTCTCAGCACCATATTGCGTCTCTTTCCACAGTGAAGGACTAATCTTGTTCAACTAATCCTTTTGTCATTTTTATAAAATCCTGGAGTAAAGAACTATTCAGGTACTGTTCTATTCAGATATCAGGCCTGGAAGAAGAATACTAGGTGATTTTTTGCTAGGTCAAGAGTCTAGCACCCAGAAGGTACAAACCATGAAAGCATCCTCTATGTACACACACACACACACACACACACACACACACACACACACACACCACACACACACACAGATTTCTGCTGGGTATGCTGGCTTCACATCACAAAACATCTCCTGAACAGCAGGAATTTTAATTAAGTCAGGAGAAATCTAATTTGGCCTAAATTGGCTTGCAACAAAAGGTGTTAAGAGGAGCAGAAATTGTTCTTCAATATGGATGCTTGTGGAGGGGACCAGTTCCATCCATGGACAACTGTGATGAAAAGTGATGTTAAAACTAAGAAGCCTACTGAAGATGCTGGAAAGTCTGAAGGGCTGATCTGTGATATTCTGATTATGTAAGGAAATTGATTATCAACAGCTAGTTCTGAAACTAATTTCACCTGAAGGTACACCAAATATTAGAAGTTGACCCCTGATCACCCTCAAAGGAAACCTGAATATAAACCACTATTATTTGAATAGACAAGATATCACCTTCCTTCTCTATTTCAACCAGTTGACATTACTAGAATGAGAAGGGGTCCTTAGACAGCAGGAAACAAAGAATAATCCAACAGAAATAATCAGGTCCCCAAAAAGGACAGACTGGGGAGTTTGAGGGCACCAACAGTAAAACTCCTGGAGCTGTGTACCATGGTCTTTAGACTGAGTAAAGAAGAAAGGGAACCACTGACTAGGCATGGTGAGCTGGGTGGCAAAGGAAGCCCAGGTAGTAGAGCAGTCGTGATGTAAAGCATGGTAAGGAAGGGAGTGAGCTGCAAGGAGGGAGATTCAGGTCACTGTGGGAGGCTTCCATCTCATAAGGGGAGGATTAGGGGCAATAACTGTGGGTGTAGGTGGTCAATGGAGAGGAAGTCTAAGGATCGTGGAAGTCACAGAGAAAAATGAGCTTGGAGGACTGGCTGTTTGGTGGCTTATCTACACAGATGCCGCCCATGATAATTGAAGGAATTGGGGTGGAGAGGAAAATAGCTAAGCAAATTCCAAAGTCTTCAGTGTAGGAGGGGAGAGGGTCAGGAGTTAAGCAAACAGGGCAATGGGAAGGAAAAGAACGGTGATGAAAGTCATTATCCTCAAAGGAAGTGGGCTTTTATGACCAGAGCAGGGGTGAGCAATGGTCGGCAAGCAAAGAGGGGAACTTCTCCACACTTGGGTCCTCCTGAGTGCTGAAGTGTGGGAGCAAACTCAGCAGCCAGAGAGGAAACCAGTGTTCTCTTAGGTCCAGCCGCTATTTAGGTCAAATGTGTCCTAATTGTGTCCCCAATTGTGTCCTACACAATGATACCTCCCCTGAAAGTTCAAGATGAGCAACCAAGTGATGTAAAACAAAGTTTTTCTGATCATACAAGGTTGAGTTATACTGCATGATAGACTCTGCCCCCAGCATCATATTACAAACAGAAACATTAGAGAAATGCTATGCAGTAGAAATAGGTTTTACCCTAAATGTTGTGTGTGTGTGTGTGTGTGTGTGTGTGTGTGTGTGTGTGTTGGCCACTGTAGCATTGGGATAGATACCTAATAACACATCACAAAAATGATGCTTAGAGTGCATTAAAAAAAAAAAAAAAAAAGGTTGAGTTTAGATATAAGAAGGAAGAGTCCGGTGTGGTGGCACACGCTTGTAATCCCAAATTCAAGACCAGCCTCAGCAACTTAGTGAGGCCTTCAAAAACTTAGTAAGACCCTCTCTCAAAATAAAAAGGGCTGTAGATATAGTTTCATGGTAAACTGTCTCTGGGTTAAATCCCCAATACCCACCTGCACCAAAAAAGGTAAAGAAGGAATTAACTGGTCTCAATGAAAAGACAGGAAGGTTGAAAATAGGAAAATACAGCTTGGCCTGGCTGGTTTTGAACTCCAGCTCAGAATCTTCAGGGCTTTACAACTTTGGATCAACTGCTTCACCTATTCCGTGTCTCAGTTTACTTATTTGTGGGAGCCGGAGCAGAAGGATGCAGAGACTGATATCCTAGGATGGTGGCAAAGACTACATTCAGAAACACAAGGATGCTTAGAAAAGTACCTGGTCTGTGATGTGTGTCCCCCATATAAGAGCTGTTGTTTGCAATGCAAGGAGAGTTCCAAGTGACACTGTTTTCCCAGCAGCAAGGGTTGCTAGGGGCAATCATGCCAGCTCCGCAGGATGAGCGTAGGCAGGCAACTCTCAGATGGAGCTGAGCTGGGTAGAAACACGGATCCCAAAGGCACCCCTCCCGAAATGTGATTAAATGTCCTCCCCGGCTGCACAGCCTGGGCCTCTCAGTGCCACCATCTCACGCCCATGTTATGTGTGCTACGCAAGACCAGGCGAATGCTTTCTAAGGCTTATTATTTAAATCTCCTTTGAAGTGGAGTTTTCATACATGCTCTTTATTCATGGATCAAGGTCTTAAATACTGTGAAGTTTCCATACAGGTTCTTGGCCCATTCATGTGTCAAGGTCTTCAATGATTTTCCATCTGTGTGTAAGTCTAGGTGGCCCTCCTGCCTCTCTCTCTGTGTGACTGAGAGCTGGCTCCTTTCAGCCCACTTGAGTTAATGACCTTCTCATCGAGAACATTAAGAGGCATAATCAATTCATATTTTAATAAGGATAATGGGTGAGAAATACAGCAGCCTCTCTGGTCAGAGAATCTGTCTTTAGTCCTTACAACCCTTTCCTCCCTGTTCACCTAATACCTTTCCCCCAAGACTCCAATCCCCTGTTTTTAGCTGACAGTTTTGAATTGGGAATATTGTTACCCTGTCTATGTCTCAACCCTAAAAAGACAGAACAAGCTTTTCCTGCTCTGGGAAAGTGAAGGAAAGCAAGTGGGAAAGAATGTTCTAGGCCACCCTAGAGGTCTCCTTCCCCTTCAGAGGTGCCCCCCGGAGGAGACGCTGGGGCTGCTAGCATATTGCTCAGGGCCCAGCCTGAGAAAGCTGGAGAACCACGTGGGATTCAAAAGGAGTCCGGGCTCATGTCCGCACCATGAAGGACTTTACCACTTAGCAAACCGGGCCATCCACCTGGCGTTGCCTGCTGCAACCCTGCCTCCCAGGGCAGTCCTATGTTGGTAAGGCAATTCCTGGTCTTGGTGTTTCTGAATATATCAAACCATCTGAAAGGGAATCACTTGTGCCTTAAAAAATATCCAGGGTATCATAGACTGCATTAAAACAGCTGAGGGAAAAAGGAGCTCTTGTTTAGCTCTTGTTTGAATTAATGAAACGTATTATGAACTTCTCGTCACATTAGGGACCTTCTTCCTGGGTGCTCCCAGGTGGAGCAGCCTTCCCCAGGGTACCAGCCACTGTGCTTGCCTTTGAGATGGGAGCCGGAGGGAGTCACCATGAGCGGAAGAGGGTGTGGGAGGATTGGGGCAGAGAGTGGAGGACAAGGAAGAAGGTTTGCAGGCTGCAGGAGAGAAGGGGGTTCCTTCCCCAGCAAGGCCCATGCCTGCTACTCCTACAGCCAAAGACAGAATAACCAGAGAAAAACACAACAAACTTGTTTAATAAAAGTTCAACGTGGTGTGCGAACCTTCAGAATTAAGGCCCAAAGTCTCAGGGGAAATTTTTATGGCTGGTGGACGTGCAGAACCACAATTGGGGGACAAACGATGTGACTCGATGGCTACAAGCCGGGGGGCTTAGCAAGGCCTGCTCCTTCAGGTTCTCCTTGGCCTCTGTGTGTGACAGGCAGGTCGTCTTCACACAACGTCTTCAGGGGACAGGGAGGGACAGGGTCAGTCAGTGACTTCTGTGCCTCTGCCTTTTTCTCAGTTACCTTCAGCTTTAAGTACTCAGTGTGCCAAGGGCCCTTACCTAGGGGTATCATGTTCTGAGTCCTGATGAGACCCATTCCCAGACTTGCGGAAGTGACTCTTCAGTCCATTTCTCCCTTTATTACACATAAGGCCAAGTCGGCCCTTTTGGTCCTACACCTCTACCCCAAGGGTAATATGTATTTTTAAATCTGATCCTCTTTGTCAGTTTTTCTCAGAGAACCCTCCACCCTGTCTCATCACACAACACTTGAGGATGAAAGGCCCCAAACCATGGAGACCTCGTCCCACTTTAAAAGATAACTTAACAGTATTCATAGCCATTTTTTCTCTATTGTCTCTTCACCCCCATTTTGCAATCAAATCTCTATTTTTGTAAATGAGTTATTGGAGGGTCACTGGGATCAAAGTGACATGGGACTAAGATGTTTTAATCTCCTGAGCCTCTGAGGAGGACTCCATTCCAGTTCTTCCAATCCCGAGGCTCCTGTCGCTCTGCGTGTGGGATGGAGACTGAAAGTGAGACCTCCTGGGATCCCTACAGAAGGGATTTCAGCCAGAGCAGTGCAGCTCAGTTCCGTGATATCTGCAGGATGCAGTAATGTCATGTTGCCAAAAGGCTGCTGAACTTGAAGTTTGGGAACCACAGCATGACCCCAGGCTGGGAGGATGAGAATATCATACTGTTTCCTCTCCACGAAGGCACTATCAAGACAAAACAGTTGTCTTTATCATCATTGAAATCAGAATATATTTGAGCTTTTGTACTTTTGAAGCTGCTAGAGACAAAAGTGTTTTAAGACATGGACCCACTAAGGAGCTGTCAGCTTAGCTGATAATGAACACATTTCTAAAATGTTAATATGTGCATTAAAAATTGTCAAGTGCCCTAAGACTAATGTCCACTCTAACAGGTCCTTCTAGAAGTTATCACTCAAACATGGGCTCTTCAGAATTTCTAAAATGGAAGTGGGCTATGACAGGGATTATCCAGGGCAATACAGAGACTGTCATTCACATGCAAAAGTACACTGTGGATCTCTGACTAATAAACTCAGAATAGGAAGGATAGTTCAATGATATCCACCTCCAGTGTGCTAAGAGTTGTATATGAATTGTCCTACTTGATTCTCACCTTAACATCATTATCATTTACCACCCCAGAACTGGAATACAGATTTGGGGTGTCTCTATGTATGTCCTTAAATTCAAACATACCACTTTTCTGCTTGAATAAGCTCAAGTTTATTTCTGCCCCTTCCTGGTCTCCACACAGACAAACATACATAGTTATCTCAGGTTGAAAGACTGAAAGGCACAGATGTTGCTTGGGTAAATTAAATTGGGTTTGTTTATTTAAAAGATTCAGAAAAAAAAGTTAATAAACTCAGGATTCTCAAATGACAGACTCCCCAGGAAAGACCACAGTGATTGTAAAGCCCTCCTGGATGTCCCCAAACGTGGGAGTTGAGTATTCCCTCAGCACCTCTGGATGCCCAAGTGTCTCTCTCTGAAGACTGGTCTTGAGATACAGGAACAGTGCTGGTCTGGATGCTGCCACAGACTCCCCTCCCCAGGGCAGATTGAATTTATTAATCTCAAAATCATACAACAGGTAGCGCAGTTCTGCATGCTCAGAAAAAAGAGCTGGGCAACTCTAAAGGGGCTTAGATGCTTAGATGGAGTCAGAGGCTGAGGAAGCCAAAGCCAAGCAGGACTTTCACCATTGCCAACACACTTGAATTCTACTGGCAAGAAAGAAGTAGGAAACAGGGTTACGTTTCAAATTTCAAATTTTTTTTTGCTGAGCAAAATGGGGTCAAGTGCTATGGTGTTCAAAATGCACAACATTGTGGTTTTTCCTCTCTTTTTAAAGAACACTTGTGGTTGAGAATAAAAGAGAAAAGATCATATCTTAAATCTCTTTAGTGACAGTTGCTCAAATGCCATCAGAACACACTTAACTCCATCTGTCCTTTCATCGTGTCTCCCCTAAGAGTAGTAATGCTATTTTAATTACAATTCAATCATACCAGTTGAGCACCATCTTATTGGAGTGAGATGGAAATGAAAGACAATCATCTCAAATAAGTTTAACAACAATTTCCACTGCTTAAGAACCTGAGCAAAGCTATGGAGAAAGAGACAAGAATAACCAAAAATGGCCAGGCTAAAATTTAAAGAACTTCACTTTGCTAAAAGACTTATAAAATTTGGACCTTAAAGTTATGTACATATTATGTACACTTACCAAGAGAAGAAAATGTTTCTTTGTTGCTGTTTTTTTCTTTAATGTTATAACTTTTTTCTTCTTATAACCATATTTGCTTATTATCTAAAATTTAGAAAAAAAAATGGAAGAGATAAAGGAAGTAATAAATATCATCTGTTATTCTGCCCTCACTGGGAGATCTTCTTCTGACTCCTTTATACACATATTTACTCATTTATGTTTGTCTATATATCCACACAGATACATACACACACACACACACACACACACACATCTACATGAACACAAACTCTGTGTTTTAAATACAGAGTTTTAAAATTCTTATGAATGCATGCTCATGGCACATAATACAGCTGTCCATCAGGTCCCCTCTGCTTTCAAGACCATGATATGATTTACCACCCTGTCCTTTGAGGTTTGATGTGGACTTTGGCTTTGGCAAATAAAAGGTGAGCTAAGGTGACATGTCACTTTGGAGTGGAAGCACTCTGATCCCCCGTAGTGACTATCTGATCTGCTGTCTTCCTACAGTGACATGAAGGTGTCATAGTGGTAAATATCTTGAAAAGCCAAGCCACAGAAGAGAGCTGCCACTGACAGTCACCTGGCTCCTTACGGGTCACCATGTGAGACACTGAGAACTTGGGTTCTGGAACTTCACTTGTTCTGACACTTGATTATACCTCCACCTAGTTTATTCGGACCAGTACAATCTTTAGCATTGTTCTGACCTTAAATAGCCTGCAAAGTTATTAAATGACTGAATTACACTGTATTACGTGAATGTCATATGATTTATTCAACCAGCCTTTTAGTGTTGAATACATAAATTGTTCCAAATTTGCAAGCTCATATAAACAATATAGTAAGGAATATGTTTTTAGTTAAACTTTTGCTCATATTTATGATTATTTCCTTAGGGTTTAATCATAGAAAGGGAAGTCATCATTCAAAAGATTCACAAAACCATAAGTTTTCTGATGTTACAGTGACAAATTACCTTCAAAAGGGTTGTTGACAGCATTGTCAATAGCATAAAGAATAGGTGATCTCTCTATATATCTGTCAGTCTATTTTTGCCAAACTTAAACGTAAAGATGGTGCTGCATGTCTTTGATTGTAATTTCATGAATTAAGTCTGTCTTCATATTTGTATGCTATTTGTATTTCTTTTTTATGAATTATCTTTTCAATGTTTTCTTATTGATTTTTTAAGATCCCTCCATTTGTTAATTATGCAATTACTGATGTTAGTGAAAGAAAGATGCATTCATTAAAAGCTAAGCTTTGTGATACGCACTGTGCATATTTTTCCTAACCATTAATTTGGCTGGAAAAGACCACTGCTATTGATGTTTCTAATGTACAGATGTGCTGGGTGCTTTGTTTTACAAGGTACCAAATTCATTAATATTTTTCTTTATGGTTTTTCCTTCTAATGTATATTATAAATATTTTCTTAATCTTCAAATATGTAAATACTCACATATAATCTTATAATACTTTATGATTTTGTTTTTACATTTAAATCTTTTCATATGCTATGTAAGTTTTATATGATTTAAAGTACATATCTAATTTCCCATCAGATGGGTGTTCTCCTAATCATTTATTGAATAATCCTTCCTTTTTAAAAATTTTAATTTGTTATATATGACAACAGAATGTATTATAATTCATATTACACATGTAGAGCACAATTTTTTATACCTTTGGTTGTACACAATGTAGAGTCACATCCTTTGTGTCTTCATACATGTACTTAGGATAATAATGACCATTGCATTCCACTGTCTTTCCTACCCCTATGTCCTCTCCCTTCCCCTCCTCCCCCTTTCCCCATCTAGAGTTCATTTAATCCTCTCATCCCCCTGCCCAACAGCATATTATGAATCAACATCCTTAAATCAGAGCTATCCCACTCCTCGGTCTATGCCCAAAGGACTTAAAAACAGCATACTACAGGGACACAGACACAACAATGTTTATAGCAGCACAATTCACAATAGCTAAACAGTGGAACCAACCTAGATGCCCTTCAGTAGATGAATGGATAAAGAAAATGTGACATATATACGCAATAGAATTTTATTCAACATTAAAAAGAATAAAATCATGGCATTTGCAGGTAAATGGATAGAGCTGGAGAATATAATGCTAAGTGAAATTAGCCAATACCAAAAAAACAAGTGCTGAATGCTTTCTTTTTATATAAATTTTAAAACTATATTATCCATATATCAAGTTTTCAAAAATACTTGAGTGTGAACTTAAATTTTTTTCTACTGAACAATCTATCTACACCTAAATCAGAACCAGGAAGCTTTAATTATTTTATCTTTCTACTCTTTGATAACTTGTATCTTGCTATTGTTTTTTTTAAATATTTTCTTGTCCATAGTTCAGTATTTTTCAGGTTGAACTTTAAAAAATTCTACTTAAATGTTCATCTTTTGCAGGAACACTCTTCAAGTTTTATTTAATATCCTTTCCTTCATTAAGCCATTCAACAAATATTTATTGAGCACTTACTGTGGGCCAGGAATTACACTAGGTATTGGGGGTACAACACAGAGCAAACAGAATTCCTTGTCCTGGTGGACCTTATGTTCTAGTGAGATAAACAGAAACTCAATGAACAGAATAGATTAAGTGCAATGAAGAACTTTGTATTTGCACTGAAGCCTAGTGGAAAGATTACATTGAGGATTTCTGATTCTGGCAAAAAATACTCATGCATTCCATTCAGTTGCCCCAGACATTTACTGGGAGCAGTTCCAGTCTGTGGTGGGGGTGTTAGAGCCAGAGATGCCCCTGTTGGCAGCTGCATGTCCTCTTTAAGGAGGAGCTGAGTGGCCCTCACCTTGCATGGCTGTGGCAAAGGCTAAAGTGTCGAACTTTCAAACAGGTCGATTTCAAAGTTCAGTGCCTATAACTTGTACATTTCTTATCTATTTATAATTGTTCTCTAACATTGTCTGATATGAGGGGAGTGGGATATTTTTCCAGACCATTGCAAAATTAATTAACCTACGTTTTGGAGATGTACTGTCCAACCTGCCACTTGGCCAAATCCTTAGCAATCTGTTTGCTCCTCAGGTTGAGAGTTTTATATCACCAAGGACGTCATCAGACAGTCTCATCTTTTCAGATAAGCCCGCTCATTTCTTTTTATTATCTTTTCACCAGAGCAGGTTTGAAACACAGAGGTGACTGGATATGTTCATGCCTGTGGGAACCCTTCAGTGTTGCCATCCAGGTTTGAGCTAGATGTTCTATACTAAGACAGAAGGAAAAAAAAAATTTCCAAATCGGTTTCCTCAGAAAATCTAAATCTCCAAAATTCACTTAGTAAATTGATCTAGAAATGTCTTCCCATGTCTGGCTGCAGAATTGTGTGCCCATACTTTCCCCCATTCCTAGCATTTCTGCTGGTGCTTTTACTTGTTCATGTCTCCATTAGACTTGCAAGAAAAATTTTTCCCTTATGAGTCTTTTCAAGGAACCAGTTCTTAGAAGTGTTATCATTTTTGCGTCTTATTCTTTTCTAATTTATTAATTCCCACTTTTATCTCCAGCATTCCTTGATTCATTCTTGTCTTAATTTTATTTTCCCCATGCTTTTAAAGAAGAAAATAGTGAGAGCTGTTGGTGTCTTCTCTTATCACATTGCTAATCCTCATCTAATAAGCACATACCACAGGCTGCATGGAGGTCGTGGCCAATGACACAGATTCTGGCAGGGTACCAGTTGACTGCGTTCATCTCTTGGCTCCGCCTTTGCCATCCATGGGACTTAGGCAAGCAGTTTCCACATCTGTAAAATGAGGATTATTATTATAATAAAACATCTCATAGGGTTAGCGTGAAGATTACTTGAGCTAATATTTGTAAAGCTTTTGAAGCAGGGCTTGGCACACAGTAACTGCTATGTAATACATGAATAAATTACATTTATGCTGTACTTTATCCTTTACAAAGCATTTCACATTAATTTTCTCCCTTAGTTATCATGACAACCCCATGAGGCAAACAATCCTCATCCCTACTTTATGTAAGATAAACCTGTTACTCCAACAAGTTGATTTAAATTTGTGAGTAAAGGAGCCAGATTTTAGGATTCTGTCTTCAGTGCATGGCCCAAAGAACCTCTTTTATTTGGGTATCATGGCGGACCAACCCAGATAGGGAAGTATATAGTTGGCTCAGCTTTAAGTGTTGGCAACAGTCTCGGCCTTTGAGTCCCTCTCCTGGGCGGTAAACAATTCATGACTGGTCTGGTCAACTTTCCAGAAGAGTTCTGGAACTTCCTGCCTCTTAGCCAGGTACAGGCAACCCCCAGAATCAAGGAGTGGAGCAAGACCTGATCTAAGTGCTACAGACATAGGTTCCAGCTGCACTTTTGCCCCCATTCAGTGAGTCTAAGCTAAGCCCCTGCCCTGTTGTCTCAGTTTTCTCAAATATGAATAGGGAAATCAATTCTGTTTAACTTCTTTCATAAGGCCACCACAAGATTCAAAGTATGCTGGTGTCAATGAGACACTCTGAAAGTTTATAAAATGTTCCACACGTGCCAGATTTTACACATGTAACAGATACCTACGTGGCCACTTCCTACGCTTACACAACCAGACATGAAAAGCAGATGTGGAAGCAGCTCTCAACCTTCACACCTGGCTCCAGAGTACTCTACCCAGGAAGCTTCCTCCAGCTCTCCCTCCTACTAAAAGGATCGTAATCTTTGCATAGGAGGGAAAAAAATCCTATACCTATCTCCAAACAATCTAATTTCCGATTAGCTTCTCCTCAATGGTGAACCGTGGGTAACAGATCACAACATAATTTTCCATGACACACCCAAAACTAAAAAGGAAAAAAAGGGACTGAGCACCTCTCTTGACATTTAGCTCTTCACTAATGGTGTGAGAGTGTGAGCCACCTGGGGAAAATAATCAAACCTCAGAGACTAAGCCAATTCTGTCCATGGCACCAGAACTATTTCCATAAACGTGTTTCTCCACAGTCCCAGACTCTTCCTCTGAAATATTTTGACACTTTAAACTTATTGTATTTAAGGTTCTTTTTTCCAACACTAACTGAATCTGTTTGTTAACTCAGTAATCTTTTCTTGATGAATAGCTACTTTGATTTTCCTAAAATTTGTAAAACAAAAATTGGAAGGAGTTGTGTAAAGTCCAGCCACAATCCTGGTGGGTGCATGTAGGAAGCAGATCTCTCCTGTTCCCTCCTATTTATTCCAAACAAAATCCCCTTCAAGCTCAAGGAGAGGTGAGCAGTTAGATGAGAGAGCCCTTTCGCCATTTGCAAATAAGAGAGAAAGAGACAGGGGGAGATTTCATGAGAGCAGACAGACTTCAACCTCATGTGCCATGTTCTTTCTTCACTTTGTGTATGTGGGAAGGATGGCACAGGGGTAGGGGACAAAGAAATCAATGTTCAAGGCATGTGCAGGAGAGGACCCTGGCTGAAGAGGCCATTGGAGGAGAGGGGAACCAATGGTCTGTGGCCACCATTGCTTGCCAGCCCTGTCTATTAAGTCAGAAATGACCTCCAAGCAAAAGAACTGTCTCTCCAAAGCTTTTGTGAACATGGACTGTTCTTGGCCAAATTTGGTGAATGTCTTTAAGGAGGAAGGCTGTTGTCAATCCTGGATGCTCTGCCCTCCCCTGACCACCCTGGGGCAGTGTGCAGAGTCGAAGGCCACCAACAGGTAGAAGGGAATCAGTGATTATTGGACATCTATTGCTTGTCAGATACTTGTTAATCAGCACACACACACACACACACACACACACACACACACACACCCGTACAAACACAGATACAATTTCATTGAAACCTTTAGAAAATTAGTTTCATGAGGGCAAAAATTATTGCCTGTTTTTGTCCACTATCCAGTACCTTAACACATGGCAGGTCCACAAGAAATGTTTGTAAAATGAATGAATAAGTCTTTCCAACTTGATGGGGAAGGGAAAATGATCCATTTTGTTGTGCGATGAGGCAGCTAAGTTTCAGAGATGTGAAGGAGCAGGTGAGCTGGATTCAAACCAAGGTATGTCTTGACTTCACAGTAGGTGCCTCCCAGGACACAGTGCAGTCCTCACGTAACAAATTGGAACGTCTACGGAGGGATGTGAAGACAGGGACTTAGACACATCCCACCAAGAATCAGGGACTGCAGCACAAGTCTGAGAAGATGAGCATCTCTGACACACTCAGGCTGCTCCTGCTTTCTGGACTTCTGTTCTCCACCAGAGAGAGGCAGGGATTAGACCAAGGGCGAATAGCTGACACAGGAACCACTGCTCCACGCACGGCTCCTATGACAGACAGTCCTCATTCATCATGGTGCTTGCTCCCTTTGAACTTGGACACCGCTTCATAAATATTCTCCACAGCACTCCATGCAAACACACCCATTGATTAAACTTGGCGTGCATGCTCACGGCTCTTTGACTTCTCGAGACTAGATCATCCCTGATGTCCCTCAAATTTATTTTTGCCCATAAATTCATCACTGCTTTTATCTTGCTCTGTCTATTAACATACAATGTACCACAAGCAATAAAAGTCCCCATGCTCCCCTGGATGCCGTGGCATCAAAACAAGGGAGTCTTGGACTCTGTGATTTACCCTCATAGAATCCTCCATTGAAACTGCCTTCCAGAGAGAAAATGTTCTAACTACAAATCATCTCAATATTTTTGACAAAAAGATTCAGACAATACCTCTCCCACAGACTGCATCCCCACAGCAAGCTTCTAAAGTCAAAAGTTGGGACAGGTCTTAGATTTGAAGTATTGGCCTCATGGACTGGCTTGTAGTCAACAGTTTTTTTGAGTTACACATACAGAGAAGAGTGCCATGAAATAAGATGACACTTTGAAAATAACATTATCGAAGCCACATCTTGTCTGGATTTTGGCCAAGCTTAAAAAAAATAAGGTGTTGGTGTTTTTGTTTGTTTGTTTGTTTAAATGCTAGCCTCACAGCTGGATATCTGGCTTTTAACAGTTTAACAGGAGTAAGAGAGAAGATTTTATGTTGATTTTTCTAGAGCTAACTTTTTAATAACACAATCAACCTTTGGTAGATCATAAAATATTTCACCAATGACATAAAAGCATAAAACTCAAATCTCTGGTTTAGAAACTCTAACATTTGTTGTTCTAGCAGGGTCATTGGTTATAACGAAACAGAAATCAAGTCAGATTGACTTAAATAGGAAGGAAATTATAGAAGAGTGTTGAGACGGATCATGGACTGAAGGCGTGGACTCGGGAGATAGCAAAGAAGTCTGACTACAGCCGAGATTCTGCTCCCTCCACCCCTCCACATTGCCATGAACCATGCCTCACTGTCCCTAACTCTGAATCCTTCTCTCCTAATTCGAAGTGCTAGGCAGAAGCTGCCTGTTAGTCACATTCAAGTTCTGGTGCAGGATCTAGCCATTAGGGAGGGAAGATAGAAGATACGTGTTCCCAACTTAGATTCTGCTAAAATAGACAAGTATTTAGGAACTGGGCGACCAAAGCCTGTTAACTAAAGCCTGTTACAATAAAATACACAAATGAATACAAAGTGAATATATCAGTGAAATACCTCGATCACAAGTGATTCTGACTTACTGGAGTCATTTTCTTTCAGGCAATGCACTGTATATAATACATAATAAACTGTTACATATTAAGCACTTCCAGGCAATGTTCTATGTATAATATATACAATATAAATCATCTACATCATCTCATTTAATTTCTCATAACACCCCCAATGAGACAAGTATTACCCTGTTAGGGTCAAGGAAAGAGTAACTCACTCAGGGTCACAGAGCTAGCAAACACCAGGGCCAGAATTTTCAGTGAAGCCTTCCTAAAGTGAGACTAAGGTGCCCTAACCACTACACCGCACGTCTCTCCATGAGCATTGCAGCCACAGCCTGGTTCAGGATTTGTGCTGACAAGGCATAGTGATGAGTGTTTATTCTGGCATTTCCTCTTCCCAGATGTTCCGTGAGAATTGAGTACATCTGAGCCACCATCAAAAGCATCATGGGCCAGATTTAAACGTGAATAAAGCACATGTCAGTCACCAATTATGACAAAAAAAAAAAAAACACGCAAAGGACATATGCAGGATACGTCACATGCTGCAGATTCCTCAAGGGCAAGCACTGCGCTTCTCTCTGGATCACCCTGCATTCTCACTACGTAGCACACTAACTGACTCTCTTGTACGGTCACAGCAAATTTTTAATTGATGGATAAAAATAAGCACTTAAAATGAGGTGAGGGCTCTTCCAAGCCTTTCATAAAGTGAGTAGTATCCCTGACTCCATCATGCACCTTGCCTGGGATCACATGGGAAGAAGGGGCGCAGCTGGTGTGCAAACCCTGGCAGACTGCACCTCACTTGGGACAAAGGCTTCAGCTTGAAGTGGATACAGACGGCAAGCTGCCTGTAGCGATTTGGGGCTTCACATTTGCACCTCTTAACTCCCACAAGAAAGAGGCATCCTTTCAGCAGTTCTGTTGAGAAGGATGAAACTTCCCAGAATTTTCCTACAGAACTCCCTGTCCACACACATTCTTCTGCATCTAGTTGGTCATATGCCCATTTCTAAACCGTTTCATACAGTCAAAGTGAAGTCCATGAGCTTTGGCCAAAGTGGCTAGTAAAATCAGATCAGGGAAGTATCAAGAGGGAGGGCAGGGTTACACCAAGTAGGGTCAGGCCCTGCATATGGAGGTTAGTTCAGATTCCCGTGGAGTACGCAGGCTAGTAGGAGATGATTAGATGCCTGAAAATAACTTGAGGTACAATTGCCCTGCCCTCCCTTATCCCTTGGAGATATGTTGCAAGACCCCCAGTGGATGCTTACAACCACAGATGTACCAAACACTTCAGATATGTTTTTCCTATACAGATGTATGGATGATCAAATTTAATTTATAAACTAGGCCTAGTAAAAGATTAATAAGAATAACTAATAGTAAAATAGAACAATTGTAAAAATATACTAAAAAAAATGGTGTAACTCTGATCTCTTTTTCTCTAAAAGTATCCTATTATACCTATTCACCTTTCTTGTGACATGAGATAATACAATTCCTATGAGATATAATGAAGTGAAGTGAGAGACATAGACACTGTGACCCATCATCAGGCTACTAGCTAAGGGTTATTTATACACAACCACTACAATATCACAGCAATGGATCTGACTACCATGACAGCTACTGAGTAACAAATAGGAAAGTAGCATATACAGGGTGGATACTCCAGACTACAGTGTGCCTTCCCCGCCCTTACCCTTGGGACCAGACACAGCATCTGAGAAGCAGGCAGAGTCTTTGAATACAGGAAGAAAGGGAGAAGCAAGTGAAACTTAATATGATATATTTCCTGGACTTCCTCAATTTATTCTTCCCCACCCTTTTTATCATTACCATTATATCTTCATTGACGTAATCGTTTTCTTGGTCTGTTTTTCCTTTTAAAAATATAAGCTGTGGGGGGGGGGGGACAAGGACCAGGCTTCTTTCGTGGCCCCCACACCCTCCACAGTGTCCCAAGGGATTGATAAATATCTGATGAATGAATACAACCTCTAAGATTTAAAGCTGCCTAAAAACTGTGCACACTATTTTTTCCCATCATATCTATTTCCTTCATCAAGGAAATAATATTGCTTATAGGAAGGGAGAAGAAACCTGGGCTCTAAGCCAGACATCTTTTCACAGCTTCAGTTGCTGGAAAGAGGCAAACCCCAAGTCACATGACTTTGTATTTAGAATATTAATTTTCCCTAGGTCATGCAGAAATAGCAATACTTTCCTTAATGAAACGCTCTTGTACTAATTTCTATTTGTATGCAAAAGACGTCATGGGTCTAACACATTGAGACGGTCTCCCCGACCCCGCAGCACAACCCGTATCTGCCTAGCAGAAGGCGGCGAAAGCTTCTGATTTATTACACATAAACAAAATGAATAAGATAACATTTTATTAGTTAGAAACCATTATAAAAACAGCAATAAAATGAGGCAGTACAAGTGGAAGATGCCCTTATCAATAAATCCTGGGAAGTTTAGGGCCCTGGTGCATGTTGTAATAATAAAAAAGATAATTAAAAGGATCAAATTACAGAACTGTATCATTTGATCAAAAAGCAGCCTTAAAACAATAGGAAACATCGGGGCAGTGATGGTCTGCGTATCCTTAACCTTTTTGAAAAGGAAAGACGACGTTTGAGATCCGAGTTGTTTTGAGCTCATGTGGGAAGAATCCATCTTTAGGTTGTGTCGCCTTTGAAACATGCAAATCCAGGCAAGAAATGGTTTCCTTTCAAATCAGTGTCTTTTAAAGTCTTTTTTCCTGGTGGTGAGCAGGGAATGGCTTTATTAAATTAGCCATGTCCATCCTATCAATTATGATTGACATTATAACTAACAATGGTAGGTGAGACAGACAGTTGGGTTACTTTTTCTGTAAGAGACTCTTGGTTTTTCTTCCCTTGGACTGAGAATCTTCATTTCATCCTGGAAAATCCTTATGACACATTGCAAATACTTTTTTTTTATACAAAGGCATCTCGGGGAAACAGAGACCTGGGAGGGTTTTCATTTCCCAGAGAGCTGTAGTCAGTTTTTAGAAAGTAAATTGTGTCCCCTACCCTCCCCCGCACTCCCTCCAGGTCAATGTCTCCCCTCCCCCATCCTGGTCAGTTTAATATGAGTCACTGCCTGAGCTTTGTTGTATGGAATAACATTTTCTCCTGGGAGTCAGTTCATGCAAAACACTCCCCGGCGCTGAGAGAGTGGAAATTTACCCATAAGACATTCTTCCAGCAGCAAGACCCTGGAGGAAACCTGATCAGAATGTTTAAAGACTTGACTGGCTCAGAACCTTAACTCCCCCAAAATTTCTCAGAGAAAAAAAAAATAATAGACCATATATTTAAGGTTTATGATTCCTGGCGACAACAGACCCAGTGAGATATGGTCTAATTTGGAAAGAAAACTGAAAATGAGTAGATTATTTCTGATATTTTGTCTGCCACTCTGTTTTCCACCGTGATTTCTCTTCTCTGTGTTCCCCCTTCCCATTTTGGTTTATGGTCTCTGCAGTCATTCGATTGATCAATGTATGAACTTTCTTTTAAACAACTGCCACACACTCAATACTTTACGTTATGCCAAGTAGCTATTATTTTGCAACATTTTTATAAACTCAGATGTATTTTTCTGTACTGTGACAATCGATTTGCCACTAAAATAATACATTTGTTCATAAATGGTATAAATCACAAAAAGCTTAGTTGGGAGTTCCTTATAAAAAGTTTTAAAATAATCTCATCTTTGTAACCCAAATAGAATTCATAATATAACATTAATGTAATTAAGAATATAATATTAACATAAATATATAAAAGTAACAATGTAATATAATATACAGAATGTACATATACATATATAAACACAACCACATATATGCCTATACATATATACATATGATATTTTGAAAGAGTGAAAATCAGTGATCATAAAAGCCATGGAATTGGGAATCCAGCTCAATAATTTCGTTTCTTCCTCATCTCAAATGGTGATGTGAAAAGTTGGGAGGGATATAATTTCACCCAAGGAAGCTCCCATCTGAGGTTCTAAACAGCTGGCAAGAAGCAGTCAACTTGAAAGGACATCAAAAGATATCTGCTAGATAGCCAGGTAGCAGAGGTCTGATGGTACCTGGGCTAGATATTGTGCCTTTTTTTTTCTTTATTGAGAACATTGTTATCCAGGTTTTCAAAAGTACATTCATAATACACTTTACTAAATAGTATGTACAGTTGCACAATGTATGCCTGTATAGAAACCCTGTTAAAATTTTCAAAGTTTGCAAACTGGAAGAATAAGTGAGTGGTTCATTTAATTTATTTTAATCAGTTATATCAGGAAAATGCAATTCTATTGAAGGGAAACCTTTGCAGAAGCAGAGAGCAATTATGTTTTGCGTGCGGAGTACTCTTTTTAAAAAAGACCATGTGTGCAGCATAAAAAAAGCTTGGTAATGTCAATCATCTTGATTTCAAATTCCTTCAGTGCAGTCCTTAAACAGTGCAAAAATTATAGAAAGCAAAAGCTATTTCTCTCAAGATTCTGTGCAGCTGTTTTTGAAATTCTTGAACATTCGTGATACCAATGTGTTTCTAATGGTACCGGTTTTTAGAGGTAAAAATTACTATGTTAAAGCTCTTGATCTTATTTTAAATAGATATTCTCACATCCTATACTTCCAGGGAATAATTCACCAAAGAGGCCCCTTGTGTGAGCTAAACTTTCACTAAGTTTAGCAATACGATTTCCCTCACTTATTAACATCACGTTATGCAAAAAAGTAGTTGAGAATTTGAGAAGTAGATGGTAATGGTACAAAATGGCAGGCTACTTCAAGGGAACATGGTAAATAGTTGAAGATGTTGGTGGAAGGTATGTAAGAAAATTTTTGCAGAGAATAACACATTTCCAAAGACAGATCTAAAATGCTGTCTAGAGAGAGCAGGGATCTCCCTACCACAACCATCCTACCATCTTTTCATGGCTTTGGGAAGATTTAAAAAGAAGTCAGTGCATTTCACAAGTAAAAACAATCATGTTTTCTTTCCATATAATGTAAGTAAACCAACTTGGAGCTCAATATTGAGTTGCAATCACTTGAGATACGGTAACACAAAACCTGTCCAGGTATGATTAACAAAGACCTTTGATTAAAATATGGTAAGATAGATGGCATGTGACAGGTAAATCCCTCCAGTTCATTGCACAAGCTCTCATTGTCACATATATTCTTAGATTCGGGTCATTTTCTGGCCTGTAGCTTGGGAACTTGTGAAGATTTCATTATTATTAGAAATTCAACCAGTAGGTTGAAACTTTGAACAAATACTTCAAGTCACCTGGAAAAAATGAATCACCTAAAAGTATGGTGTCAGTTTCACAACCCGACAGCCCCCAGCTTAGAAAGGTACTGAATACCAAAAGGTCATTGGTAAGCTGAAAATTTTAGTATTCAGAAAGCATCTTCAATTTTGTTTATTATGAGTGGTTTCCTAAGTTAGCAAAACAAAGCCTAGTTAACTCATAACAACCCAGATGAGGGTGTTAATTATAAAGCATCATTGTCATAAAGACATCTTTTGACCACTTATGATATCTGCAATTGGAGAGAAATATTTTTTAATTCCAACTTTTAGGTGAGACTACTTCACTTTGAGCAGATCCTCCCACCCTAATTCCCTAAGTGGAGACAAATCACTTGAACATCAGAAAGACCAGCCCATACACATGAATACCAAGACTTTGTTAACTCTTGACAACTCAGAGAGGCACTTTTCTAGTGGTATTCATTAGATCACTTTGAATCAGGTAGAAAATGATTGTGTATCTGGCCAATCAATCATCAGCTGAATGACCTTGGACCACCCACTGTCTCTGTGCCTCAGAGGGTTGTGGAATAAGTGGGATTAATTTTCTGCAGTAGATATTGTTCTTTGCCTCACCAATCTCTATTCCTCTTTCAGATGTGGCCCTGATCTTCACTGGAGAATATTCTCCCTCCACTTAGCTCTCATCTACATGGAACTGGGTGTGGGGGGTGTCATTCTATCCCAACCTTGGGGTGGAGCACATCGCCTGAGCCTGCCAATCAAAATTGGCTTCAGGGTGACTGCCTCGATATTGGGCCACCTACCTGAGCTGGTCCAATAAGAGTGGGTCTCAGAATGTTTTTTCCTGGGAATTCTAGGACAGAAGTGCTTTTCTCTACAGGGTCTAAATCTGGAAGGACATGGTTTAAGAGCACCTGGAAGACATCATCATTTACTTTTGTGATTCTAGTAGTTCTCAATAGGGGGACATTTGGTAATATCTGGGAACATTTTTCATTATTATGATTCAGAGCAGTGGCCTTCTCTTCCCATCTAATGGATAGGGAATGGGTTGCTTCTAAACATCCTGTAATGCACAGGATGGATCCCCATAACAAAGAACGTTCCATCCCAAAATGTCAGTGCTGAGGTTCAGAAACTATGCTTTAATTGCAGGGTTATATCTAGGAACATCAAGTATAGTTGGAGTATAGGAATCCCAGTTATGGGGAGGATCCCAGTTGAGGCAGGTGGATCACAAGTTCCAGGCCAGCATGGACAATTTAGGGAGATCCTGCCTCCAGATCAAAAACTAGGGATGTAACTCAGAGGTACAGCACCCCTGGGTTCAATCCCAGTACTGTTAGTAAAGGAGAAGGAGGATGAGAGGGATAGGGAGAAGAACAGGAAGATGGAGGGAGAGAGAAGAAGAGGGGAGAGAAGAGAGAGAGGGAAGAGAGAAAATGACTACTGAAGAAAGAAGAAAAATTGACTGTAGGTGACATTGTTTGAATCCTGGATAAATTCACAATTTATTTTATTTTATTTTTTGTCAGGCATGCCCAAAAATATCTTAACTTAGTAGATGTGGGACATAATGAGGGTACTTCATGAGTAATGTAGGTACTTCATGAGTGGTTATTTTCATTAAAAGTTACCACTCACATGAGATTCAGATCCACCAGTGCTCAAGGACCAGATGCTATCTACAAAAGGGTTACATATTTGTGCACCCCACGACACACATTTGTGCCCTCAGCTGTGTTCTTACTGCATTCCACATTGCTGACTTTTACTGAGAAAACACATAGACTCAGAAAATTGTGCCATTTTGTCCAGAGTTTGCAATTTCCTCTGGTTAACCCATGCATCTGATAGACTGAAAAAATGAAAGAAAGAGAAAGAAATCGGTGCAAGATTTCTGCAAAAATCACCAAGCCTTTCTTTTTAAAGTGACTACCAGTTTGTCCATGTAACCCAGAATGATGCTTTGAAAAGTTGCTTTATGAAATAACATGTAGGAGTGAAACGATCTCCTTTATAGTCCCTGTTTTGTCTTCAGTTTTTGTTCATTTAGATTATATGATGGAAGGAGGTGGTATCCTAAATTTATTGACAAAAGTTAGATTTTTTTTCTTTGTTTTTAATGCTGCCCGTTTCCACCAGAGGTGGTTAAAACACACAGACACAGAGACACACACACACACATTGACCATTGGATCAACTCAAAGTAATTATCACGTTTCTTGATTTCCCAACTCTTCAGCTTTAAAGAAATAAGTTTCACAGGATTTTCACTCTTAACATTTGTGCATTTTCATTCCTTCGTATGATATGAATATATTATACCAAGATATATTATATAAATGAGACCATTATTCAAGATGAGAATCTTCTCTACTAACAGCATCACTATTTGTAGCACATAAGGCTAAATAAATGTCTCCCATGAGTGACTAAATGCAAAATAAAAAGTAACCACTCAACTTTAATAGTTTAAAAAATGCTATTAAACATAATGGCTTCTTGACATTCAAGTAGCACTATGTTTTAAGTGATCTTCATTTTTTTTTAAGAACTACTTTATTTTCATTTTAAATATTGATGGCAACTCAAGTTCTCCAGAGTAAGGAACCATAGGAGGAAGCTTCCCTAAGAAAAATAAATTACTGCAGACTCTGAAGTTCCAAGGTGTGATATTTTTTTTTTGTTTTTGTTTGGGTTTGTTTTTGTTTTCTCCGGAGGCTATGTAATAACATCATATAAATGAACAACTTGAAAAACTGACAGAACACTCTTATTTCTCAAGATTTTCTTCAATAGCTGCTGGTTTGTGCTGTGGACCACATCTGCTCCTTCCTCACTTTGACCTTGAGGGGGCGCTCGGATATCCATCAAGGAAACAGGAAGAGCAAGATGGCTCCGTGGGTCCACCCCAGAACAAATTGTTCACGACAGGGATGAGGCAAGAAAAGGAGGGAGACAGGGATGGGAAGTCCTGAAGGGTGCAGTGACCTCTTTGTTTCCTTATTCCTCACAGGAGACCAGCACTTGAGTCAAGCTCTGAGGAAAAAGACATCTTCAGGGAGGTGGCAGGTATACCAAGCCTGATTTTAGCCTAGAATTACGTGAAGGAGCTTTAAGGTCTGTCTCTTACCCCACTCCAATCCATCAGGATAAAAGGAGAAACTCCTGGCTAGGAACAGTATGTCTAGCTGGCATTCCCTATTTGTATCACAAGAACAAATGATATGGTGATACCCGTGGGATCAGCCAGGACTCAGGGTGAGCAGAGACGTGAGCCAAGCTCTGAGATGAGCAGCACCTTCAGTGGATGATAGACTGGAAACGTCCCATCTCTGTCTTCTAGACCCTCAGCTCTCTGAGGGCAAGGCCTGGGTCTGTCCCACTACCTACGAGAGCACCTGTCACATGGCAGGCGTGAAACCTATCAACCACTTATTGAAGGAAAACACAGTGAAACCAATACCTATGTAAAGACCTTCAGCAAGCAAGTACTCTCACCTTTCCAGATATCTCCTACCCCAGAGAATATAAAGGATGAAATAAATTATTTCTCTGGTCCCATGTAGCCCTATGAATTTATAAAGCATGTCCTCTATGATGTAAGCCCTAAGTTTGCAGATACCTATCCAGCCAACCACCTGTTCCTTATATGAATCATTTGATGCCATTTTGGAAAAATTAAATATATGATGTTATATCCCAGATTAAGTGTCTCTGTCATGGTCAAAATGAATATCAAGGCCCAACCCATATCATCTCCAGAGAGTCCCCCATTCTGGCTGCTATCCAACTGGGATATTTTCTTCCTGGGGTGATCAACAGCATTATTTATCCTGAGTGCTCAAAGATTTCATCCTTGACTTACGCAGAACAGTCATATTTGATATTCTGCCATAGGAAGAAATTATCAAATTCTATTTATTCCATAAAGCATAATCCCCGTCGACAGGCATGTTAGCAGAGCCATATGAATACTGATTTTGGCGTAAAGTCTGTGAAGGCCTAAGCTCAAGAGGACACTTGACCTCATTGAACTCTAGTATCCTGCCTGACACGGAAATACTTCTTGTCTCATTGACCTGTGAAGATACAATGAAACGACGTATGTGAATGTCTGTCTACAGGTAACAGAAAAACTCTTATTGTTTAAGCTCTTCATTTGCTCTGACATAGAAATAATAATTTCAGGGGTTAAAAAAAGTAAATAATAAGCTCTGTTTGGAAAATGAGAAATTGAAAGACCTAAAAAGGAGACTGAATTTAGGAGTTGGAAAATTTAAAATACCTTTTCTGTTTATCAAACATATAATCTTGAGAGAGTCTCACTCTATTTCTCAGAATCTACCATCCTCTTTTGTAAAATAAGATGAATCATGAGTTCCTAGGAAACACTCAGCAAATTCTGAAGCATTATTCAAATATTCAGTGCCAATACCATCATTACAGTAGACAAAGTCGTTCAAGATCACACTAATGACACTAATAACAGCAGCTTAGAAAACGGGCCTGGACAGATGGGAAGCAGCAGCTAAAGATATGCCAGGCTTATGTTCTGGAACTGGAGAGACAATGGTCATTTCTAAAAGTTTAGTGGCTTTTTTTGACCATTAGGAAGCAAAGAAAGCAGAATTCAAATTGCAACCAGTTGCGGACACTTCCAGCGATCCCAGCAGCCTGGACCAGATGAGGTGGAAACTTGACCTACTTACATTGTGCCATATTCAGAATTACTTCTTGAGATGCAACCCTCACCCTCATTGACTTTACTAGAAGCTTTTTTCCTGGGATTCTCGTGCATTGTCTGTCCATACATGAGATTAGGAAAATCACATCCAAAGACAAGAGACAATGCTGCAAAGCAGAAAAATTCATTGGTGAGCTTCTTTAAACCGTGACAGTGAAAGGCATAATGGAGGAGAACACGCTCTTGTGTCCACCCTGAGTGTTTCAAAGGCCACCCCTGACGTCAGATAGGATATATTCTTTGGAGATGTTAATATTGCCCCAGAGTTTCCAAGAATCCACAAATCACTCTTCACAAAACCAGTCCCCACCGTTTTTGACAAATACTGACAATCCTCAGCAAACCAGAGCGAGATGTGAAGTACTTTTTCAGGGATGAATGACAAGTTGGGAGGAGTTGATAGTCCTCTGGTAGGGTGGGCAATGGAGGGCCAAAAACCCTAGCCAGTGATTAATCTCCAGGAAATGCCCGGGGCCAAGGTCATTATTGCTTTTATAATCTAAAAACAAAAAGAAAAATAAAGAAGGCACAGAGCTCGCTCTCTCTCTCTCTCTCTCTCTCTCTCTCTCTCTCTCTTTTATGGGTGATACAGTTTCATTTGGCACATATTGAGCATTTCTAGAGATTTAATTAAGCACTCAGATTGCTTGAGTGGTCTCAATATTCAGTGTCTTTTATAGAGTTCTTTAATGACTATGCATAGAATTATTCTGGATACTTTATGGACCATAGCAAGTGAAGCTTTATGTCTTTCCCCAGAATACAGTGAGCCTTCTACCACCACTCCTTTGTTTTAAAAAAGGCTGTCATTGCTGTGGTTTATTGTCATTGTTGTTTTGGGGTGGGGGATTTTAGAATCATGTCTAGAAAAGTGTAACCTAAAAATTAGAGACAGTTAATTTACTGAAACCAAAAAGCATTTGGCTTTGCCTTTTGCCAGTTGGTTCCAATGAAATTCCAGTGATTCCTTACAGGACGGTGCCAGGGTCCAGTAAATAAGGAGAGGCAGCACACCCATACTGCCTTCGCTGATTTGCTTTAATTTCTAGGTCATAAATACATAAAGAATACTTCAGAACCAAGGAAATAGCTTTGAACAGAGTCTGTAAGATTGTATACACACACAGCAGCATAGACCAATAATTAAGGGGACTGGGATCTTGGGCAAATTACTTAACCTCTCTGTGTCTCAGTCTCTCCAACTCTAAAATGGGGTTGACATAGCTCTTTCCTCCTAGGCTGTTGTACAGAGTAAGTGAAACACACATGAAATCACTTAGAACAAAGTCCAGCATGGCACACAATATGGCATGTGCGTTAGCTATCATCATTGTATTCTTGTGCTCAGAAGACAATATGCAACCAAATAAATCCATAAACCAGATGTTTATAAATAGTGATAAGTGGTGTCCAAAAAAATGCAGTGTAATTGGAGTGGGATAGACTTATTAGGAAATTCTTCTCTGAGAAGTAGCATTTGTGCTTAGCCTGGAATTATTAAGGTCTTTCATAATGCAAACTGGGCGGGGTCGGGGGAGTATTCCAGAGAGAGGGAATGCCAAGTGCAAAGTCTGTATGCCAAGTGCATACCTTTAGGAATATGCCTAGCCAGGCCTGTACAGCTATGTGACTGGAAGAAGTTTAGATATGAACATTTTTAACTAATAAGCAATTTGGATTTTGTTTTAAATGCAATAATAACCATTGTAATAGGGGGCCAGGGAGGATGTTGGATAATTGTTTTTGTGTTTTAAAGCAGGCTCTGGGGGCTTTGAGAAGGGAAAAAGGAGGTTGGGAGGGGCAGAGGAGGAGGGAGAGGAGTGTTCCTCTTGCGGATTGTGTAATACCAGCCAATTCACCCTTGTTTCCTCAAGGAGCTCAGCTGAGCGCCTGCTGTGTGAGGGCCTGCATTGGCCAGGTGTGTGAGTCTATCTGAGCTACTGTACAAAACACCACGAGTTGGGCAACAACATTTATTTCTCAGTTGTGGAGGCTGGAAGTCCAAGATCAAGGGTCCGGCAGTGTGGGTGTCTGGTGAGAGCCTTCTCTGTACAGCCCAGCGTCTCGCAGCGTCCTCACTGCGGGGAAGCATCCTCAGCTCTCGAGGCCTCTTTTGTAAAAGCGCTAACCACACACACCAGGGCTGCCCACTCATGACTTCATCTCCTTCCCAAAGGCCCAGCCTCCTGCCGCCATCAGCTTGGGGATTTGACGACAGGCAGGGGTGCTCAACCTCTCAGAACACAGCCGTGGGAACAATACAAGATGATACAATGGGCCGCTGCACTACAAGGGCTTAGATCCATGGTGACACTGACAAGGAAGAGTGGTGAGGAGTTTACAAGTCCTGCCAAGGCAGGCCCCCAGGATTCCCACGGATTCCCCACAGAAAATGGTCAAACCTCCCTGAGAGAGAAGAGGTAGCAAAGGCTTCAAAAAAACAAATGAGACCAGAAGCAAACTTTAAAACGCAAACAGGTGGAGATGGGAATGTTCATGAGAACAGGAATATGGAAGAGTGACTCTACCTGTTGATCTGGGCCAAGGCGACCTGGACTGTGTGATCAAAGGCCCATCTGGAAAGGGCACAGGTGAGATCTGGAAGGGTCTTCGGTACCCACTAAGTACCATGTTCTCCATCCTGCCAGCCTACAATGTGCACTGGGAGTGAGTGAGGGGAATTGTGCTAGGGAGACTGTTCATGGCAGTCAGCCTGATGAATTAGAATGGGAAAGACTGGTGGAAGAGAGGAAGAAGAGCTCATGAAAGTCCTAGCAAAGGTCAGGCATGGTGGTACACACCTGTAATTCCTACAACTCAGGAGGCGGAGGAAGGAGGATTGAAAGTATGAGGCCAGACCCAGCAACTTAGTGAGGCCCTAAGCAATTTAGCGAGACCCTCTCTCAAAATGAAAATAAATAAATAAAAAGGGCCGGGGATGTTGCTCAATGGTTAAGCACCCCTAGGTCCAATCCCCAGTGAAAGAAAGAAAGAAAGAAAGAAAGAGAGAGAGAGAGAGAGAGAGAGAGAGAGAGAGAGAGAGAGAGAGAGAGAGAGAGAAAGAAAGAAAGAAAGCAAGCAAGCTAGCTGAGGCTGAGTGAAGAGAATCAGTGGGCTTAATCTCCAAGGAATCTCATCAGATCTGCACAAGGAACAGATGGATGGATTAAGGAATGGATAGTTATCTCCAAGGTTCATCACCTGAATAACTGGGTATTATTTGGATCACCTGATCTGCAGTTACCAAGCCTTGTAAAAATCATGGAAAAGTTAGCAATAACCCTTCTAGGAGATAGATAAGGATAAATGAAAGAGACAAGACGGCTGCTTCTTGTCTTCTTTTGAGGTTCTGGAGGGGTCCCTATTCACAGCAGAAGCATTTTAGGTGGACACACTGTGCAGAGTCAGGAGAATCTCTTCAGCTAGACAGGACAGCTCCAGGACCTCCCTCCCTCAGCCCCCCTGATTTCCTGTGTTGGAGGCAAAGGCTCCTTTTCCTATGTGGGAAGAATGGTGGTGGCCAGCAGCCTCTTCTAGGACTCATCAAAAACCCAGAAAAGAAGCAGAGAATCCAAGCTTAAAAAAAAAGGGGAGTGGGGGTTAGGGGGTGAGAGTGATGACCAAGCCTTCCCTACACAGGAGGACCTCGAGTGCCCCTGTCTTATCTTTGTTCTGGTAGGAAGAGGACTCAGAATAAAGACCTCCAATTTAAACTCCCAGACAATAACCTCACCCCTGAAATTGAGGCTCAGCAAAATGCCTCCGAACCTGACCTGTCCATGACAGTATGGCCAGCGGTACATACTGTTCTGACCCCAGGGTATCCCCTGGAGTCACAGGAGGTAGGACAACAGGTTGAGAGAAATGGCTCAGGGAGAGAAGTGAGTCTTGTTTAACTAACAACAAATAACATGAGCAAGTTTCCAGGGGAAAGCTTCAGCTTCAGTCAATAAACATGGCAAATAGTGTTAAGTGGTTCAAAATAAAATAAAATGGTTTAATGTGAGAGGAAAGGTGGTAATGTGATGTAACCATCTTGATTTTAATGTAACCGTCTGTGCAGGGAGTGGGTTGTCCTGCCTAATCTTTAAGTTTTGGGGATTCTGAATTTTCAGGATTCCAAGGGGCTTCATAGTTTACTTGATACAAAATTTCCAGCCTTTCCTAAGAAATCTCATCACGTATAAAATTCCATCTATAGTTTCTTTTTTTCTGTTCAATTTCTTTATTAAAATTCTTTTTTTTATTTGTTTTAATTAGTTACACATGACAGTACAATGACCTTGACATATCATACGTTTGAATCAGATGGGATATAATTTCTCATTTTCCTGAGTATACAGGTTGCAGAATCACATTGGTCATGCAGTCACATATATATACACAGTAATAATAATATCTGTTTCATTCTACTATCTTTCCTATCTCCCTCCCAACACTTCTTTCTACCTAATCTGGAGTAACGCTATTCTTTTTTTTTCCTCACATCTTCATACATGTATTTTGTATAACAACGAGGAAATTTCTCCTCTGCTCGGCCTTTATGAATGGGGCTATGTATGTACAGTTATGTGACCATGGAATTTAGGTTTGAGCATTTCTAACGTATGAAGATGACTTCTGGCATTTGGAAAGAACCTCAATTTATTTCCAGGCTCTAATTATAAAGTGCGCCAATCTTCTAAACAATCAAGGTGAGAAATTGTGGATGAGCAAGGCTTTGTAGGACCCCACACACACACACATATGGGAACACACTTAGCTCAGTGTCTTGCAGAACACATGCTTCACCTACATGTGTCAGTAATAAAAGAATGGACCACTCTTTCTTTGCTTCCAGAGTTCTGCTTGAACTTCTCTTAAATGCTTATTCCATTCTGTCTGGTAATAAAATGAGTAATTAATAGAGCCTTGTAATTAATAGGTCATAAAGTACAGGTCTATGCAGAAATGATCTTTGCTCCTTCACAGCACCTGGCAGCATAACAGACTGTGAGAAAATCCTTCTTCAGCAAATTAGAAGCTGGTCCTCCTGGGTTTGCCGGGAACCACGTGAGGCAGCTGGACACTGAGGGACACCATGGTCTGCACTCATCACTGGACCTCTCTGGACAGCTATTCCCCTGTGCTTGTCTGAGTCTCAGATGGGAACTGGAGATAGGCATGGCTGCTGACCAAACCCCCATTTGCTCTTCTTGGTGAGGAAAGGGGAAAAGAGTGTGAACCTTGTTGTCTTTATCTTTAAGCAGCTTTGGCCAGAGCAGGGGCAGCCACATTTCATATGAGAGGTTCCAGGTTTCTCTCTTCCTATGAGAGACATGACACAGCATTAAAACCCAAAGACTGGGATTCAGTCTTTAGTCCTGCTCTTCCATTAAGTGACCTTGGAAAAGTCACCCCTCCCTTGCACACGCATCCCAGGCCCCGCTCTGGGGTTGAGCTTCTCTAGAATGAGGGTCAAACTCATTCAGAGGTTCTCCCCATTAGCCTTCCTCCTCACCTCCAAGATAGCCTAGGGCTCCCAGGAAGGGGACTTGGGTCTGCCAGAGCCACAGCATCCCTCTTGTCTTCAGGCACACGGGTCAAAGCCCTTGCTTGCACAGCTGCACCCGATGTCAAAGGGCCTCCCTGAACACGTTATTATTTTAAGTAGAAGACCAAAAGTGAGAAGCCGTTACATTTCCAGCTTTTAATGCTCCAGAGTGTGGACATTCCACAAGGTTCAGTGGCAGCACATTCTGAAGGAGCAAGGATCTGCAGGGAGCCTGGGTGCCAGCGCTACGTAGATGTTTAAACAGACCCACTCATTGCTCTTTGATTCACACTAATCTAAGAGTGAATGCCAGTGTTATCACGACCATGGAAGTTCGATGAGCCATCGGTAGGCCCAGCAGGTAACTAGAACAATAGCAACTAATGCAATCGTCTAGAAGAAGTTGAGATATTTTTCATATTTTCAAAAGCTTTCACTTATAAGTAATCTATGTTCAAGAGGAAAAGACCAAAAATAAACATTAGCATAAAAAATTACTCATAATTGTTCACAAGTAAGTTCCTAATCCTTGTCCTTTTGCAAAATGTAAATATTTTAATTAAAATTGGATGAGATGACGCACACAGCTTTTAATCTGCTTTTTTTACTCAACAATGTTTGATCATCACTTTAGGTCAAAGAGTACTTTGCAGCACCAGTGATTAGGTTTTGGATTGTTTGTCTAATTTCTGATAGAAATAAAGTTTTCCATACACTGGATATTCAACAACTGTCATGAATTCAAATTGTCATCTGTTATTGGAAGTATCAGCCATTTCCAGTTTTTTCCTACGGCTACAAACACATTTGCAACCAAACCTTTGCCTTATTCAAGGAATTGCTAGATCAAAGTGCATGAAAATTTCTTTAAAATTTTTAAAACATGCAACTAAAATATTGTACCACCATTAATTTCATGCTTACGGTCAGTATGTGAGAGTACAAGTTTGCCTTCTCCCTGTTAAAAATGGGACAGTATCATTCTAAACAAGGTTTAAATGTCATGGGAAGAAATTATCATTCCCACTTTGCTCTTCCCAACTCTATAGCAAGACTCCTTAGTCCTCTTAGGTTCTCTCCTTCTATCCTAATCTAGAGCAATTTAAGAAATCTTGGGTCAGTGGCCCAAAGATGTAGCACCAAATGAAGTCAGCTGTTCATCGCTGTGAACAAAGTCCCTGAGAAGAACAGTTCTGATGAGGAAGAGTTTGTTTTGGCTCACAGTTTCAGAAATTTAATCCCTGGTTAGCTGACTTCACTGCTTTGGGCCAGAGGTGAGGCAAAACAAAATGGTAGAAGGGTGTGGTGGAGGCCAGGAAGCAGAGAGGAGGAGGAATCAAGGGAACAAGATACAGGCACCAAAGGCACATCCCCAGTGACTCCTCCAGCCACACCTCCAAGTGCCTACAGTTAACACACAGTCAGTCCTTTCAAATTGTTAATCCATCAAATAGATCATCCACTGATTAGGTCACCCATCTCAAAATCTAATCATCTTACCTCCTGCATCAGCACAGGAGCTGAGGGGGACCACCTCATATCCAAACCATAACAGCCACGGAATGTATTTTAGTTCCCAGCACGTTCTGGGATTGATTATGTGAGTCTAAGCTCTCACCTGAGAGCCAAGTCCTGCCACTGACTCCTCTAGCTCATTCTCTGACAGCGTGCCAACAAGCGTTCTGCTTGTGAACCATGTGGGGCAAACGGTGGTGCCCCAAATGATATGTTTGTGCAGAACTTGTGAGTATGACTTCATCTGAGAAAAGGGTCTTTGTAGATATAATTAAGAACTGCAAGATGAGATGGTGTCCTGGATTAGAGAGGGCCCTAAATCCAATGACGAGTATATACACTAATAAGAAAAGAGGAGAGGAGAGGTCACGGCAGAGGTCTCGTGAAGACAGGAATTTGAGTTTTTCAGTTACAAGGAAAGGATCTCCTTCAGCCACCATACTTCTGGAAATTATTTGCAGCCCCATGAAACTAACACAAGACCCAGCAAAGGAGTCCTGTTCTGAGTGGTTCTCAGTCACTGAGAGATAGCCGTTCATAGACTAGCACCTCAGGAGCTGATGGTCCCCATTAATCAGGCCAACATTTTTTTAAAGAGAGAGAGAGAATTTTTTAGTATTTATTTTTTTAGTTTTCGGTGGACACAACATCTTTATTTTTATGTGTTGCTGAGGATTGAACACGCTACCGCTTGAGCACATCTCCAGCCCCCCAACATGTTTTGAGCACCTAAAATATGCCAAGCCTTCTTCAAGGGCTGGGTGAAAACAAAAGTGAAGACATAGCTCTTAGCTTTGAGAGGCAAACATTAAATAAATAGCGACAATAGCTACGGTGCTACCGACAGGCAGAGTGAGCAGGTTGTACAGTGAGAGAGGACCTCATTGACCAAGAACTTGGACCCTACCCTGTATGTGATGGAGCTCTTAGAGGATTCTAAGCAACTACTACCCGCACCTGGAGGCTCCTCGGATACTGGAGTTCCCTACTTTCTCTGCTAAGGCCAGCTTGGGCATCTGCCTGTGGCCTGTTGTGGGATGCACCTGGTTCTAGGTCTGTATGTCCTGACTTTCTCTATGACACATAACCAAGTTCCTCTATCGTCCATTCTCCAGGTATCTGTGGTCATGGCCAGTGCCCCTGAGTACACAGATTTAACTCCTGGTCTCATCTGCTTGACCAGACGAGGTGTGCTACATTAATTCATTTATTCATTCCTTCAAGAATTCTTTATTCAGCAAAAACTGTATTTCCAATAGCAGGTGATTACTTGAATACTTGATAGTTATCATCAACCCCATGGTTGGAAAACTATATTTCTACAAAAATGGGTAAAATTCAGTCCCTGCCCTTAAGATGCTTATGCTTATCGTCTACATTCGCCTTCTTGGGTTGCCAGAACAAAATATTATAGATGGGGTGGCTCCACCACAAAATTCATTTTCTCATAGTTGTGGAGGTCAGAAGTCCCTGCGGTGCCAGCAGGGTTTGTCCATGGCGAGGCCTCGGCTTAGATGATTGCCTTCTCACCACGTCTGCACACGGCCCTTTCTCTGTGTCTACACTCCTGGCTCTTTTCCTCCACCTCCAAGGACACCAGTGCTATTCCATTAGGGCCCTATCCTTATGGCCTCATTTAAACTTAATTAGCCTTTAAAAGGCTCTATCTGCAAATACAATCACATTGGATTTGATATGAAGCCCTAATCAAATATGAATTTGGGGGTGGGGAGACCACAATTCAGTCCCTAGCACCATTTAATTGGAAAAGGCAAACAGAGAGAGAGATAACTGACATAGGATGGAACAAATACGGTAAAGATACTGTCATTTCTATGGTGCAGCATCCAAGCTGCCCGGATGGCTATGGAAAGCAGAGAGAACATTATTCAGGTGCACTAGAGAGAGTCCGGAAATCCAGGGAGAGAGAACGGTTTCGGTAAAGCACTGACAGGAAACAGCATTATCTGTCAGGTGGATGGCAAGGCTTCAAGATGACCAAGATGCAGACAGAGTGGCGTGGGACACAACGGAGGAGAGCCTCCAAAGCCAGGCTGTGTCCTCCCAGAGCCCATCTCTCTCCTGGCATCTGGGTCACAGACTAATTACCCATGCTACCCCCATTGTGCCTTCCCTCCTCACTCCAGCTGTGACACTACTGTCCTGGGTCTCAGTCCCAGACAATTTAGAAGAAGAGCCTTTTGTATATCGAATAGCACTTTACAGTTTACAAGACATTTCACCACATCATTTGACCCATACAACTACCCAACGGACGAGAACATGTATCATAATATCCATTTATATGATGAAACTAAGAGAATAATAGTAGGAATGAAAATAATAGTACTAATTGTCTCACCCATGCACAGAGGGCTGTTAGAGGTTGTGTAGGGCTAGAACCCAGACCATCTGCCCATCTGCACTTGGATCTCTCTCATTCTCTTTTTTCACATTGCCAGCATTTTCCTCTGCTGTTTTCTTCGTATGTCATGGTTTTCTAGTGATGCGTCTATGCTTTGACAGAGCTTTCTGGAAATAATGTGTTAACCAATGGAAGAAAACTCTCAGAGTGGGAGTGTTGGGGCTGGCAAGATTTTTTTTTTTTTTTTTTGGCCTGGCAGACCTGTCAAAAGCCCATGGAATCACACATCTGCCTCACAAAGGGCCAACCCAGAGCAAAGACCATGGGTATACTTTGCCAAGAGTGAATTAAAGAACTTCCAAGTCAGGAAATGCTACGCTAGGCTTTTCTGTGGTTCTAACTTGATGGCCCAAAGGAGTCCAAATAATGATTTACCTACATCCTAGTCTATGACCCAGAATCCTCTACTGGATGTTGTCAACGTTACCCAGGCAACAACAAATCCCACCACTGTGGTAATTTTTAGTTTCGTCACAAACTTCATGTTGACTTGGCTGAAAGTCTGATACAGGGAAACTTTCAGTCACTGGAATGCAAAAGGAATAAGTTCCTTATTTTGAATAAATCAGAGAATTTAATCCTTTAAAAAAACGTATCTGCTGCCATTTTGAATGGAAATTTCTATAAAATTCCTCTCTCCTATATAAACCTTCCTCATACAATCCACTGGGCAGAATTTAATTGTAGCTTTTTCCTGATGACTCAGGCATCAGAGTGGCCTTTCCAAACCACAATTTGATTTCTAAAGAATGTACGAACTCTTCTAGTTTGGGAAAGTTCATTGCCCATGCCAGTCTGCCTTTCCAATCTCACATGTTCTCAGTTTTCCCACATACCCTCTCTTCCAGGGTCATGAACTTAATCATAATTTTGGGAGCATTCACAGAACACATCCTATTCTTTTATAGCTCTGAGTATTTATACACAGGGCAGTATTTTATTCTTTTCCCTGCTAAGAGAATTTTCTTCAAACTTGACTATGGGGTTAGGCAACCACCTCCTACACAAAGCCTATCCAAAATCTTCCAGAAGCTCCTCCCTATCGTGATCACAGAGTGTTTTATCCATTTATCTTTATTATAAGCATTTATGTGACTGACTCTCTCCATCTCAGTACCCTAATATCTAGTGAGCTCAGCATTGGCCTAATATAGGGGACAAAGACATTGTTAAGATCATTACCAAATAAGCAACTACTGAACAATTATTCAGAAATACCACTGACTTGGTGTTTATTACAAGTCAGACACAGTCACAGGACCCCTCTGCATGCTCCTTTCTTCCCATAACAACCCAATAAGTTCAGAGCTCAAAGACAAAGTTATTCTTCCAGCTTCCCATATCCAGGCTTCTCCTCTACACCCACGGTGCTGCTCATCTGAACAAATCGAGGTGCTAAGCTGAAGGCAGCATGGTTGGTGAGGAGCTCAAGAGTGGTTTGTGTGTTGATGCCATGAAGCAGTTGAATGACCTCAGTCAGAGTGGACTGGAGGAGGCCGGGAGCAATGGTTTGAATGTGTAGGAGGGTTTCGGCAGGAACCAGAGGTGAGAAAGGTAATATGTAGGGTCAAAGGAGGGTGTCATGGCTGGAAAAGCCATACACATATACAATCTAGAGTTCAAAGTAGGAGCCACATACTCAAATGTTTACAGCACTAGGGAAACAATGGAGATCAAAGCAAGCCACAACACCTCCATTCAAAAATATTCATTTTCATTCCTACTGGATCACACTTCTGGATCTAACTTTCACCTCACACCTTTGATAACCATCTGTGTACAAGAAACACTGTGCATTCACCTTTCCCCCACTGCAGGAGGGAAATGGCTGCTGGCTCTGGCCCCCGGTGCTGACTGGCTAGATTTCAGGAGAGGGGAGGAGTCTGGGAAATTGTTTCAAAATGAATAATTTTGTTTAGCACTTTATTAGAGCATTAGAGTTATACAAAATAGTGAGGTTCATTTTGCAAGATGATGTGATTTTTCAATGGAACGTTACAGTACTATGTGAGATCTTCTAATTCTTAAAAGTCAACAGTATACAAAAACGTTTAAAATACTATATGGGGCCCAGTCTAATCTTCAACTTAATTTAGCTTCTGCATCAATAGGAGAGCTTGTTAAAATGCAGAGTCTAGGACCCCACTGCAAGAGATTCTGGTTCAGTAGGTCTTAGGCATTTTTTGCAAGCTTCTAGGTAAACTGATGCTGCCAGCCCACTGGGAATAGCCAGACTCAAGTAGTACCAGCTCCAGTGCTCAAGCAGCCTATCTGGCATCTCTGTTCTAGAGGTTTAGAGAAGGCAATTGGGAGCAATAGACAGAAGAGCAAACCCTGCTCCCAGAACAGAAGTTGTCTTCTCTATACTTTGGTGCTTCTCTTAGGGAATGTGCTTCAAAATAAGAGAGAGGTAAGATACCTGACCCCCCAAACAGTTTTTGCATCTTAGCTCAGACTGGAGAGAATTCAAGAAGTCAAAATTTACTCCCACAATATGTTGGAAATCAGACAGCACCAAAAAAAAAAAAAAAAAGTAAGAAATGAGATGGAAGAGGAGAGAGCTGAGGACTTAATTTGGCTCGGAAAGGTCAAGACCAAGTGGTGCCTTGACCATCTCCAGCAACGAGAGGAGTAGGGGGAGATTGTGACCAGCTGTCTCTGCTCTCACTGAGGCTCTGCTAGTACAACCTGAGTTTCAGGGGTTGAAGTAGAAAAAGAACTCCAGGACCCGACAGCTGTGAAAATAGCCATTGATTGTCATGGGCATCCCCTTATTTAAAATCAGGTAAATGATAGATGCTAAGCTCATTAAGAGACCCGTTGCTCTCAGTGTTTCTTCAAGTGCAGGACTCAGGATACTACTGGTGAAGAATGTTCAGACATAAAATTAAACTACTTGAATCACAAAAGGGTTGGGGATTTCCTTTCACTCCAAGCCTCTTTCACCTCACCTCGGGTGTGTCAAGGAGAAAGTCTCTCTGAGGTGCTAACTTGCCCACACCTGGAATACCTACTGACCTCCTTTTAACAGAAATCAAGGAGACCTTAGATGCATAGTGTTACTCAGACAGACGGCAGGTATGAGGATCCACAGTCATCATGGTTTTTTTTTTTTTTTTTTTTTTTTTATGGTTTTTGTTCGTAAGGTTTCTTCTATGGGAAGAACTGCTGGTTTTACAGAGCCACAGAAATTTTCCTTTAAAAAAGGCAAATTCAGGAAGGCAAAAATCCACAGAATTGTAGAGGAAGATGAAACACAGGATACTGACAGTTGAGGTCCCTGAGAATAGTTGTGCAGATGGTATATGGAAGGATAACATTTTGGGAACAGTGATCCTATAAGCTGAAGCGCAGGAAGTTCAAAGACATCGTCGGTTTCCTGCAGAATTTACAGGGGAGATGGAAGTAAGGATGAGCTTGCTTAGGGAAAAGAAAGGGGAGCTCTGTGGTTGCATCACCCCAATGTCTGTTGCATCCTCCTATCTTCACACATTGCCTGGTCCACTCCCAACTGTGACACGTGTGGTCCTGATTAGACCGTGGGTGTGCACCACGGCTTTCTCTCTCTGTGATTTTTTACCAGTATGAGCTTTTCTTTTTCCTGCATCAATAAAGTGAGACCCTAAATCAGAACCCTAATATTTCTTGGGTAGAAAGGGAAGTACTACCCCACACACATACTTCAGTAAGCTCTAAAAGATCTCAAAAACGTAAAGTACAAAAGATAGAAAATCATAATCTATTGATATTTCTCAAAAGACCCTGATATTAATGCTTTAGTGGCTGAGAAGTAGTATCTATTTTCTCTTTGACCTTATCCAATTTTGAACAAAAAGGAAAAAAATGTAAACAATAGCTTGCAAACATTTTTTTTTCCTCGAATTTACTTTCATGCATTAACTTGTGCAGCAGTGGTCTAAAGTACATAACATTTTTATTATAGGTTTATTTCTTTCAAGCATATCGAGGTGTTCCTCATTAAGAAGTCAAGAATGCTTCATAATGAGAACTCTCAAACACCAGCTTCTGCAGAGATGACCTTTGATTATGTTGTTTGGAGGCAAATAGGTATATCTAAGGACATAACAGCAGATCATGTGGTATAGGTGATGTACATTCTCTTGAAATTGCTTCATACCATTTCATTGTTTACTAATCTATCTTTCAGATATCACTAAAGATCAGCTTCAACCCAGGGCATGTTCACATAACCACAGATTCCTAAGAAATTTGGCCAAATTAAGAAATATTTTTCTACCCAAATGCACAAGTGACGTTTGGTCAATGTAAATTCAGTATTTTTTTAAAATCGAGATCATTAGCAGACCTTCAAGCTCAGCTCAATAAAAAAAAAATGCATTTGTAATCAGCCTACCTGAGTTATTACAGAAATGCATGATTTCTAACCTCTAGTAATGCAAGCCTGTAACATCCATCCTATTGCACAAATAGATCACACAGAAAGGTAAAGGTTGCTTCTAGAAATGATGGTTGTATAAAGGTGTTCAGTTCCCTGGTAAATTAAAGATTGCTGCTTCACTCCTGCTTTCCACACTGAACAGAACACTGCAGGAGCCTATTAATAGCATCGTTAGTTTCAAGGAGGCAACTTACATGGAATTTGGATCTTAATGTACAGAAATAGATCCTCATCTACTCCCCCAGCAATGCCACGGTCTTAATGGAATAATCTTTTCAAAATGAAAACTCTCCCCTAATGAAAGTCCCCCTTTTCACTGAAATAACAAAGTCAAGGCTCTTCATTTACATGAATGATCTCACAGTCTCACCCGAAAGATATATTTAAGCCTGGGGATTATTTGTTGGAAATTTTAATGTTAAACTACATGCAGAATGCATTTAACTGTAGATAATACAAACCAATAGATATTTTTTAAAAATATTTTCCTGAAAATGAAACTCATACATATTTATTTCAAGGGGTCAACCGTGTAAGTTTTCTGGTTGCTTATGCAAGTTTAATACCATCACATAAACTAGCTGAAGTTAAGAAGACTCGGTGTGTTTAAACCTGTAGGATATTAGGATTGGTAGCTGAATTTTGGAAGAGCAGACTTTGTTTTCATGTTCCAGAAACCAATTTTGTGGTAAACTAGGCTGCCCATGGGAACAGTGTGTCCGTGTGTGCATGTGGTGGCAACTGTCATCACATTTCTAAAGAGCACCTTGGGAAAGAAAAATGGAATTTATTCCTTATGGGGCAGAATTAGAATGTGAATCATGGCCCCTGGAACCGTGAAATATGCAAATCCTATGACCAAATGCGACAACTGGGATCCAAGAAACAAGGTGATGAGGCTCAGTGGTCATAAAGATGAGAAGGGACTCCCTTTGCTACATCCACACACCTTTGTGATCAGACTCTGTAGGTTTCCCACCAAGAGGAGGATCTATTTCCTCAACCTTTGAATCAGTGCGGACCTTGTGGCTTGTGCCCAGAGTCTTAGACTAACACCATGCTGGTTCCAAGCCTCAACCTTGGGAGCCTTTGTGCATTCTCCCTTCTGCTCCTGGAACCTTGCTGTCATGACATAAGCAAGCTCAAACCAGCCTGCTTAAGGACAAGGGACTTCTGTGCCACAGAGGGACAACTGTGCCATTCTACCTGAGGCCATGCTAGAGCAGCCAGACCCCATGCCTGAGCCCAGCCAAGATCAGCCTATTCTGGCCCAGTTCAGCAGAACCACCCTGTCCATTGAATCATGAGCAATAATTAATGGTTACTGTGTTAATTCAATAAGATGGGGATGATTGTTTATGCAGCAAAATCTGTTACATCCCATGATGAATTCAAAGCTATAAAAAGGGTCAGTGTTTGAGAGTCATATCAGGCTGGTAGATGGAGTCAGGGCATTGGGCTTCAGAAGAAAAAGGGCTCAATCTGAAAGGCCAAAGGGTGGCCTGAGGAAATGAGGTGGTTTCCTCCAAAAGGTGATAGGGATTGTGCCAGGCCAGTGAGATAGGGCAGCAGCTGGCACTGCAGAGACTGCTCAGTGTGGGCGCAGAATTTAGGACAGAACCTGCTGGAGCTCACAGCAGAACAGTGAGATGGAGGCGCAGAGAGGGAGGAAGGAGGGGAAACGGGCTCTTCCTGCTTGGGAGCTGAAGTGGGATGGATGTCCTACACAGGCCACCAAGTCCCAGTGTCCCCAGGAGGGGCAATGAGAGCAATTCCCGAAAGGTGCCCACTGGTGTCCTTGTCAACCAGGTGGATGTGACTAAAGAATGTCTGTGAGGTGAACAGAGAGCCCACATCCTGGGAGCAAATCTTTACCCCTCACACATCAGATGGAGCACTAATCTCTAGGATATATAAAGAACTCAAAAAGCTAAGCACCAAAAAAAAAAAACAAATAACCCAATCAACAAGTGGGCCAAGGACCCAAACAGACACTTCTCAGAAGATGATAGACAATCAATCAACAAATATATGAAAAAAATGTTCATCATTGCTAGCAATTAGAGAAATGCAAATCAAAACCACTCTAAGATATCATCTCACTCCAGCCAGAATAGCAGCTATTATGAAGACAAACAACAATAAGCGTTGGCAAGGATGTGGGGGAAAAGGCACACTTATATATTGCTGGTGGGACTGCAAACTAGTGCAGCCAATACAGAAAGCAGTATGGAGATTTCTTGGAAAAGTTGAAATGGAACCACCATTTGACCCAGCTATCCCTCTCCTTGGTCTATACTCAAAGGACTTAAAAACAGCAGACTACAGGGACACAGCCACATCAATGTTTATAGCAGCACAATTCACAAGAGCTAAACTGTGGAACTAACCTAGATGCCCTTCAATAGATGAATGGATAAAATAAAATGTGGCATATATACACAATGAAATATTACTCAGCAATAAAAGAGAATAAAATCATAGCATTTGCAGATAAATGGGTGAAGTTAGAGACAATAATGCTAATTGAAGTTAGTCAATCCCAAATAACCAAATGTCAAATGTTTTCTTTGATGTAAGGAGGCTGACTCATAGTGGGATAGGGAGAGGGAGCATGGGAAGAATAGACAAACTCTAGATAGGGCAGAGGGGTGGGAAGAAGGGGGGGCATGGGGTTAGAAATGATGGTGGAGTGTGATGATCATTATTATACAAAGTACATGTATGAAGATACAAATTGGTGTGAATATACTTTGTATACAACCAGAGATATAAAAAATTGTGCTCTATATGTGTAGTAAGAATAGTGATGCATTCCGCTGTCATATATAAATTTAAAAAAGAATGTCTCAAAGTCGTTTGAATGAATAAAAATTAATTTACACCTCAAATATTGCAGAACTGCTCATATATTGCTACATCAAATAAAAGATCCCCAGGAGTCTTCTTTAAAGCTGATGGTCTTTTCTGAGTCTATTTTGAGTAATATTAATATTATTACTCTTCTTTAGTTAGAAGTTATCTATTATAAATTTGTTAATCTTGTTTAAAAACCGTGCAATACGTATTTTCAGAAGAGATCAGGTCTAGGGTGAACCTGAATGCCAGCACCCAAGGCTTGGGATGGTGCTGGTGCAGCTGGGGTGGGGTCTGGAGCCTTCCCCTACTCACCCACCCAACTCCTCCTCTTTACTCACCCAGTGCACACAGGGTCTTTAGGACAGATTCACTTCTCTGTACCACCACATCCCTCGGGTCTTGTTCAAAACACCTGGAATTTCACTTCTTCCAGATTTGTTCATATTTTTTCTTTCTTTTTTTTCCCCCCTTACATTAGGCTTCTTATGTTCTTGGAATCCTTCCCATTTAATTCAGCCTCATTAATAATAATTTTTTTAGGCCTAATGGTGAGTTCAGCAGTTTCCTTTGCTCATCAGTACGCCTTATTTTCAACCTCTCCTTCTGGGGGGGGCTAATGTGTCAATTGAGATGCTTTCAGGCACAGGAACAGGACACAGGACACACACACACACACACACACACACACACACACACGCACACACACACCCAGCAGGGGCCTGCAGAAGGGACATTTGTCATTTCACAACTCGAAGCCTGACGTTGGCCCTTCCAGGGTTGGCTGATTTAGCAGCCTCGCCGGGTCGTCAAGGCACCAGGTGTTCTCCATCTTTCTGTTCTGCCAGGCTCAGCATGCCAGTGAGTCCCCTTATGGCTCTAAAATGGCAATAGCATTTCCTGGTGTCACTTTCAGATAAGCAGCATCTGGGACAGGCAAGGATGTCTCCTCCCACAGGGCTCAAGGAAAACTCTTTCCAGAAACACCCAGCTCAGTTCCCCCTCCCATCACCAGCAAGAAAAATGAGCTCACTGAGGTTGGCTTAGCCAGACCATGACCCAGCCTGCAGCTGAGGAGGGGCCGCCTGCCTGCCTCCTGCACACCTCCCTCAGGCACTTAGACGACCTTCTGAAGTCTACTGGCAAGAAAGAAAGGTAAAGAAAGGTGGTTCAATTAATGATATACTGGTATTTGTCACAATTCAATGTAAAATGTTTAAATTTGTTTCATTTTTTTTCTCAAAGAAATTTATATAGATACATAGTTGCGAACCTACTAGAGACTAGGGTTTTGATTTTTGTTTTGTTTTGTTTTGTTTTTTATAAAAGCCTTGATCCTCAAATCTGAATGAGACTTTGAATTGTATGCCAGTCTAAGTTACAAATACTTTGTCACAGTATACTTTCGATTACGGATCCAAATTAGCCAGAATCTTTACATTGAGCTTTGAATGAGTTTTATCAAATTATACTGTTAGATTGGGTGCGTGTACAAATATGTAAAAATGAATCCCACTATCGTGGGTAATTATAATGTACCCATAAAAAAAAGTTGACGTGAAAGCAAAACGATGTATGGAATAAAACATTATAAGTAGCATAAAAGATGACGAAGCAGGAAGGAGAATTGCAACTGTGTCAGAGAAAACTGTTAAAAACAGAGGAGAACAATGTGGTGCAAGTTGGGGTGCCTAATTACTATATACCACTAAGAGGAGCCAAGGATACCAAAAGAAATAGCCCCTCCTACCCTGGGACAGAAATGAGATAGACAAGCCTGAGGGGAATGTGGGTGTCCTACCAGCCAAGTATGGGAAAAGGAGGACACGCATAAGAGCATTAAATGAGATGGACCTCAGTCCACAAAGATACTTCAAAACAAAACAAAAATGAGTGAACAACATTTTGGTTGGTCTTTGGACATGGTTAGGGTACAGATGTTTCATTGAAAACTTAAGAATTAAAAAAGAAGGTAGCATTGACTTTTACTTTTTTGCTACAAATGCTACCTCAGGGTAACCAAGAATGAGATGAGAGAAGACTTCTCTTTATAGAAATACTTCAGCCAGTAAGTGAACGAGAATGACCCACCTGGAGCAGTAGCATTTTACAGCCCAGAGGATCTGGACATGGCGTCTTGACACTGTCCATCAATGGCGGCCTCCCAGCACAAAGCCAGGGCCCAACCTTAGTGTCTCCTGATAAGAAAGACACAGTGCCATCCCCAGAGCAATCTTGCCCAAAACTCCTACCTTGATCAAGCTTCTTTAAAAAATAACAAATCATATTTTATGTTTGTATGATTGTGTTAAAACGAACCTCCATAGTGTGTGTATGTGTATATACTATGAACTAATAAAAAAAAACACACAGGAATAACAAATGAATGAGCCAAAAATACACAAAATTCAGCAAGCATAAAAAGAAAATCAAACCACCAATTTGCAGGAAACACGGCAGACAGGGAATTGAGGCTAATGACCTCAAGGTCAATGCTGGGTATAGTCAGCAAAATATGGACAGCAGGAAACTTCCGGGAGAAACATCCTTGTTTCTTCTGCAAATAAACTGCTTTTATATAGAGAAGGAGAAAGAAAGAGAGAGAGAGAGAGAGAGAGAGAGAGAGATTGATTTTGATTGGTGGATAAAACTTGAGAGATATCAAGAAAATGTCAGGAGTATACCTTCAATCCCAGTGACACAGGAGGCCGACACAGGAGAATCGCAAATTAGAGGCCAGTCCCAGCAATTTAGCAAGGTCCTAAGCACACAAATTGTGGATTGTAATTACAGAGGCCCACACAAAAGAGGTTAGGCCCTTCTGGGGTGTGTAAGAAGTTTGTGCACTTTGGGGTGCAGGGGCTTTGGCCACCTGGCAGCTGGGCCTCATCTGGGACATAATCCTGCTCTTGTCTCTGATTTAGGGAAAGTGAGGTGCCTCAAGCTTTTATCAGGAATGGCTTCTCTTGGAGTCATGCCTAGGGCAAGTCCTGGAGCCAACGACTCTGAAGGCACTGGGGTCCCAGCTGTCAGACAGCCTTCTAGTTGGTAAGCCCACCCTGACTCCCGGGCCTCCCCAGCTCCCCAGCCATCCCCAGTGCTTTTCCAGGGTTCTCTGGGGAAATGTTCCCCGTTAGCCTGCATCTTACTGCAGATTCTCCTGCTTCCTCACGTGTCCCATGGCCCTGAATCAAGGCCCCTGATTCCCCATAAAGCTCTGGAACCTCATCTTCATGTTCCTCCTATTGTTACAATAAGATGAGGAGACGGTTGCAAGTGCCAGGTGAGCTTGAATAACTGTCCTTGAATAACTGTCCTTGAATAACTGTCCTTGAATAATTGAAGTGTCAAACATTAAATTTACAGTTGCTTTAGGTAATGCTATAAATGTAAATAAGTAAATATAATAGTAACTCATGCTAGCCCCTTGCCCCCAGCCCTCCCGGTTTTTTTTTCTCCATGTCCCCAAATGTATTCATTGTTCAAAATCTGAACAAGCAGTTGATCTTTCAGCTCCTCACCTTTCAACCTTAGTTTTCCTATTTCTTCACTATTGGTAACATCTGTGTTCTACCTGTGCTCATTTCTCTCCATCATGACACCCACTGGTCACTGTAGGGTTAAAATCAGGAAGTGTGATTCCTCCAACTATTTTCTTTTTCATAATTATTTTGGCCATCATAGGTCATTTGTCTTTTTACATACATTTTAAGATTAGTTTACATATGTATAAGGAAACCCCTGCTTGGATTTTGATTGGAATTAAATTAAATCTGAACAGACATCTTTGCTAAGTTGAATCTTCCAATTCGTATGTCTATCCACTTTTTAGGTCTTATATTAATGTCTTTCATTGATGATTTACAGTTTTCAGTACATACATTTTTTAAATGTTTTATTAGATGTGCATCTAAGTATTTCACTTTATTTGGCACAGCTGTAAATGGCATTGTCTTTTAAAGTTTGGTTTCCACATGTCCATATTAATTCATAGAAATGAGATTGGCTTTATGTGTTGGTCTTGCATCTCATGATCTTGCTGGAATAACATGTCAATTCTAAGAGTATTTTTGCATATTCCCTAGGATATTCTATGTGCAAAATCATATTACTTACAAATAAGTATAGTCTTATTTCTTCCTTCCTAATTCTTTCTAGTCTGTATGAGTTTAATTCTCTTCCTTGCCTTATTGTTGTGGCTAGGATTTTCAGTTCTGTGCTGAATACCAGTTACTTAGTGTGGACATCCATGCCTGATCCCCAGGTTAGAGACAAAGCCTTCAGCCTTCCACCACTAATAATAATGTTATCTGTTGGTTTTCTGTAAATCTTTGTTATCAGATTCAAGAGGTTCTGTCTTCACTGAGAGTTTTTATCTTGGATGGATGTTAGCATTTGTCAAATGGTTCTCTGCACTAATTGATATAATGATCTGTTTATTCTGCTATAGACTGTTAATATGGTGGGCTACTGTATTACTCAGAGTTCTCCAGAGAAATAGAATCAATAGGGTTGGGTGTGTGTGTGTGTATGTGTGTACAGGAGGGAAAGAGAGAGACAAAGGAAAGCTTATCATATGTAATTGGTTTAATGTAGTTACAGAAGCTAACAAATCACAAACCTGAAATACTCGGATCCAGTCTGAAGGCTGGGATAGTGTACTGTAGAACCAGGAAAATCCTATTCTTCAGTTTGAAGGTCAGCAGGCAGGAAAAGCAGATGGTCCAGATTGAAGACTGTCAGGAAGCAGAATTCTTTCTTATTCAGAGAGGGTCAGACTTGTGTTCTATTAGCCTTCAAATGACTGGGTGAGGCTCACCTACATTATGAAGGGCATCTGCTCCACCCAGTCTGTTGATTCACATGTCAATCTCATTCAGAGCACAACCTCACAAAACACCAGAATAATCTTTCACCAAATACTTGGGCACCCCATGACCCAATCAAGTTAACACAAAAAATAATTGGCATATGAATTCCTCTACCTCTCCTTTTTATATACTGCTAGTTTATGTATTATGTCTACTGACCCTAAATATTTCATCAAACAGTGTTATAATTTTTGCTTTAAACCAACAGACATTTCAAGCAACAAGGGAAGAAAGATTGACCATTATATTTACCCAGATATTTCCAATTGTTTTTGTACTTCCTTTATTCCTGGGGTTCCAATCTCTCTGGTACCATTTTCCTTTTGTCTAAGGAAATCCATATTAGCCATTATTAGCAGAATTCTCTTAGCCTTTGACTTCAGGTGTCTTTATTTCTTGCTGAAGGATATTTTAACTGAACATAAACTTCTTTCTGTTACCTATTTATTTCAGCCATTTAAAAGTGCTGTAATTCCCTTCTAGACTCTATGGTTTCTACTGATAAATCTGTTGTCTTTTGAGTAACTGTTTCTTTCTAACCATTGCATTCATCTTACTATATGTTTCTGAGCATGAGTTTCTTTGGGCTCATCCTGTTGGGGAATTACTTGTGCTCTGTGCATGGATGTCTCTTGTCAACGTTGGGGAGATCCCAGTCCTTGTTTCTTCCAGGATCTGAGCAGCAGGACACCCTCTCCAAGGCTCTGCTCTTGGGACCTATGACTCCTCGCACTGTATATGCAAAACTCTGATCTTCTGCTCTTCTCTTGAGTGCATCCAGGCAACTTTTTTTAGTTTCTGTTAATGAACTTGACCCTGGGAGGACGCCACGTTCTCTTCTGGACTGACACTTCTTGCTGAGACTCCCTGTCCCTCCGCTCATCAGCAGGGTTTGCAGTCAGTCTTGAAGCAGTTTCACCATCGCTTAATTCACGACTTTGTCAGATAATACCCACGGCCACATCACTGCGACAGAGGAGTCTTTGGGTGGTTATTTTTCCATGCAAGTTAAGGTTTTCCTGGTTCTTCATATATTGATGAATTTTGGACTGAGAAGACACCCAGGAGTGGAATATAGGAGAAAAAAAAAATATATATATATGATTGTATATCATATGATTATATAATATGATTTTATGAAGAAACCCATTCCTCTCAAAATTAGTTTATATTCATTAGAGAAGAAATATATTTTTTTAAAAAAACTAATAAAAAAAGAAAATAAAATCATCTGTGACCTGATTACAGAGGTGACTATGTCCCTCCATTCATATATAACCTCTCCCTCAGAATGCATCTGGAGTTTAATTTCTTCATCATTAATCACCCTTTCCCCCATCCTGATCCCTCTCCACTCAATTCTGTTGCTTTTATATCTTCTGCTTTCGCCTTTTGAATTTATTCTGTCATTTTATGTCTCAGCCTATTAGCTCTCTTATCAGTTTCTGCTCTACATAGAGGCCGGATTCTCTTGACATTTTTGAGGTTTCCAGAAGAGCTTCCAATGTCTTCTTTTGTATCCAGCAATAAGTCATTTTCCAACAACTGTACTTCCCCTGAATTTTCAAATGCTGCAAGTTTACAGTAATTTTATAAGCCTCACGTCGCTTTCCCTGTATGGTTTTTTTCCCCCATTTGAATGAGAATGAATTTTACAGAATTGATAGTACTGCATTTTTCAATATAGAAAATACAGTTTATATGATATAAACTTCAAAGCAGTCTCAGCATCTAGTATATTTTCATATAAATAGATACATGCTTTCAACTAACATAGTACCAAACTTAATAATTGGACAGTCAAGATTGACTGTTTCAGGATGGGTAGGATCAAGGCTCTACGTTCACTTTCTTCCTTTATCTCAGTACTTCCCACCTCTCTTGTACCCACTTTGTCTTCAGTAGTTTTGTTTGTGACCTTGGAAATTCTATACATTTCACTATGCAGAAAAGATCTGGGATTCTTTCCTCAGAATTATCAAAGCCAAAGTCCCAGGTTACCTAGTGGCAAGTGGGTTCTGCACCTCACCAAATCTACTCATCTCCTGGGAAATATCCCAGGGGAGGACAGATTATTGTACATCGATTCCTGCACACACACACACACACACACACACACACACACACACACACACACACACACCGCCTTCTATGGGAAAGCTAGTCCCTGGACCCTGGCACCCTGAATCATTGCAATACATGTTCCTCCACCCCGGCTTCACACTTGTAGAGCACAATTTCTAAGAATGTGATGGTAGCTATAATTGTACCCTTGGTTCCTTTATGGATCATGGCTATGCCCTTAATTGTTTTCCTTAATTAATGGGATCCATCCTATAGCTACCAGAAATGTCATCCCAGACTCTAACAGGAAGATACCTTTCAGAGTCCATTTCAATTTTGTTCTGAACTTTTTAGAAATTGGAACAGGGACTAGCTATTTAAACCACAGATACTTAAATTTCTCAAAATGTTATTCTGTATCCAACTATCTTATTTATGTATCTAGTGAATCATTTCTTATTCCATAAGGAAGTTGAGAAACATTCATTAAAATAATTTAAAACTATCTCCCACGGATGTGAAACTCCTGAGTTGATAAATGTGTATTTTTTAAAAAAATAAAGACTATATGATACAGAAACATAAATACTGCAAGCCAAAAAGAATGGCTAGATCAGTTACCCTTATTATTGTTGATGAGAACTGTCTTGTATCCAATTAAGTCCCAGCTTTGTCTGAGTTTCCCAGCAGCCAAAGGAAAGATGGACATGTAGCCTGTCTTCCTCAAATATCAAAGCACACCAAAGCTTTAAAAATTGTCACAGCACTGGCAAGTGTAGGGAGTTCTGAACATGGTAGTAAACTTCTTCCTTGTAACATTTCCATAGAAAATGTCATTGAGAGAACCTTGTAATTGTTTCTTATGGTGTATCTCAATATATACCAAGACAACTGAAAGATTATAATTAAAAATAACTCAACAAAGGAAATTGTCCCAGAGGCCATGTAATATGTGGGTTTCTTATGGTTGAATTTGATCCTACATCATCTTTCTAAATACCTTGATAAAGTGTTAGACTGAAGTATTCAAGGTCCTTCCTTCGATTCTTCCAACCACCCCTGATGATGTTCTTATTCTTACTAGATGATGTTTGAGGAAGTGAGTCTCCCAGGAGTAAACTGTCTTGTTGAAAATCAAACAGGCTGAGAAATGACTGGAAAGAGACTCAAACACAGGTCTTTTGAGTTCAGATGAACAAGCTGTATTTATTAGGCACCACTGGTATGCTAGGGAGTGATCTAGGCCAAGTGATTGACAGTGGAGTGAACTTGGCCTCAGTTAATCCCATCAGTCCACTCCTGTTCTTAGGAGCTGGTAGGAGAACAGGTGCCCAGAGCCCCCTCGACTTCTGTCCCATGGCCAGTGCCCTCTGCTGTCAGCACATGCTGCAGTCCTAGGCCTCGTGCTGTAAAAAATTTGGAAGGAGCAACTTGCTGGGTGGGAAGAAGTGCTTCTGGACATCTCTCCCAGGTCCTGTCTGACTGCTTGCCACATGAGAAACAAGCTGCAAAGGACCAGAGGAGTAATCCTTCCACAGAGCCTCGGTTAGAAAATCCAGAAGGTAAGAGAGAGACCATCTGCTTATTCCAAGGTCCATGGTAACTAATTTGCATGGCTATCTTGGCCATCCTGGGAAACAGCATTTGCTGACAAAATGTGGCTTTCAAGGGCCGACGGGAATGTCTTGGCCCAGATATTTCAAGTCCTGAGAAGTAAACATTCCGTTGGTGGCATTGCTGGTGGTGATCTGCCTTAACAGGATGAAGTCAGGAGCCCTCTGCCCTGGAGGCGGGTCTGTGGGACTGGATGACTGACTCTGAGGAAGCCCAAGATGATTGACTTGGCATCTGTCAATTTTGCTTGTGATTATAAATAACAAGATCATTTTTTCAAATCAAATCTCATGTGAACTCAATACATAAAGCAGATGAAAGCGGAGCTTCTCCGGCTGACTGAACCCGGGCAGAAGGCAGGAGGACGAAGCTATCTTCTATTACTATAACAAAATACCTGAGACCAGGAAATTCATAAAGAATTAAAAACTCATTTGGCTCCCAGTTGTGGAGACTGCAAAGTCCCTAGGCCTAGTGATGGCATCTGGTGAAGGCTTTCTTGCTGCGTGTTTTAGTCAGCCTTTTTTTTTTTTTTTTTTGCCTCTGTGACTAAAAGATCTGACCAGAACAATTGTAGGAAGAAAAGTTTATTTGGAGGCCTATGGTTTCAGAGGTCTTAATCAATAGAAGGCTGGCTTCATTTCTTGGGGCTCAAGGTGAGGCAGAACATCATGATGGAAGGGTGTTGCAGAGGGAAGTAGAGAGATACTCTACTCTCCAGATATGAAAGATATACCCATAGCCATGCCCCCACCCCCCACCCCGAATCACTTCCTCTGGCCACACCCACCTGCCTCCAGCCACCACTCAGTTAATCCCATCAGGGATTAATTCACTAATTAGGTTAAGGCTACAGCCCAATCATTTCTCCTGCACACTCTTGTGTCACATGTGAGCTTTTGGGGGGACACCTCATCCAAAACATAACATTGCGTCCGAGTAAGAAGTCTCACAAGGCAAAGCAAAGCGAACCTGCTAGCTCAGGTGTCCCCTCCTCTCTCATAAAGCCACTAATGCCATCCTGCGGGCCCTCACCCTCATGACCTCACGGAATCCTACTTGCCTCCCAAAGGGTCCCACTCCGAATACCACTAACACGAATTTGGGGATAAGGCTCCCAACATGAGCTTTGGGGGGAAACACAGTCAAATCCTAGCAACCAACACTGCCCCACCCTCCTTGCTGACCACACCTCCAGGTGATCTTTGAAGCCCAGTTTGAAAACCAGAGTGCCTGGCCCCGTCCACTAAAAGGACCAAAGATCCTAGGTCACTACAGAGAGGTAGGAAACGGTGGCTTTCTCTGAAATGGCCACTGCAGAACAGTGAGAGTGATTGACCCATCAATGGTCACTTCAATGGTTCCAATGCAGACAAAGCAGACAGACTCAGGAGTCAGGATTAAAAAGAAATAAAGAAGAGCTCCCAGTACCGACCCCTCCCAAGAAAAGACCCGGCAATTTCCAGCTACAGTAACAGTAATCCCAAACCCACCACAGCATCTAATTGAAATATTGATTCTACGGTTAGGGGTTAGGTCTCTAACTTAAAATTCCAGAGCAGAAAGCGCCCCCCCCACAGACACCCCCTGGAAGAAACACCGCAATGATCACATGGTGTTTCCTTAACATTAAGCACCCCGAGGCTTTCATTTCAATTAGTCCTAAAAAAAAGATCAAGAAAGAAAGTATTGTCGGAAAGGTTCCAGTCGGTGTTTTATTGCCTGAAACGGTTTTCAGGATTAACCACTTCATGGCAGGAAGGGGATTCTAACAGGATGAACTATGTATTTTCCTAACAGGTAGAAAGCTAAGGAGGAAATATTTTTAAAATCTACTTTGTTTTAAAGTACTTTACCCAATGGGTTTGCATTACACCGTCTCATTGATCTCATTAAAAAAAAAATTTAAAACAAGCACCCAATTTATGCCAAAAAAAATGATCACAAATCCAACTTTTGCTATTCTTATATTTTCATTTAGATTCTAAGAGCAACAAAATCCCTTGACATTATTATCTCCCGTGAATACTAATTATGTCACTACAACTGTGTGTGTCTGCTAATCTTCCAGAAATAATGTGAGAATTACTGGGATGCGATAGGAGCAGAATGGAATTAGAAACCTATTCTGTAAATTTGTCAAAACGACCAGCTCTCTGGGAGTGGTAAGAATGCACATCCAGAAATTCCTTCATAGAAGGACAAATTACCACAACAAAGATAAACCTGCCACCGATTCTTAACACACCACACCCTGAGCACAGACCCACCACCAAGGCGAGGCCAGCATTGGAGGCTTCTTTTCTCCTTGCAAGAAATTCAGTTCACAGAACCCGGGATTTTTATCTCAGGGACCAGCCTCAACTCCAGATAAGACCTGATCTTCATCACCTTTAGTGGGCCTGGTTCCTAGGAGAACGGGAGTGGAGGGGGAAATCTCTCCAGCTGGGAAGATGGCAAACTTGCTCGGGGTGCCAGAACCTAGTTCACCCCTCAGCAGGAAGGGTGTTCGCCATGGCCAATGGCTGCCACCTCCTTGGTCCCAGTCATTCCTAGACTAGATCAATGTCAATGGTAAACGTGGTACATTCAGAGCGGAAAGCAGTAGAGTCCTGGACTGTTGTGCTCCAAGGGACTTTGCCATCTTCTCCTTAAGCTGCCCCTTTTCTGCAGAGGAAGCTGAGGCCCCTCCAGGTGAGCAGATCTCTCGGAGGGACACCCGGGGTCACCCAGAGCAAAGTCAGAATGGGATCCTATTCATCTCCCAAAACTCTGATCAAGACACTTTTCTCAGCTGCAGATGATAAAATCTAATACCACCTTCAAAACCAAGTATCAGGCATTTCTCCAAGTCATTTCCCTTCACCACTGTGGCCACTCTGCCATGATCCAGGTACTGGTCATGATACTGGTCGCATCTTGCTGGACACTGGCTGCAAGCATCTGCTGGTTGCTTCGATGCCAGGCGTCCCCTCCTTGGCTTCTGGACGTGACCCTCAACTTCAAGCAGGCTTCAGGGCTTTTTCTCTGTCCTGCGCTCACATTTCTGCTTTACAGGATACGCACACACATGAGCACACCCACCCCACCCCGGTGAACCACCTGATCTTACCTCCTTCGTCCTCTTTGCCTGGACTCTGCCTCCCGGCTGCCTGCAGCTTCCCATTCATGCTCTGTTGCCACCTCCCACACCTGCTCCTCTTTCCTTCCACTGCCACACACCCACACCTGGGTTGTTAGGAATCTCTACTGTTCTGATCTCACGCCCCAGGACTCCGTCCCCATCCTGCACTGAACTCAGCGATGTCACCTAAAACCCTACCATGGATTTCCCATATTCATGGGGCCTGGCTTCTCCCGATTTCGGTACCCAATGAGCAGGCAGACATGGTGCGAAAACACGCCTGTTGACTTATAAATATTGACACAAATAGGTGACAGGTAGTTAGGGAGTGTTTATACAACCTTCCTTCATTTCCAGACATCAATTACCCCATCTCCTTTTTAGCTCAATGAATTATTGCAAAGATGGCACACCTGTGCTCTTTCCAATCCTCTCACAGGGTCGGAACAGAAACTTTTGATACAATTCTGCTCCTGATTTTTAAAACCTGATATTAGCTAAGGACATCCATGTGTTTTTCTTTCAAAGAGTTCCATGACTGGGCTCATAAAATGCTCTCTCTGAGAAGAATGAAATTCTTAATTGTGTTTGCGATGAAATCTATGAATAAATAAGTAGAAGGCATTAATATTTTATTGACAGCCATGGCTATCTTCTGGAATGGTGCGTGGTGCCAGTGCAGCTGGTGGTATGATAAGCATCTTTTTATATGCCTGTTTCCCACCGTTGATTCCAAGCTAATTGCCTGATTCAGATTGTGTGGCCAGAACCCAGCATAGTATCTGGCACACAGTAAGAACTCAATACTTTTGGAATAAAACATTTATGTCATCCTAAACTCTCTGTGGAACCTCGGCTAGGTTTTACCACCTCTGCTGACATTCCTGAACGAGAGTCAGTCCACACTTAAATTCAGTTTCCACTGTATCACTAGAAAAGTGTGCCCCCCGCAACTTACATTTGTTCCCATAACTGCCCTCTAATACCGACACAGGACATCTCCGACGTCTCCTCCAGGCGTTTAAAGAACCTGACTGCTTCTTGCCAAATATGCACTTTTCCGGACCGACCTTTTCCTGTCGATCGTTGTTAGATGCCATCGTCAGGATTTAGCTCCTCTGACCACACCCTCCAGGTGGCCAATCTGCCACCTGAGACATGCCACCCAAACTGCACACTGCATTGCCTGGAACATCTTCCAGATCCCAAGTTCAGGGAGCGAAGTATTCACCTCCTTTGATATTGATATCATATCTTTGTCAACGAGTTCTAAGAACATCAGCTTTTCTAATAGCTACTAAACTGTAAGGATGCCTTCATGTGCACCCTTTCCCCTGTTCCTGCTTTAAGAAGAAACACTCCTCCTGCTATGTTAGGTCAGTGGCTTCCCTTGAGCCCTTAACTCCATCTCTTTGTACCTTTCCAAGGATTTTACAACATCACCTACAATCCTTCTTACTTTGATGCAACCCCTCCCTGTCCACAGTCCATTTCCAGGAGTTCTAAACATCTAAATATTCTCAAATTCTCACATATAACAATACATATATATGTGTTTATGTGCATATACACACATACATACAGATACCCATGTCCTATTTAAGATACACACATGTACCCATCCGTTCAATGCCCTCACTACTTCTCTGACATTCTCTTACCAAGGTCACAGATGTCTGGTTTTACTAAATCCCAAGGACACTCTGACCTTCAGTTTTGACACTGCTGCATCTGACACCGCAAACAGCTCCTCCTTCTCAGGGAACGCTCTTGCCCCAGACTGCTCGCCATTTCTCCTTCCCGCTCTCCTTCTTCCTCTGGCCGCTCCCTTGCACTCTCCCTCCGGGGCTCACCTCCCCTCGTCCTGTCCCTCAAGCCTCTTCTCTCCTCACTCTGCAGATTCTGGGACATGCCACCCTGTGCATCCCGTCAGTGACCTCTACAGCCTGATGTCTCAGGCTGCTGGCAAGTCCCAGCTCCATCCAAATCTGCTCCGAAGCTCTAGACTTGAAAGAGAATGAACGTGTGCCCATTGCACATGGCTTTTCCATGAGTCCCCCAACTGCACATTGTGACATGGAACTCAGTTCTCTCCGCCTCTTGTTTTTACCTCTGTGAAAGCCATGATCGACTCTCCGTCGAGCTCCAGGAAGCTTCCCGGCAGATGAGCTGTGGACCCTTGGGACTGACCTGCTGAGCAGGCGGAGCTCACTGACTACACCTGGGCAGTAGTCTGATTTTGCTGCCACCTGCCATTCCTGCTTAGCTCTCCCCTCAGACACACTCAGGCACCTCAGACACACTCAGGCATACTTCATGACTTGGGGTCACTTTTCAGTGATGAAAGCAATCACATTGAACACTCTGTGGCTCACTTCCACGTATTTGAAAGTTAATCAACTTCCCACCCCGTTGAATCTCCCTGCCCCAGATCAGGTCTGACCTCCTGTAGACCAGGGATCCAGCCGCCGGAGAGGGATGAGTGTGGTCATTTGCTCTCTCTTTACTTTGTCCTCTTTTCTGGCTTCTGTCTCCACCTCTTCACCCAGGACCAGTGCCTGTGGGTCACCGTGTACCTCTAGGCCAGTCGCCCCTGGCACTGGGTCTCAATTTCTTCACAGAATTGAGGGTTGTAGGAGATGATGCCTAAGGTCCTACCAGACCCTGTATTCCCAGGTCCTCAAGTGGTTTTCTTTCTCTTACCAATACCAACTCATTCATGCAAATTATCTTGATAATGTATTTTGATAATTTTTGAACTTGTAAATCTCCTGTTAATTTACACACTTAAAAAAAAAAAACCCTGTGGCTCCATTCTGCGTGTTTTTAAGTAAAAGCAAGATGTGAAGAGACTGTGGCGCTAGGCTTGGTTTCCGGAGTGAAGTGTCTTGTTAACGTCCTCCCTTCTCCCGACATCGCTGGGGCTAATGCAGCATTTTTCATTGCATGTCACAAAGGGGGTCACATCTGTTTTTCTTAGACCACGATCACACTCCATGTAGGGAAGTGTGCAGCCTTGAGGTGTCCTTGGTAGGAAGTGCTTCATTTACCCCTGAAATGGTGACCCACGGCTGCGTCTAAACGTTGTTTTCCTTTTCAAAATGTCCTGACTGCCGTGTTGGCTTATTTTGAAACCATCCTCTTGTCTTATAATATATTTATGCTTTGGGATTACAAATAGGAGAGTGATGTCGTTGATCAAACTTTTGTCAGAATTTGTAGGGTTTCAAATAAAACTCTTGATATCACAAGTGCTTTCTCTAATATCTTAAATCACAGCCTTCGGTGGGGGAAATGCGTTTCATTCAAGATGACAGGAAATCACAAATTATACATCTGTGTGCACGTGTCTGTGAGAAAGTCTGATTTTAATGTAAAAAAGTCTTATTTTAACAGAAATAACGCATGGACACAATTTTAAAGGAAAAAATAGCAGTCTGGTACTCCATTCCTCTCTGCAAGTTGAAGATTCCCAGGGATGAAATATTTCAAGTCTTTTAGTTATTCTTCTGGCATTTAATTCAATATTTCTAAATCACATCCTTACACCCCTCCTTCCCACGGTTCAGTTTCATACATTACCTTTTGGTTTCTGGGTTAGGGTATATGTTTGGATACTATTGAAAATAAAATGAATAGCCCTAAAATAGAAGCTAATTCTTCCTTTATAGATGGCAGAGTATCAAGTTAGAAGGACCCTTAATCACCTGATCCAAGAGGGATCACGACCATGACCACAAGCCATCCAGTAGGATGGATGGGGAGAAGGGAATGGGAATTATAAACTACCATCAAAATATACCAAAAAAAAAAAAAAGAACAAGCCTATGATATGAAATTAAGCCCCCTCCCATCTAACCTCCTCAGAGACGTGATTCCCACCCTAGATCTCTTTACCAAGATCCACCTTCCTCCCCAACTCATCCCTCATACTCCTCCTTGTTCTGCTCTTGGTTGCAGGATCCACCCCACTGTCTCTGTGTTCTCTGGCTTCCCACTGGGTGTGACCAACAGCAAATTCTTTTGCTCTTTCTCTACCTGATGTCTCATCTCCAGCAGCATCATCAGGCTGTCCGGATCCCACCTGAAAATCTGCCCCTTAATAACAATCATCCAACCTGCTTCCATTGTTCCTAGAGCCCAGGGGTGGTAGCCACTCCTCAGTCTTACCAATTTCTGGGTTTTTCTTAGCTTATTATTAGTTTTGAGCAGCTTAGAGGATAAAAATAATAATAAAATTTAAAAAAAAAAACAATCACTAAGAACAACTTGGAAGATGAAAAGTTATTTTGTCTCATGGTTTCATAGGTTCAGCCCATGACTGGCTGACCCCATGGCTCTGGCCTGAGTGAGGCAGAACATCATGGTGGAGGGGCATGGTGGAGGGGCACGGTGCTCAGCTCATGGCAGCCAGGAAGGGAAGCAAAAGAGAGTGAGGAGCCAGGGACAAGATGTAATCCTCAAGGGAAAGCCTCCTGTGACCTACTGTCTCCAGACATGCCTACCTGCCTGCAGTTACCTCCCAGTAATCCATTCAAATTGTAAATGCATCAAATGGTTTAATCCACTAATGACATCACAGCTCTCCTAATCCAACCTTTTCACCTCTGAGCATTGCTACATTGCCTAATGTGTGAGCTCCTTGGGGACATTTTTAGGTCCAACATAGCACTTCGCGTCTCCTCTTTGGCTTTTCGACTTTTCCACCACCCGAGTCACCAAGGGTTTACATTACATCTCTTTTGTTCAAGTACTAAGAGTAGCTCCTGTTTTCTTAGTTGGATCTTATATGAGTATTTTTTCATAGTTTTCATAACAAATCTGTCATGTCACAAGCATGTAGATCAAAAGTCTGGTGCACTTGGAATTTTAAGTCTCACAAGATTGAGACCATGTTGTCACCTAGGTCACATACCTTTCTGGAGACAAAGGGAGAAAGTGTGTCCAGAGACCTCAGTGTCATTGGCAGGATTTAGTTCCACAGGTCCCCATGTCCCTGTTGACTGTCATCCACACTCTGATCTCAACTGCTGAAGGCCACCTGTATTCCTTGATTCTAGCCTCATTTTACATCTTGAAAGCCAGCAACAGTGGGTCAAGTCCTCACCATACCACATCTCCCATCCCATGGGCCTCCTCCTTTTATGCCATTTCTCCTTACTGACTCGGATAGGCTACCTTGATAACCTAGAATAATCTACCTTCATGTTTACTCACTATCAACCTTAATTCCAACTGCCAAGTCCTTTTTGCCATAACATTCACAGACCTAATGCCAGGAAGAAAAGATCATGAAAGACAAAATAGTGCCAACCATGGTATGTTGTCAGCTTTCCATCACTGTGACAAAAATACCCGAGATAAATCATCTTAAAGAACGAAAGGTTTATTTTGAGTCTACTCACTTGGCCTGGTTGCTTTTAGGTGAGGCAGAGCATCATAGCAATGAGCACACAGCAAGTGACGTTACTTAGCTAATGCGGGGTTGTGGGGAGAGCAGAGAGACAGAGGAAGGCCTGGGAAGGGGCCTATCTTTAAAGGTCATGCCACCCGTGAACTCAATTCCTTCCACCAGTCCCCATCTCTCAACAGTTCCACTAGCTCCAAATAGTTCTATCTGCTGGGGACCATTAACACACGAGTCTTTGGGGAACACTTGAGATCCAAACCGTATCACATGGGCCCTTGCATCATTCCTGGAAATTTCTGGTTCTTGCTCAGTTGAGGGTGGCTTATCTCATCATGGGTGATTCCTGAAAATACCTGTTTTGAAAAGGAAAGTACTTGGGAGGTACAGGCTCAAGTCCTGCATTGTTCTCCCAGCCCCCTGGAAACCCCAAGGCAGTGGTTCAAGATCCCCATAAAGCCAGTAGAGAGGGTCACCTATGTGAGTAGAACTGCATCTCTCCTTCCTTTTCTAAACCTTTATGTCATTGCCCAAGGTCAATTAATGACAGGGAAATGAACGTTATATTCGGTCATTCATTTATCCACAAGCACTTGCAGAGCTACACCAGGTAACTTGGGAAACAAAAGTGAAATAAGCCTTGTCCACCCACCTTGTCCTGCAAAGCTTCCTGTTTGCTATCTAGGACACAAACACAATAACTCTGTTTACATGTTTGATGCTGCATCAGTGAAATCTCCCACCATTTTTACCCAGAAGCTTGATTTGCTCTAGGACTATCTGCTGTCAGTGTGGTGGGACCTGATTCAAATCAAGGCTGTGTATCCTTAGGCAGTTCACATAATAACAGTTCTTACCTTATAGGGTTGTTGTGAGCAGGATTGAATTGTTCCATGCAAATCACTTGGAACTGGTTTATAATGAGCTTTTAAGAAGTGATAGCAGTCATTGCTGTGATTAATTAACCTCCTTGAGCCTCAGTGTTATCACATATAAAATGGAAATAATAGCAAACAGCTCATGGAGTGACGAGGATTAAATGAGAGAGTGTGTATACCCTACATGTGGGATACAGGTTGCACATTGCCTCAACAACCTCGATGACAGGCACATTAACTATGTGGCTTATACATAACTAATGTAGGGTGTATATATCAGTGGAACACTGTGTGTGGGGGGTCTTTGGTAGAAAGACATATAGCAGGGATTAGGATTTTTTGTAAGTCTTGGCCTTTCTTATCCTCATTTCCTCATGAAAAATACATTGCTAACATGAGGTCCTAGAACTCAGAATTCTCTATTGCTTTAGACATGAAACCCAACAAATAGATTTTCCTCAGTTGAATGTTTTTAATTAGCAAGAAAATTAAGCCATTCTCTGGAATGTACTCTAACACAGAAGGTTTGAAAAATCTCCCTCAACATGAAGCATTAGAAATCAGTCTCATGGCTCATTTATTTTTCCTTTTGCTGATAAGGCTGGTCTCCGTGGGAAGATCTTTGGTAAACCAAAGGTGAGAGAAGAAACCTGAAGCCAGATCAGATCCAGAGAGGCTCCTGACCAAGCAAGATGGCTTCCCTCTTGTGCCTAGCCGCTGCCCAGGGTGGCAACAGCAAGCTGACACTGTCAGAAGACGCAGAATGAGATGAAGACTCCAAGACAGTGGTAAAAGGATGGACTTCTGTTTAATATTCTCCACTCTCCAAGAAGCAGCACCTACCTCAAGCTGTGTCTCCATGTTAGGAGCTGGCGGATCTCATGTCACGGAAGGCCACCTGCCTTGTCAGCACTAGGGGGTCCAGGAGGAAGGGTGCCAGACTGACCCAGAACCAACCAACAGCCAGGCCAGGCTAGGGCAGGAAGGGAGGGTCTGTGTGACAGAGGGAAGCCAGCACCCCTAAAGCAGGAGCATGTCTTTAACCACCTCAGAAAGAATTCTCCTGCTTTTGCTGGAAACAGAGACTCTATTAAGCTACCTCAAATAATATAGATGTGTTGTCAGGATTCAATAGAAGGGACAAGATCACAAAAGAAGTTAGTCTGTCACCTGAAATCCAAGGCATATAATCCTGAGACTTTATCATTTCTTCTAGTAAATAGCAACTCGTTACTCAAGGAGCTATCTCAGCCCATCTGTGGATGGAGCTGCTACCCTTAGAAGTGGGAGGTGAACTGGAAGTTGCTGGAATGACAACGGCTGGTGGGGGTTCACCTTGTTCATGTAACAGACATTAACCAAAATTCTACCCGGGCCAGTTCTTGCCAGGATCTGTACCCTTGGGATGGGTCCATTCTTGGTCTTCAGGGTCCAGTCAGTGGTAGCAGCTGGAAGAATGGGGTTCGTACCAGGAGTGGCTATCACGGGGACATGATATCTTGACCTTAAGAATAATGGAAGGTGAAGCCACAGAGGGAGTATCAGGTCCTCAAGAAGCAGAGATGCAGTTCCCAGAATTACTCCCAATGGATTTTTTTTTTGCCAAACACTTAGGTTGTCCTTGATGTAGTCACTGGTATCACCCAGAGGCACTGCTTCCTGTTCTTGTCCCAGCTGGAGACCGTCTAAGATACTGCTTAGACGTTCATTATTTCAGAGTCAGACAGACTGAGGCCTATCTCTGCTTCTCTTCTGTGTCCTTGGGCCAAGCCACTTAATCCCTCAGGGTCTTGGTGTCCTCGTCTAGAATACTACATAATGAAAACTTGCCTCCTCATGTGAGACTCTTGGTAGCAGTGTCTTTCATTCTGCAACAGGAAATGGATGAGGACTTGGAACAGAGAGGAGGAAGGGCTTGCTGGACATTGCATCCAGGGCAGCAAGGTAAAGACAGAAGAGGGGTGATGGGAAGGTCCTGATTAATGGACTACGGAGTCTGTTTCTTGCATGGCCCTCCTGGGGACTCCGTGACACCCTGGCACAAAAGAATCACAAAGTTATGTTAAAGTCCAGGCCAGGATTGGCTCCAAGAATCCTGGCGATTGTAATTCTGAGGAGCAGAAAGATCCTTCTCCAAAACACCACTAGAAGGTGGCCCAGTGAGGACTTTGGTTAAATTTCTGGGGCCTCTGGAGCCTGGAGATAGCACTGGGGGAGAGAGATGCACTTTCTCCCTCCGTGTGCCCTATCACCAGACGGAATGGCTTGAGACCCAAAGCAGCACCAGGGCATCCAAGGAGAAAGATGTGACACCAGGCATAATCCTTTATTTTTCAAGGCCACGGTCATGCAAAAGTTCAATTGTAACACAAAAGAAAACAAAGGATAGAAAAATTAAATTAAAAAAAGGAGAGAGAAGAAAGCAGAGGCTGAAAATGGGTTTAACTATATTGTCAAGAGTTTTCTCCACAAACTACTTTGGAGCAGGACTGTGGTCTTTCAGTCTAAGAAAACCCCAGGGTTTTGGGGGTAATTCAGGATAAGAGAGGTAGGGACCTTGGCCATTCCACTAGTCTGGATATGTGGTTGCAGTAGATACTATAAATTTGTAAAATCAAGGAGACTGGACCTTGTGCATGTCATCAGGAAGGAAAGGAGGAATACAGGTCATTGTGTGATTATCCTGGGGGGGCTGCAAGGATGGGGGCCTGAAAGAGATGATCTCTCAGGCTTTGTACACAGCTTTCAGATGGTCAGGGTCCATTCAGGGATTTGTGGAGATTGTGCTGCAGTCAGTCCACTTAGAGGGACCAGTTAGCCAGCATTTGAGCTGCGATGACCAGGAAGTGGACTGACCCAGATATCTCAGGCCTGTCAAAGAATCTAGAGGAGAGAGTGCAGAGGCTGCATGGGAACCTCTGGGGGTTGGAGGGTGGTATGCAGCCTTTGTCAATAACAAGATGCGGCTGAGCATGCTCAGAGTGCTAGGGCTTAAGTTGCCCTAGCAAGTTAGGCTCATCTATCTGTTCTGAAATCTTACCTTGTACCTAAGTTATTATTTGCTCTGTGTCTATGTCCAGCTTCCTCAAATCCTCTCTCCAGATTCAAGATGCACGTGAAAATATTCAATCTACAGAAAGGAAAATCACGGTAGAGCTAAAGCTCAGATTCTGTGCTGTGCACAGCTATGCTATTAATTTTGGCATTTCAGCTTTATTCATGAGCCACTTAACACTCTGTGCAGCAAGATGTTTTGGATAACTGTAATGAATTTCATATGAAGAAAACAATTTAAATATCAGTCCCATTCATATAGATTAATTAATTTCAAATATGATTTCATTTTCTTGACTTTGCATTGCTGGTTGGGTTATTACACTTTAGTAAAATTAATTCTTTTCTCATCCTTCCCTATCTATTCAGGGATTTGGACAAGATATGGCCATCTAGAACTTCCACTTTCATCAATGGAAAATTCTAGAAGCTGTCAGGTATTGAAAGAGTTCCAAATGAACTGGTCATTGAATGAAGAAGGTACTGGCATTGAGGGAGATTTCTGGGATGTAGAAAATTTAAATCTGAATTGAGAACCTGAGTGGGGAAAATACGAGCCCAGAATGTTAACTTTGTTGGTCTATGGTTGAGTCAGCATGCTGTCAGTGGCTCTGCTGAACAAGATATAAAGATGTAAGGGGGGAAACAAAAAACTAGCATGCATTTGTTTCTATTCTATGCCAGGCACTGTGCATGGTACTTTGCATACATTATTTTGTTTGACTTTATTCTTAAAGTTACCCTGTGTGCTCCCTCACTGATACAATTGAGCATAATAACAGTGCCTGCATCATAGATGGTGAGATAATGTGTGGAAAAGCTCAATACACTCTAGCTGTCATTTCTGTGTCTGCTGCAAGTAATGACGGAGTTAATCCCCATAGTAATCCTTCGAGGTGGGTTCTACATGACTTGCTCCCAATTAAACAACCAGAAGCAGCAAACCCTGTACTCAAACCCAGATCCTGACTCCAGACCCGCTATTGCTTTTACCAATGCACCGTTAGGATGTAAAATAACGTTTTCACTCTAAATCAAGGACCAAAATATTTTCCAAAGGCATAGCCTTGAAAGGAAGGAAAACTGGATGAAGATGAAGACAAATGCTTTAAAGTAAGAAAAGTATGATTTTTAAAAATTCAGGCACCTCCACCTATTAGTAGCTGTGTGACCTTGGGCACATTCTTTAATCTCTCTGACCCATACTTAACATCATCTGGAAAATGATAAACCTCTCTGAAGTTTAATATTGCTTTAGTTAATGTAATGCTGATTCTCTAATTTAAAAAAAAAAATCCCAAAATGTCATTAGCTTGAGGAAAAATAAAATAGCAATAAGGCAAATAGGAGGAAGGCATGGAGGGCTTTCTCCATGCAGAAAGCGTTCAGGATGATAGACTCCAGTGTCTTCAGTCTAGGGCTCACAAGCCCATCTTAAGCATCGATGCCCAGCTGAGAGGATGGAGAATGCCTTGAAAGATTCTCATTGGCAAAACATAGAGGTGGTATATGTCACTTCCACCCAGATTTTATTGGCCAGAACTCAGACCCATGAGCACATCCAAATGCAGCAGAGGCTGGGAAATGTAATTAAGGTGGATTACAAGGGGAAAAGAAAATGAGTTTGCTGAAGAGCTAGCCACTCTCTGACAATTTGGTCATCTGCATCATAAACACATGACATACTTCCAACTTGACTGATACATACCTCATAAAGGTTGCTTACTGATGAACTTGAACAACATATAGAAAGCATTTGGCACGATGCCTGCACATGGTAGATTTGCAATAATTGCAAGCTGTTTTATTATTACATCATTAGTATATAAAGAGTCCAGTAAATGAGTGGAGCCTAGGGACCCATGGCTCAGTTTATCAAAAGCATCAGTCTAACAAAAATATAGTGGCAAGTCCCAGAAAGACAGCAAAGCAAGAATGGGGCAAAATAATGGGATAAAATTTCTGACACATGTGACAGTTTTCAATCTAGAAAAAGCAAAATCATAATGGGTAAGTTCACAAATTGTCTGTGCACAACTGTGCTATTAATTTGGGCACTTCAGCTTCCTAAACCACTTAACACCCACAGAGCATGATGTTTTGGGTATTTCTAATGAAATTCGCATAAAGAAAACAATTTATATATCAGTCTAATTCAAATAGAATGAAGTGATGATGATCAAATTTTCCCTTACAGGGGCTGGGGTCGTGGCTCAGCGGTAAAGCGCTTGCCTAGCGTGTGCGAGGCACTGGGTTCGATCCTCAGCACCACATAAAAATAAATAAATAAAATAAGTGTATTGTGTCCAACTACAACTATAAAAAGGGATTAACTTACAGATCCAAGAAGCTGAGTGAACCCTGGGTTGAATAAATAAGAAGAAAATCATGCTGAGGACATTTATCCAACAATGAAAAATCAAAGATGAAGATAAAGTTTGAAGCAACTAGAGTAAAAGGATACAGTGCAAAGTGAGAAGTCTTAAGTGGGAAGTGGTACAACACAGACTCCAAACAGATTTTGATAAATTAAGGATACCAAACAGTAACGTATAATTAAGAGACGAGAAGCCAATATAGGAAACAAATGGAATTTTTCTTCTAAAATTATTGAATAATTTCTCCAAAAAAGGCAGGAAATTAATAGGAGGAAAATAAAAATACAAAAGGAACAAATGAATAAAAAAGAGCAGTGTTATAGGCCTAAACCCAAGACCTTAGTAATTCATTAAATGTAAATTCACTCTAAATACTCTAAATTAAAAGGCAGAGGGTATTAACTAAATTTCAAAATTGCAAAAGATAAATATATGCTACATACAAGAGATATAATTTAAATATTAACATAAAAATAAATTGAAAATTAAAGTGGGACAGGAATAGAAATCAATGAACTAATAAAATGAGCGACAAAAAGAAAATTAACAAAGTCAAAGTTGAGTCCTTGTATATTAAGGAAGTTGATCAACCTGAGTAAAGCTAATTATGAAATAGGGCAAATCACAAATGACCTTTATCAACTAAAAGAGGAGAAAGGCATGAGCACAACTCTTACTAACACTAAAAAGGGTAATCAAGAAACTTCACTGCAAAAAAAAATCTAAAACTCAGGTGAAATGGGAAAATTGCTTCAAAATACAACTTATGAAAACTAAAGTAGACCTCAAAAGAAATAGAAAACCTGAATATCCCCAAATCCTTAAAGAAAAAAAAAATTTCAAAGAAAGAGGCACAATGAAAACCACAGGCACAAATGATCTTATAATTATGCCAAATGTATAAAAATGAATAAATATCAATGTCACATAAACTCAGAGAGGTGTTCCCAACTTACTACATGAGTCTGGCCTAATCCTCATACCAAAACCAGACAACGACATTAGAAGGAAAAAAATAGCAGACCAATATCACTCATGTACATAGGCACAAATATTATTTTGAAGCAGTAAATGAGATCCCACTGATATAGAAAAAAGAAAATTTTTGATCAAATGCGGTTGACCCCCCCCCACAGGAATGCAAGGTTGGTTCAACATTTTCAAATCAACAAGATAAAAAATATGAGATTAATCTGATCACCTAAATAGATACATAAAAAGTACTTAATGCAGCACATATCACTGACAAAAACCCCTTGACAAACTAGGAATAGAAGACAGAACATTTATAGAAAAGAAAATTATATTAACAAAATATTTGATATTGAAAGAATATTTTTCTCTAAGGATGAGAAAAAGACAAGGATTTACTTCTTAGATAATTCAAAATCATACTGAAGATTTTCATGAAGTAAAGTAAAAAAAAGAAAAGGCATAATGATTGGAAAGAAAAGTATCACCATTTTTATTCACACATCCCCAAGGATGAAGGACATAGCAAATGAGTTCTGGACATCAACTCCAGCTTCTTTTAAATGAGAAAGAAATAGCTCACTTAAAGCCCTACTATTTTTTAAAAATTTTTATTGCTGCTTCAGAATTATACATAATAATGGAATTCATTATACCAAATTTATAAATGCACATAGCATAATTGGATCAGTTTCATTCCCCAGTACCTTCTCTTTCCCTCTTCTACTCTCTCCTCCTGATCTGATTGCTCTACTCTACTGATATCTCTTTTTTATTATTATTATCATTATTACTATTATTAATTATTTTAATTAGTGCATTTTATATTTGTATAAATAAGATTCATTGATTCCTTGAGGTGTATTCATGCAAGGACATGACACGACTTGATAGATTTCATTCCCCAAGGCTTCCCATGCCCTTTCCTCCTCTCTTGCTCTTCATTTTCTTCCTCTATTTAATTGGTCTCCCTTCTATTTTCATGAGATCCCCTTTGTTTATGTTCCTTTTTTTCCTCCTCTCTATCTTTTGCATATGAGAGAGAGGGAAAAAGAAAACAGTTGACCCTTGGTTGAGTCTGGCTTATTGTACTTAGCATGATGTTCTCCAGTTGCATCCATTTACCATCCTTCTTTATGGCTGTATAAAACTCTAATTGTGTATGCGAGCCACATTTTCTTTATCCATTTGCATGTTTGTGGGCACCTTGACTGGTTCCATAACTTGGTTATTGTGAATTGTGCTGCTGTAAATATTGGTAGGCATGTATCATCATAAAATGCTGAATTTAGTTCTTTTGGATAGATACCATGAATGGAACAGCTGGGTCATATGATGGCCTCATCCAAGGCTTTTGAGGACCTTCAGAAGTGGCTGTAACTAATATGCAGTACTATCAATAATGTTTAAATGTATAAATGTACCATTCCCCCTACATCTTTGCCAGAAATTATTGTTATTTGTATTCTTGATGATTGCAGGAGTGAGATGAAATTTCAGTGGTTTTGATTTGCATTTCCCTGTTTGTTGGCTATTTATATTTCTTTTTTCAAGAAATGTCTGTTTAGTTCATTTGCCCATTTATTGATTGTAGCTTGTTATTTTGTTTTACCATTTATTCATAGCTAAATCTAATCCAAACCAATAAATGCAAGAGCTTTACTGTGTATGGTCCTGCTCTGAAGTATGCTAACACAAGCTAATCTCCAAGACTCTGGTCTCTATTACTCTCAATTCAATTTTAATATTACCAGTGGAGAATTTGTTTAGCTAAGCTTGGGTCAGATATTCAGGCAGTGAGAGGTTCTTAGGTCAACTGGGGGCATGCACTCAGAAGGGATTGTATGACCCCAAGTCTCTCTCTGGCTTCCTCCCTGGTGATGTACTCTCCAATTCCTGCACATGTTTCCACCGTTGAGGTTCATTTCACCATAGACCTTTACCAGAGCTGAGCCAATGCTGGCACCCTGTTTTAAACCTCCAGAACTGTGAGTTAAATAAGACGCTTTTCTTCTAAAGTTAACCTGCCTCAGTTGCTCTGATATAGCAACAGAAAGCAGACTGAGATGTTCCTGTACTTCTTGCAGGTTCCATCTGAGTCACAATTTCTTTTAAAAATTTCTCTCTCTGTAGCTCCCAAACTCTGGACAAAGTTTTCCACAGAAGCATTCCCTACTGAGCATTGTCTTTACCTATCAGAGTGCATATCACACTCTAGCATGGTTGATTTTCCAATTATCCATCTCCAGTCTTAGAGTCTAAGCAAGTTTCATGCACTTTTTTTATTCCTCGGGGCCCAGATAGTGCTTAGCCAAAAATATGAACTTAACAAAATATTTGTTTAATAAATGATATTGACTCTTTGGTATGAAAACCTAACTGACTTATTGCCATTTTATAAATGATAAAGTTGAAGCTTGAAAAGGTAAATTACTTATACTAGTTACCTTTTGGAGAAATGAGGAACATGATTTGCACCCAGGGTTCAAGGAGTCCAAAACCTGTGTTTGTTCCACTGTGCCAGAACCAGTGGTCTTGCCTCACTAGACTCTCTGTTGAGCATCTTCTATATGCCGCGTGCAATTCCATGTATCAAACAATCTTCCTTAGAATGCAATAATCTATTGAGGCAAGTGTACCAGTTTTACATATTAAAAAAAAAAACTATGGCTCAAAGAAGTAAAGTTCAATGTCAAGGTCACATAGTTGGTCAATTGATCAATAAAACAACAAGGGTCCAGCTCTTCCCTTCCCACCGAGAAGGAAATTAGATGTGATCATGAATCAGATACCCAGCAAGCCCCCACAGTCAGACAAGCACGTCCCAACAGCAGGATCCAAGGAGAGAGACCATCAGGTCCAAGAACATGCAACTTTTACCTGAAGTATTCTGAAAGGCTTTGTGACTCTCAAAGTCTTGCTTCCCTGTCCCCTAGGAGCAGCCCTGGAATATTCTGCTGAGCTATTTATAGATCACCCAAAGTATGTTTAAGGATAATTCATGTGTGCCTTTTGTAAAGTATTGCAGGAATGCTTATTTTTCCAATAGCTGGGGGGAAATTCAGAAGGCAAAGAAAAATACAATAGAAATCCAATGCATAAGGTGCTTAAAGTCTGTTTATAGATTAATAATTTTCCTCTTCTCTTTTCAACATTAATATCTGTTAAGTGAATGTGCATTAAAGACATTTGGCAAAGGGCAATGTCTTATTTAGATAGCGGTCTTTAGGTAATGTGCTATTTTATAAATGTTTCCTTTCTGTCCTCTCCTTGTCAGGACTCGAGACTTTTGCTTTAGTGTGGATCTGGAATGCTGCCCACAATCCCACGTACTGAAGGCTTGACCACCAGCCTGGGGTGCTACTGGGAGGTGGTGGAACTCTAGGGAGGTGGAGCCTAGTGGAAGGAAGTTAGGTTCATTGAGGACCTAGGTCATTGAAGAGGACATTTGGACCCCAGCTCCTTTTTGTCTCTCTGCCTCCTGGCTACTATGAGGTGAGCAGCTCACTCTGCACCATGATGTCCTGCTTCACCATAGGCCCCAAAGCCATGGGTCAACCAAGCGTGGTTTGAAACCTCGGAAACTATAAACCAAAAACAAACCTTTCTTCCTTTAAAGTGGTTCTCTCATGTATTTTCTCACAGTGACAGAAATATGACTGGCACAATTTGGGTCAAGGAGAACTGGGTTCTAGAACTTTCTCAGATGCCAACTTGCAGTGTCATGCCCCACTCTGGGCTCCTATTTCCTCACCTGCAGATGACTTCTTGCAACCCTTGGAAATACTAAAATTCTAAATTCCCAAGGGAAGAGATTGGAAGCTGAGAATAAAGGGCAGGGTCTTCTCAATAAGAGCACAGGAGATCTCCAAGGGACATGACATTCAAGAAAAAATGGAAATTCACTGCCCCAGGAAGGAAGCCCGGGCATGGAGGAGTGGACATACAAAAGATGTAAGGTACAAAGGCTTACCTTAAGAAGGTCATCTAAAAGGGAAGCACCAGAAAACACAGGAAGTAATAAAAAGGAAGCGTCTAAAGAAGACTCAGTTGGAGCAATGGAGTCAGGAGGAGAACATAGAGGAGAGTCGGAAAACCCCCTGGCCCTTCCTCTAATTCACTCTCCACAGAGGCTACAGATAAGCTTTTCTACTCCCCAATTAAAATGATATCATTTCCTTGTGCAAAATCTTTTAATGACCACCTAGCCCCCTCAGGATTAAATAATAAACAAAACAACAACAAAAATACCCCTACTACACTCCCATAATTTCTTACCCTTAATTTTTAAAATACAGAAGCTCTGAAATCCACAATGTTTCTATACTCTCTGGCAGCAAAACTTGATCTATACTGACATGAGACTCTTCATTTTCTTTCTTTGATGGGTATCACAAGTCAATGTCAGAAATATTAACAGGAGGCTACGATCTACATATTGTGGGGTCGGGCTCCAAATTCCTTAACAGGACTCCCGTAGCCCAAGAGTTAACAACAAGAATAAACAAATGGGACTTACTTAAACTAAAAAGTTTTTTCTCAGCAAGAGAAACAATAAAAGAGGTAAATAGAGAGCCTACATCCTGGGAACAAATTTTTACCCCTCACACATCAGATAGAGCCCTAATATCCAGAATGTACAAAGAACTCAAAAAATTAAACAATAAGATAACAAATAATCCAATCAACAAATGGGCCAAGGACCTGAACAGACATTTCTCAGAGGAGGACATACAATCAATCAACAAGTACATGAAAAAATGCTCACCATCTTTAGCAATCAGAGAAATGCAAATCAAAACCACCCTAAGATACCATCTCACTCCAGTAAGATTGGCAGCCATTATGAAGTCAAACAACAATAAGTGTTGGCGAGGATGTGGGGAAAAGGGCACACTTGTTCACTGCTGGTGGGACTGCAAAATGGTGAGGCCAATTTGGAAAGCAGTATGGAGATTCCTGGGAAAGCTGGGATTGGATCCACCATTTGACCCAGCTATCGCCCTTCTCGGACTATTCCCTGAAGACCTTAAAAGAGTGCACTATAGGGATACGGCCACATCAATGATTATAGCAGCACAATTCACAATAGCTAGACTGTGGAACCAACCTAGATGCCCTTCAATAGATGAATGGATTAAAAAAAAAATGTGGAGTATTATGCAGCACTAAGAAATGACAAAATCATAGAATTTGCAGGGAAATGGATGGCATTAGAGCAGATTATACTAAGTGAAGCTAGCCGAGCCCTAAAAAACAAATGCCAAATGTCTTCTTTGATATAAAGAGAGCAACTAAGAACAGAACAGGAAGGAAGAGCATGAGGAAAAGACTAACAGTAAATAAAGACGAATGGGGGGAGAGAAAGGGAGAGAGAAGGGAAAGCATATGGAAATGGTAGGAGACCTTCAATGATACACAAAATTATAAGAGGTTATGAGGGGCAAGGGGGAGGGGAAAAAAGGAAGAGAATCCAACAACAGCAGAGGAGGCAGAGAGGGAAGATGGGAGGGGAGGGGAGCGGGGATAGTAGGGGATAGGAAAGGTAGCAGAATACAACAGTCACTAATATGCCATTATGTAAAAATGTGAGTATGTAACAGATGTGATTCTGCAATCTGTATTTGGGGTAGAAATGGGAGTTCAAAACCCAATTGAGTCAAATGTATGAAAGATGATTTATCATGAGCTCTGTAATGTTTTGAACAATCAAAAATAAAAATTTTTAAAAAAAGAAATATTAACAGGATTATTATAGGGTGCTGCCCCAGGCTCTACTGAGGATATTATATGACACGTGCAGTTAATCAAAATATTACACTTCTAAAATCTGGAAAAATATGACTACAAACACACACCAAGATTTTTGGCTTAGAGGTTGTGCGTTTGTACTTTCTTATCATGACAACCACTGTACTCGGAGGCCAAGCACCTGGATTCCTCACTCCCACCCATCTCCACCATGCTCAGTTCTAAACATATTGAGGTCTTGCCATCACTTTATGCTATGCTTTAAACCCCTCCAGGGCTTTGAACAAACTTTCCCTACCTTAAAGAATAGCTCCACACTACCTCCAGCCATGGGAAAAAAACCATGCACCTTCTGAAGTCCATTTCAAAGACTCTTTCCTCAAAGAAACCACCCCCAGCCTGCCCTGGTCCCCAGCCTTCTTCTGTATCCTGAACAAAGCTTGCTACCTCCTCTTCTGTTCCATTATCCACATATAGTGCACAGTTTAGCACGCGCCACATTTATCATGATCATCTGTTTACAGGTTGATATTCCTTCTCTAGTCTGTGGGCGCCTGACAAGCAGAGCCTGCTCTATAGACCTCTGTGGCTAGGGAATGCCTAGTGAATCAAGCTAGGCACTCAGTAAAGGGCAATCCACTGATGCTTCACTCTAAGATCAGATGAACTCAGCATCTGCATCAAGGTCATTACTGACCCTGGGCAAATGAGACTGAGAAGCAAAGGCAGAGATCGCCAACCTTTCTGTCTAGAGTATAGTAACCATCATTCTGCCCAAATAAGGACAACAGCCAAGCTACCCTCCTACCAATGGAAGCTGAGTATGCAAATGAGACAGTCTACCCAAGGGCATGGATAGAAGAAACTCAGCTCCATTGGAGGCCACAATTCTGAGATTCCAGTATAGATAGAGCAAACCCGAGTGAGCATACAAACAATGATATTGGCATACAGCTTTAAAGCCTACAAAGCCTTTATATTTACATTTTCTCATTTAATTGAATTCTCACAATAACTTTTCATATTAAATACTGTTATTGTGTCCCACTAATAAATGCAGAAACTAAGCCTAAGAGTCAATAAACTTTAGCAGTGTGTTAGCTGGCTTTTCATCACTGTGACCAAAAGGCCCAACAAGAGGAAAGAGTTTGTTTTGACCCATGGTTTCAGAGGTTCAGTCCCTGGTCAGCCAACTCTATAGCTCTGGGTCCACAGTGAAACAGAATATCATGGAAGAAGAGTGGAAGGAAAAGGCTCAGTTCATGACAGCCAGGAAGTAGAGAAAACTTGAGTGCCAAGAGCCAAGGATAATATAATCCAAATGGCATGCCCCCCATGACCTACTTCCTCCAGCCGCACACTACCTGCCTACAGCTACCACCACTAATCCATTCAATTATTCATCCATGAAATGAATTAATCCACTGATGAGATTATAGCTCTCATAATCTAGTGGTTTGAGCTCTGAACATTTCTGCATTGCTTCACACATGAGCTTTCCAAGAACAACTCATTCAAGCCATTTCAAGCAGTAAGGGTTCAAAGTTAATTTTGAGAAAAGAAGCGGAGAATAATAGCAGATTTATAAGGAGAATACTCAGATTTGAAGGGCGAGCGTTGGCAAAAGAGAAGACATAATTTTTTTTTTTTTGGAATAGACATACTAAGGACAGGAGAGGAAGGAAAAGAGGTTATAGTAGAAAGGTCCATGGCTTTGAGTCGAAGAGGGAGAAAAAAAGTAGGACTATCTAAGAACTGGCACTAGCAAAAAAAAAAAAAAAAAAAAAAACCAGCAGTCCAGTGCTCAATGCCACCACACAGCTAAGTTGGTGGGACTTGGAATCCACTTCAGATTAACAGCAATACATAATTATTACAGAGTATTTAGAAAACTAGAAAAAAAAATTGAATGAAAAACATCTTAGTTAAGAACATATTTTTAAAAGGTTTCAAAGTCTCTTTCTGTTAAGTCAACCTGTGTCAATCATTTCCAGTGCATTTTTATTATATGACTTTTTTAAGAACATGAATATTTTCTTATTTGTTTCTTTCCTCCTAATCAGTGGATGAGATTGATCATTTTACTAGACCTTCATCAATATTAGACATTATTATTTTATTTTAAATATCAAATAAATTGATGTGGAAATTTTAAAAAGGGGAAAGTCACACCTCACCTTTGCTTCAATTTACATTTATTTAATTACTTAAAAATGTTAACATTTTTCCCACAGCTCTTTACCAATATATTTCATATTTGTCTTCTGCCTATTTATGTCCTTTCTCCATTTATGTAAACAAGTGAGGTCCTGGATTTGTATTATTGGATTTCAATGAGTTTTATATTTATTAAAAAGAGTTGCCTTCATTTAAATTGTCTGTAACATTATCTCTAGATTTGCTGATTGCTTTTTAATATTGGTGAATTTTTTGGATACATAAAAGTTTTAAATTTTTATGTAGTCAGATATGTCAATCACATCCTTAGTGATTTATTCCATCAACTCTAAGCTAAGAAAACCCTCCCCCCCACAAGGGGTTTGATAAATATTCACATCTATCGTCTAGAATTTCTCACAGTTTATGTTTTTACATTTTTAACTCTTTAATCCACCTGGAATTTATTTGGCTATTCCTAATAAGGTAAGAAATGTTTGAAATTCTTCAAAAAATAATAAAACACTTAACACATTGCATATTCAGCTGATATTAGCATAAACCTTGATGACCAACTGGTGCCCACATCAAAGGCTGCAAATTTCTTAATAGTGTTTAATATTTCCCCTCTAATAGCACAGGGTACAAAATGCACACACTTGCCAGTTGCTGTTCCAAGTGAGTTTATCAGCATGCTGCACACCCAACATATGGCCTCTTTCTCATTATTAAGAAAAGTAAGTAATAAATAAGAACTGGGGCTCCCACCAATCATTAGTAAATCCTCCAAAGAAAATCAAGCACACATTGGAGTCTTCCCTCGTGGACTTGTGCAATTTCTCTGACTGAATCATTTAACCAAAGAAAACTTTTCTTCCTTCCAATTAAGGACTCTCCTTAAAAGTATGCAGTGACTCGTTCAAAAAAGGGGCTGGAAGAAGAAACCAGAAGACATGGGTTTGATTTCTCTCCACACTGGGGAAATATTCCTGCCTTTCCCTGCCTTCCAGCCCCAAGGTGGTCACGTCTGGTGCTGCACTGAAAAAGATTTGTGGCTTATTGTCCTGACGGATGGCAGAGTAATGGAATAGCTCTGTGCTGTGTCCTGGAAGCCAGGCGGAGGAGGCATTGTGCCATTGATGGCTCACATTATAATGGAGAAATATTAGGGGGATATTTCAATAGCCACCCAGAGGAGACACAGTAGCTATAAGAATGCCACAGACTGCTTCCAAGGAGAGTAAAAAGGGATATAAAAACAGGGGTGGGGGAGGCTGGAAGGGGTAGAAATGCTTCTGGGAGGAAAAAAGGTCCACTCAGAATGTATGTTAATGCAACGTTGTGTGCTACACTGGTTCTCCAGAGAAGGGTGGTGAAGTTCCCAGGATGTGAACTCCACAATTACAGCATTATCAATTTATATAGCACTGTAGACCTCACATGGGACTTCATGGTAAGTTATAGATATGGCCAGGTTAGCTTTCATCTGAATATAAACAACCATGTTCTGTTTAAAACACACTCAAGGAAAAATTGGTAGATTTTTTTTAACCTAAAAGCAGTGTCTAGTAAACTTATATTCAGTTTAAGACCTGTCAATAACATGATGTTAAAAAGAAAGACTACCTAGCAATAGATCTAGCAGAGAAGGAGAATAATGAAGATTAATAATGGAGATTTAGTGAATAAGCAACCTCATTTGCCTTAGAGAAGAGAGTAGGGAAATTATAGGGGAAATCAGAGGCAAAAGCTATGTTGAGTCCTTTGTATGAGGTCTGCATTAGAAATGGGCAAAAGTTCAAGCAGGTTACTAGAGAGGGGGATAGGATCTATGACTACAGTCTGTGACCAGAAAGTCCAGAACTAAACCAAGATAACCCACTGTGATAAATTTGGGCCCAGATACGTTAGTCTCAGGAATTTATTCTAAGCAAATAATCATGGGATAGATGCAAAGATTTTGCTACAAAGATGTTCATTGCAGCATTGTTTATAATAGGAAAATTTGCAATTAATCTGTATTTTTCACCAATGTTATATAGCAATAAATCTTCATGTCTACAGATATATTGTGGACCCTCACCTTGAATGACTACACAGTCTTCCACTGGTGAATACATAATAATTAATTGAATCACTATATACACACACATACATGTATTGAAGATATTATATAAACCTTTATTTTTTTCACTATGAATTTATTTACTTTATTACCAACTAAATGCTTACTCATAAATTTTTTAATTGCACATAGTTTGCCATTTAAATGACTTAATTTGTTGCCAAACTCTCTAATTTGTGTCCCTGAGTGACCAACATATCAGATACATGCTCAAGTTACTATGTTCAAGTTTGTAAAAGAAGCACAGAAGTAAAGTCACATAGAATACACTAGAATTACGTGGGAAATGCTAAGACAGTGGGCCACTTATCTATTGCTGCATAACAAGTTACCTACTAACTTAATTGCTTAAATCAACAAACAGTTACATTTTGTAGTTTCTGAGCGTCAGAAACTAAATCATGGCTCAGGTGGGTCTTCTGGCTGATTTCTCATGAAGGCACAATCAAGACATGGTCAGGTCTTCAGTCATCTTAAAATTCAACTGGAAGTTGATTCACTTTAAGTTCCTTCGAGTGGTTGTTGACAGGAGTCCGTTCCTCCTGGGTTGTTGGACTAAGACCTCCCTTAGTCCTTGCTTGACATCTGAAGGGCAGCTCACAACATGGAGACTGGCTTCTCCAGACAAAGAAAATGAGAAGGCAAGAGAGTGAGTACAAACAAGACAGAAGAAGGCACAATCTCTTATATCTAAGGTTTCCAAGCTAAGCAAATAAAAAAAAAAATTAAGACACCCAAGACTAAGAGGAAAATTCTTTGTACAAAAAAAAAAAAACAAGTACATTTTAAAAAGTATGAAGACCTTAAATCACAATTAACTTTGTTTCAAGGAAATAGAAAAATAAGAACAAACACAAAACTAGTAAAAGAAAAGGTCTGGCCCACATCTTAAATAATAAATATTGAAGCAGAAATAAATGGACTCGAGAACATAAAAAAAAATAGAGGAAATCAACAAAATGAAGAGTTGGTTCTTCAAAAAAGATTTACAAAATTAACAAACCTTTACCTGTATTAACCAAGAAAAAAAGAGGTGGTTCAAATCAAATGAAAAAGAAAACATTTCAACCAATTTTATATTAATAAAAGGTATTAAAATATAGTACTACTGACAATTGTTTGCCAAAAAAAAACTTTAAAAACCTGGATGAAACTGACAAGCCCTAAAAATACACACTCATGACTGAATCATGAATAAATGAAAAGTCAGAACAGATAAATAACTAGTTAAAAACACTCAGCAATTATAATTAATGTAGATAAAATGTTCAACCAGATTCAACACTTTTCAAGGTAAAACATTTGACAAATTAGAAATAGAAGGAAGTTATCTTGATATAATAATACTATATATGAAAAGTCCCCAGCTAACATCACAGTCAATGGTGAAAAGTTTTCATCAAAGGATAATGAATAGAACAAGTGCTAGCCAGAGCAATCAGGCAAGAAAAAGAAATAAAAAACAATCAAATTGAAAATGAAGAAGTAAAATTATCTCTGTTTGAAGATGACATATTCTTATATGTAGAAATCTCTAAAGATTTCACTTACAAAAACTATTAGAGTAAGCAAATTCAACAGACACACAACAATTAGTTATGCTTCTTATGCTAACAATGAACAATCCAAAAAAGAAATTAAGAAAACAATTTTATTTGCAATAGCAATAAAGAATAAAATTCCTAGGAAGGAAATTGACCAAGAAGGTGAAAGACTTGTATACTTAAACGCTGTGTACAAAACACTGATTTAAAAAAATAGACAAAAACAAATAGAAAGATCTGTGTTTATGGAACAGAAGATAAAAACAGCCAGGTACTGGCAAAAAGACATGTAAATCAGGGGAAGAGACTCAAGATCCCAGAAATAACCTCTCCTATACGTCGTCAAATTATTTTGCAAAAGGGTGCCAAGACCCTTCAATGAGAAAGAATCTTCTCCTTAATAAATAGTGCTAGAATTTGGGCTCTTACCTTATATGGTATAAAAACATTATCTCAAAATGTATCAAAGACCTACACTTAAGACCTAAAAGTATAAGGCTCACAAGAGAAAACAAAGGGGAAATCTTCATGACATTGGACTGGGCAAGGATTTCTTGGACATGATACCAAGAGCATAGGCAACAAAAGTAAAAATTAGCAAGTTGGACTACATCAAAATTTTAAAACTCTGTGCATCAAAGGATGCAATCAACATAAAGAAAAGAAAATCTATGATATTTAATAAGAGGTTAATATCCAGAATACATATAAAACTCCTAAATCACAATAACAAGAGAAAAAAATCAAAACACACATAACCCAATTCAAAAATGGGCAAAGGAAAGCTAGGGATGCAGCTGAGTTGTAGAGTGCCTACCCAGCACGCACAAGGGCCTGGGTTAGATCCTCACTACCACTAAGTAAATAAATAAGCAAAGGGTTTTAACAAACATTTCTCCAAAAAGGAAATACACATGACCAACAAGCATATAAAAAGATGCTTATCACCTCTAATCATTAAGGAAATGCAAGTTAAAACTACATGAGACCTCACATACATTAGTATGGCTATTAGCAAAAACAAACAACCAATAAACAGATCATGGCAAGTGTTTGTAAGGATGTGGAGAAATAAGAACACTTGTGCACTTTGGGTGGGAATGTAAAATTTTGTGGTCACTACAGAAAACGGTATAAAGCTTCCCTAAAAATTAAAAATAGAATTACCAAGTGAACCAGAAATTTTACTCCTGGTTGCATGTATAAAAAACTGAAAGTTGATCTAAAGAGCCTTTTGCACACCCATGTTTGTAGAAGCACCAGTCATAATAACAAGGAGGTGGAAACACACAACTGTTTATCAGTACATGAACGGAGAAACAAAATGTGGTGTATTCGATAGTCAAACTACAGAACCAACTAGGCAGGTGTCCATCAATGGAAGAATGGATAAAGAAAATGTGGTATATATACACAATGGAGTTTTATTCAGTCAAAAAAAGAATGAAATTATGTCATTTGCAGGCAAATTATGGAACACAAAGACATCATGTTAATTGAAATAAACCAAACTAAGAAGACAAAAGAGTTGTATGTTTTCTCTCATATGTGGAAGCTAGAGAGGAAAGAGGAAAAGAAAGATGTATGGGGGCATCTCATAAAAATCAAAGGGACTTAGTAAATAGGGGGAAGGGACCAGAAAGGGACCAGGGAGAGGAAGGAGGGAAGGGGTGGGGAAATACTGAAGAATTTTGTTGACCAAATTATACTGTTTTATCATGTGCATGTATGAATATGTAGCCATGAATCCCACCACTATGTATGATTATAATGCACCGATAAAAATATGAAAAGAACAAAAATGTGGCATGCATACACACACACACACACAAGCACACAAAATGAGATATTATTTAGTCTTAAAAAAGAAGGAAATTCTGAGACAAGCTACAGCATGGATGAACTTTGATGACATGGTGCTAAGTGAAATAAATAAAGTCACACACACACACACCACACACACACACACACACACACCACACACACACACACACACACACACACACACACACGTACTGTTTGATTTCACTTTTTTGAAGTATCTGGGGTAGGCAAGTTTATAGAGCTAGAAGGTAGAATTGGAATTGCCAGAGAAGCTAGAGGAAGGGGTAAATGGTGAATTGTTATTGAATGGGTATGGAGTTTTAATTCATTAAAATGAAAAAGTTTGAAGATAGTTAGCACACTAACATGAATATACTTTTGTTACTGAACTGCACATTACAAGTGACTAAGATGGCAAAATTTATGTTTTTTTTACTACAGTGAAAAATAAAAATTTTTTAAAAACATGGGAGACTCAGTTAATTTGAATTTCAGATAATCAGTGAATAATAATTTTAGTGTATAAATATCTCATGCAATATTTGCAGATGACAGGCAATGCATGTCCCCCCTGCAATATTGGAGACATTTTACTAAAAACTTATTTGCTATTGTCTGAAATTAAAATTTAAGTGGATCTCTTATATTTTGGATGGAAATCCCACTTAAATTCTAATCTCAGAAGTAAAATTTCATCACTTATTGAAACCCATTCATTAGAAGCAAGTCTCTAGGTCCAGCTTCACCCAAAGAGGAAATTACACAAGAACATGAAAACCAGGAGACAGGGGTCACTGGGAACCACCACAAAAGCTGCTACCGAAGAGAGAAAGAAACTAGTGAGTGAATATTTTTAATGGTGATATTTCTGCTCCCACCAATACATTAGCAATCCTACTGAGGGTCAGCCCCAGGTAAGATGAACACCTCATACGTAAACCACACCAGAATTCTTTTGCAATAATGAAATGGGTGTCGTTGTAAATAACTACACTGGGGCCACAAGTTTAAATAGACTTCTTCCTGGCAAACCAAGATAAATGGTCATCCCATTTGAAGATCATATTTCTGGGTATCTTTCTCAGCCACTATTATATCTGCTAATATGCCAACATATTAACAGATATTTAATGGATACCTAGATGAAGTGGCAAAATGATTCCAAAACACACAAATGTACTTAAACCACTAGATGTGTGACCCTGAAATTTGTTTCCTTGTAGTCTAAATAAGGTAAATAATAATAAAAAAAAAACTCTCCTACCTTGTCCAATTTTATTTTTCACTTAAAAGCAAATCTGAAACAACAAAAGGATTTCACTCTAGGAATAAATCCAAAAGAAGGATGAGTTGAATTACATAACCTGTGGCTACAGAATTTTATCTCATCAACTCTAGTTTGGGAGGTGATATAGGGAAGAGCTAGCTGGGTCCCCGACTTTTGGGCTCTAATCCTACTCTCAGTTTTGGTAAACACATAACTATAGGAGATAACAGGACCCCCGTAGATCTCAGCACATTCCTTTATAAATAATACTTGATTGTGGCAAAACAAGTAAAGAACTTAACACATTTATTTAACACATCAGCAAATATTTGAGCATTTACTGTGTTGCAATACATAATTCCTAGAAAGTTAGAGTACAAAAATACTCTTGATAGAAATACATATCACCACACAATCTGGGAATACCAAAGAATCTTCAAGAAACTAAATTAGAATTCCTAAACTTACAGTAATTTATCATTTTAAGTCAATCATAGCAGCAATTGAAAACCATAACCAATTTAAGACAATACTGATACTCCATGGATGAAAAAAATTTGCTCCTTCCAAATTACAAGAATTTCAATTACTTACATAAGTTCTTTATATGGAAGAACTTTTAAATTTTGTACCCAGACGGGGAGGTAGAATAATGAGTTCAAGTTTTCAGTAAGCTAAAAACGTTGCCATTTATAGTTTATGAAAAACAAATTTTTGTAACCCTTCATAACTCACAGTTACTAATTAGTCCTCCATTATACATAAAAATGAAATTGTGTGTAATTTTGCCTCTGGTGCCTATAAAAATGGAAGAAAATATGGTTTTTAGGGATCAGTTTGCAGCCAATTAGGAGAATCATTCCACCCTACCATAAAGACATGAATATAAATAATTCTCAGGCTTAAGTGAGAATGACAAATGGGCAGCTTGTGACATTAGAATTGTTGTACTAATTTTTTCTTGGTGTTGTAACAAATTACCAAAAACTTAGTGGCTTGAAAAAACACAAATGTATAATCTTAGAGTCTTGGAGATCAGAACTCTGACACGGTGTGCACCAGATTAAAATCAAGGTTACATTCCTCCTTGAGGCTTAGGGGGATTTTGCTTTTATATCCTTTTCAGCTGCTAGAGGCCACATGCACTCCTTGGCTTGTGGCCTCTTCCTCTATCTGAAAGTCAGTAATGCTAGTAGGATCCTTCCCACAATGTAGCCCTCCACCTCTCTGCCTCCCTCTTCCACATTTAAGGACCTGATTTACATTGGGCCCAACAGGACCATCTGGGGTCATCTCCTTATTTTTGCAGCCTTCTGATTGACAACCCTAATACTATCATGACTATAATTCCCCCTTTGTCATGAAGCATAGCATGTTCACAAATTCTGTGGATTAAGAACTGGACATCTCTGACGGGAAATTATTCTGCCTGTCACAACTGCGTTTTCTAAATTAAAACATAAACCCAGTTGTGATAGGCAGAATAATGAGATTCAGTGAGATTGCATGTGAGGAATTGATCCCACTGGGGGGAAACGTGTTAAGGATATGCTCATTCTTAGAACTTCACAAAAAGTTTTACAATAAAGCAGCCTGACCAACTAATTTGAAGGTGTAACCCATTTTTCTCTTAAAGCAGTTGTTGATAGAATGTTATGTTCCTGGACTTGTAGAGAACTTCTGAATTCTGGCCCCTGCCCTAAGCCAGTCCTGCAACCCTTCTGCTAAATGAAGGGAAAGTGCAGCTTAGCTCTTACCTGATCCAGTACTCTGCATCCTAAAGGGTTCAAAAAGTTTCCTTCTGAACCTGAAATTCTTTGAATTGCTTCAGCAAACACTTGTAGAATATTTCTCTAAAGACAGGCATCAAACTGGACTCTGGAGATAAAATGATCTTCTTCTCAAGACTCAAACTTTCCAGTGAGGGACACAGGCATAGAAAGAAAATCTACAATATGCGTGGCAGGTGACCCAATAAAAGCAGATACAGAGGACAGAGCCAGCATGGAAAATGGGTGGTTTGATAGCAGTGGGGGCGTGTAAGGTGCATTCAGAGGATGGCACCAAATTCATTGTCAAATTCATATCAAAGATGGAAGGACCTAATGAAGAAAGTCCTTACTATAATTCAGAAACTGTACTGCAAAATGTGCTTTCTGTGGACTCTGTTGGATCATTCAAGCTGAATGACTAGATTTAGATCTATAAGAAATTATCCTTCCCCATAAGTAATATCCATTGGAAAATTTCTGCCTTACATATCCTACAAGGGCACTGCTCCCTGTCATCACCCAAACCCTGCATGAGGCAGGTTGAAGGCCTCACCCTGTTCTGGGGCAGCCTAGCCTTTCTTTGGCACCGAGGAAATAACAGATGTGATTTATTCAGGCTAAAAATTTTACACTAAATTATAGACCTTGCTTTGCATTTCTTAAGGGCTTTTACAAGTTTATTTCAACAAAGGTATATTATATTTTCTTCTCTGAGCCCTTTGTCAACAGCAGGACAAAGAGACCATGAGTGTTTCTAAATTATTGTTGCCTGGTAAAAGACTGGAAGAGAAAGCCTGGCAAGTTAAATGTCTATGCATTTAGCACTTGAATATGGACATTTTTTTTTAACCAGTTTTATTTGGAGTTATGGGATCTTAATGGAAGGCCACCCAGGCTTAGTTGTCATTGCCATTGTTTCTAAGGACAATGGGAAGAAATCAAAAGGGCAATAAGAAAATGTTTTCTTGCATAGAAAGCTTAGCAAAAATAAAGAAACCCATGAGCATAACAATGGTAATACTTACCCACAGTTAGACCCCAAAAGAAGACCTCCTGTGTCTCCATGGAGATGGGGATGAAAACAAAACACCAGGGAGCTCAGGAATAATTGCTGCTTTGTGCCAAGTATTGTGCTAAATGCTTCTCTTATTTATTTATTTTTCCATCAATTCTTTGCAGTAAGTCAGAGTCCTGTAAATTGATCCCTAGCAAGGACATTACACAAGTCTATAATAAATGCAAATAGATTCAAACCACTTACGTTAACACTTTTAATGTAGCCCTGTAGACCCCTGCTTTGCCCTCTCTCCAGGCTCTCTAGGACACTGAAAGTATTTCATCTGAGCTCACAGCCGTCCTCCTTAAACTCTGGGCATTCCATGGGGAGGGGCTTATGAAAACCTCACATCAGCCCCCTTTACTCCTCCCGGAAGAAGACTGATATCCCTGCCAACCCCCTCACTTCTGGATCTTCCAAAGTTATCAGTTCTTTTTTTTTTATTATTTTATTTTTTTTATTGGTTGTTCAAAACATTACAAAGCTCATGATATATTATCTTTCATACATTTGACTCAATTGGGTTATGAACTCCCATTTTTACCCCAAATACACATTGCAGAATCACATAAAAAAAAATGTGGCGTCTATACAAAATGAAGTTATCAGTTCTTAAAATGCTCAACTCCTCCACCATGCTGAGGTCCACACAGAAGTATGGAGATGGAATTTCATCTACTCTGTGTCTCACTTTAACTCTGGAGTACCACAAGTGACCTTGAAGACCCCTCTAAAAACCTCTCCTATAGCTTCTAGTTACCAACATTTCCAGATTCAACAAGCCCTAAGGTGGAGCTTAAATCTCATCATCTGATGCAGAGTCTGCGTGAGTTCCCTTTTTCCTCCCACACTCAAACATCTGCAAAAACCTTTGCTCTCCTTTTCATTGGGCCAAATCTCATCATGCAAAACAGGATAGGCCAAGGACTTCACCAGATACACGAAGCTAGAACTTGGATTCCAACTTTGGCTCAAGGAAGACTCCACCTACCAAAAAAAAAATGAAGTAACTGAACTTCAGAAAGGTTAATAGGTTGATCTAGTTGTTAAAAGTTGGAGCTGGAATGGAACTCCAAGTCTGCCTAATTCCAAGTTATACCATCTCCAGACCTCACTAAATCCAGCATATGTGGCATCCCTGCAAGAGCCTTCAGTTTTATCAAAGTGCCAGACTTCTTATTTTAGCTCTGATGGTCAGGGTGCATCTGTTTCATTTCAGGGTTTAATTTAGGCTCTCCATTTAAGATTTGAAGGTTCGAAGTCCAAATACTCCAGGATCGGCTCTTATGGATGCCTTGCTTACATGCCACCAATTAAGTGGAGCCATCTGGAGAGTCAGGATGCTGCACACCCACCACCTTAGGGGGCTTTCTACCTTCTGCGCTAGTTGTTACGTGGATACTCTAAAATGTTAGAATTCACATCATCATAGACCAGAGGCCCAAACCCTAGTTGCCTATAAATTTTGACATCTTCTGGAGCTTGTCTGCAGAGCGTAGCAGGGTATCTATTACTCATAAGGGGAAGACATGACGTTATCTCCCAGTTAGCAGCACAGGCTGCAACCATCGGCTAATTTGGGCCATATCTTCTGAGAGTGTTGCTAGCACACCCATAGTGATACATCAGAAGTTGAGAGTTCAATTTAGGAAAGGAAGTTGTTCTGGGGGTGGATTATTTATCATAAATGTAAGCCTTGTTGGAAACATGTAGACTTTCAAAGTATTCTTAAGGCATCCCGTTGCCTATTTCTTGCTGAAAATTTTTCAAAAGAAAAAAAAAGGACATTTTTCAAGGTTTTATGGGCTAGTTTGCCTTTGTCCTCCCAACCCCCAGAAACTACACTTGTTAAAAATGGAATCCTTAATCCATTAATGCTGAGAAATGTTTTTCTTCAATCCAAATCAGGGCTGATGTAAGAACCTCCTAGGTAAGAGACTAACTGTAAGACACAAAGGAGTCAGACCTTAGGAACTCAGACCATGCCTTGGTCAACATGTCAGAAAGCCCTTCAATATTAAAAATGTCATCAAATAAGCAAAGAAGAAATTTTTAAAAAATGTGAACATAATCACTTTGCAGCTACTAATGAAATAATTGATTAAGGTAGGGATTATCAATTCTAAAAGCCTTAGATGAAAGGTTGATAGAAAACTGGATATTTCCATGATGACAAAGTATAGCCCACAGCTAAGTGCTGGTCACAGGGGGAAAGGTCACATTTCAGGGCTTGGGGGTCAAGGTGCCACCATCTTACCTACCTCCCGAAGTGATTAAATATGAAGGACACAGCATCAACCATGAAGTATCTTGCCAAATGTTTGCCCTAGGTCAAAGCATTTATGTCTAATTTTCAGTTCATGTAGGAATTAGAGAAGAAAAAGAAACCTAACACCATGGGGAAGCACTCAGGCAGTTCTGAAAAAGGAAGCTCCTATAAGACAAGTAACCCCAGCTTCTCTAAATTCCTTCAACAAGTAAATGTCATGAAAAAAGTAAAGAGACATAAAAGTCAAAATGTGATGTTGATTGGATGCTGGTTTAAACAAGTGAGCTGTAACATTTTGGTGGGGGATATGAGGAATTTGTGCATGAATTGTTATTTGATGTTTGGAAGAAGAGATTATTGATTATGTAAGGTATGAAATTTATATGACTTTTATGTGGGAAAATGGCCTTTACTTTTTAGAGATATATTCTAAAGCATTTATGGGTGAGATGTTGTATCTATGATTTGCTTTAAGTTTCACCACACACACACACACACATACACACACACAAAAGTACATATAATCAATATGGCAGACAACAAATGTTATATCTGCATGATGGGCATGTGAGGGTTCACCACACCAGGTAATATTCCCTGTAGTGTTTAACATTTGTGATTATTATTCTTTAAAGCATAAGTAGTCAGCAGGCTTTGGGCTGTGGAGGGCAGGGAGTGTGGAGTTTCCAAGAAGATCCTCTCCTTGACCCCCAACTGCTTTGAAAGTTCAACAATGCCATCAGGGTATCCTGGAATAGCACCGTGGGAAGGACTTCCAAGGCCAAGTCTATCTTTCCCTTATTTCACAGAGGAGACATGGTACTCTAGAGAAACAACGTGACTTTCCCCATGTCACACAGCTAATAGGTAGGTGATGTGGGAACAGAAATCAACTCCATCCCTCTGCACCCGGGTACTCTGCAGCCCTGAAACTTCCAAGCTTTTGACCAAAAGGAAAGTGGAGTCAGATCTGTGGAAGCTTCTATTGTTCTCAGGAATCCAAGCTCAGTGGCCTGAAGTGTGTTCCCCAGCATCACTTTACACTGGCTGGTTCAAGGCAAGGCAGGGGTGCAAGCACCTCCAAGACAGGGGGTGCCAGCACAACAGGGAGTACTGCCCAGAGTGCCCTTAGGTGGGGAAGAGAAATCCCCAACCCCTCCCCCTGCTTCTTCTTCCTAATGAGAGGGTGAAAAGAGAGAGGCATTGGGGGTCAATCAGGATGTTGAGTCCCCATTCTGCCATTATAAACTGAAGCCACTTATCTGATAGCCAGCTTCTTTATCCATAAAATGAAAATACTAATATCAGAGGGAGTTCCAAGAGATGGCACACAGACCTAGAAGTATGTTTTAAACTTCCATTTCTGCCCCTCTGCCTTTCCCCAGATGATAATGATCACCTCACAATGGAAAAACTCAGACCACTGCATTATCTAGCAGAGGACTTTTTAATAATTTCTGCTCTCCTGCCCTAAGAATTTGTGCAGATTTTCTCACATTTTCTTTGCCTAGAGAAACATTTGGTTATCAAAATATGTACCTCATATTATTAGCTCAGGAAACCAAAAAGGAGAAAAAAAAAGATCTTCATTCTGTTGCTGCAATAAAGGTTTCCTTCTCTGGCGATAATCAGCTCTGCATAATTAAAATCGCTCAGACTGCTGAACTAATTTTCAGACTGGAGGTTTCGTCCTGTAGCAACACTTACAAGCAAAGTTTCTACTGTGAATGAATTTAATCGTGAGTCTAATTACAATTTTAATGAATATCTCCAAGCCCTGCATGTAAACTTGCACTCCAAGGCTCTGCTCTCTGCTAGGGTGTTTTAAGATCTTTTCATTTTTAATATAAAGGAATGTGTTTGGCAAAACGATTGTGTAGAGAAGAAATATTCTTTCCAGTTCAGTTTGGTTTGGTTTTGATGATCAAATGAGAAAATGTTAAAATGTTCCTATTTTAAAGAGCCTTTTCAGTTTGGATATTTCACCTTTAGTTTTTCAGTATCCTCTTCCCAACAGATGCTAAACACCTTGCCCGGCTTGCGATTCCATCTGCAGTTTAGCAAATTAATCTGGTTTCATGAATATCCCAAAATCTATCCTGGAAATTCAACAACATCATATAAAAGAGGAAATGTGAAAGATCCCTTCCTTAAAAAAATTTTTTTTAAGAAAAAACAAATGCAAAATTAAAAACAGCCAAATTAAGCCACTCAAGTAATCAAAGATATCTTTCTAAGAAAAAAACAAACAAAACCTTATTTGATTAAGGCTAGGTTTTTTTATAATAAGGGAAAACTGGAAACTACCTAATATCCAATGATAGATAATGGGAGATATGAAATTGCCATGTGTTTGAACACTAGGGACAAGTTTTTCTCTCTTTTAACTTCTATTTTATTATACAAATAATATATGTTCATCCAAGATAAATCAGCAAATATAAGTAAATGAAAATATTTTTTTAAATGTATTGAATATTGTTAAAATGGATGCATCCTCTTCCATATTTGCATGTTTATGTGTGTGTGTATATATATATACACACACATGTAATGCACACATACACACATACATGCAAAATACACACACATAATACACACACACTATATATATATATTTACATGCATAAAAACATATATTCTATACAAAAATGGTTTCATGTTGCACCTCCTGCTCTGTAACCTACTTTTGTCACTTAGTAGCATAATGTGAACAATTTCCCTTGTCAAAAATTACATTTATGCAACATCACAATAGACTGCAAGGGCAGAAAGACCAGCCCCCTAGGCTCAGCAACAGAGTTCTCTAAGTCAGCTGGCTCGTCCCTGTTTCTCACTCCTCTTGGCCAGATGGTGAGAAGTCCTATCCATTCTGCTTATAGCTGTTCTTCCCAGAAGCCCCTTCCATTTCTTCCTCCCCAAGGCCACACATAATGCCCCTCCTCTGTGTCGCATAGAATTGGGGACTGACAACTGGTAGAATCTTGTCGGGTTGGTTGCAGGCCCTTGAACTTCTGAGACAACTAGCCCATGACCCTGGAGGGAGAAAGGAAACAGGGACTATGAGGAAGGAAACGGACATTCAGAAGCCAGTGCTAGCTGTTTGCACATACATTTTACACCCGTTTTCATTTCATTCTCAGAGTGATTCCCAGAAGCTGGATGTGAAAAGCAAGAGTAAAGGCCACAGGGTCAGGGATGATCCCAAGTCACCTTTAAAACCTCTGCAATGGAAAGGCTGAGGCAACCTGCCTGAGAGCATGAGCCTGGCCACACTGACCTCCAGCTCTGGACACCTCACCCCAGAACCACAGCCTCTGGATCCTTGTCACGGTCACAGCATGGATTCTTGGGCACTTCTCCCTTTTGACATTACTAGCTCCAAATTGACCCTGAGTACATCAACAGACTCTTGCTCACATGCCTGTACCAAAGCTATTAGAGAATGGGAAAGAATCTGGGGGAGGGGGCAGGGAGGTGGGTATTCCAGAAAGCCAGGACTTTTCAGTCCCATCGATATTTTCTGTACTTTGGGCATACCAAAATCCTGCTCATTAATATCTTTGTATAGTTCCATTATGTTCTGTTGAGAGAAATGATCTTTTCCAAATCCTCCCACTCCTTCCACTTAATGTTTATTTCAACCCCAATGTCCTGCACCACTTCCCAGCATAGCCATTTGTGAGGGATTATTCTAGAACATAATTAAGGAATACAGACCACCCTAAACCTTGGGAAGGGCATGGGGCATTCCACCCTGGGGCAATCTATTCTTCTAGGACCTAAAAATGCACAAGATGAAGAGGAGCTGAGGATTGAAGCCCAGGTCTACCCACATAGCTCCGGAAGAAGGCATTTCCATCTTGGACTTACAATAATGGGAATGGAAACACACAATAGAGAAGAAAACACACACTTTCATAAAGGAAATTTTATCTCATTGGATCCATTTGCTGTTCTCCCCAAACCATAAATTCTAAGAAGATGCTAGCAAGTTGTTTCTGGATGAAATTTTGAGTCCTTTAAGGATGAAAATTGTAAAATGGGAAGAGGAATAAAGTTATCCTTTTTTAAATCTAGGAAGGTAGAGGAGAGCAAAGAATGCCGGGGAAAAAGAAAAAAAAAACTTCATGTTTGGACCCCTGCCAGCAGGGTAGAAAACTTAGGTGGAATCTAAAAAACATATTAAGACAAAAACACTAAATATGAGTAGATTTGTAAATTTCCCGTTAATTAGCGGGTCTATATACACTGACATTTAATGTACAAAGACAATAGAAAGTCTCCTCTTCGTTTCAGCTCTGGCTACAATGCTACAGTGATACAAAGAGCCAAGAGGCTCGGGGGGGGGGGGGGGTCCGGGGGGGACAGGTGGCATCGATCTTTGCTCATCTGAAGAAACTGCATAATGAACTCACCTAGATCATGGCCATTGTTTTTTTAAGTCTTATAGCAGGAGAGTTCCTATACATACCTTTTATTTGAAGGATCTTTTTTTCTTTTCTTTTTCCCCTAGTCTTTTAATACAGGTTGAATCATGTTACGAGGAAAATTCCACCCAAATGTAAGACAGCACTTGCCAATAACCAGCATCAATCTAAGATCCAGATCCAGAAAATTCATACAACTTAAAATGCAGTCAGGGTAATGCTTCAAAAGTGATAATGAGATTCCTCAAAGTTGGACCCGTTTCCCAGCTCTTAGGGACAGCTGCTTCACCAGGTGGTGAGATGTTATATCCCACGGGAGCCCATAATGCTGTGCACATGAAAACAGTGGTCACAAAGAACCAGGCTTGGTGTCAAGAGAACTGGGGTGAGTCCCCTTTCTGCATTATGAACTGAGTGACCTTGAGTTATGTTGTTATTATTATTATTATTATTATTAAGTGAACGTTATCATTTTTAACTGTCACTATCCTGAGAAAATTCTTAAAAGATTCCGGGAACATTGACAATGATTTTTAGCCCATGCTAGGCAATCTGAAATTTACACTAGAAAAATATTTTGAAATTGTAAAAGATCATGCCAATTACCTTTGTGGTGTACATCTCAGTGGAGGACCCATTGTTTATTGAGTGTTTACCATGTGCTTGATCCTGTGCTCAGGCTTTTACATGCATGAACTGCATTTTAATCTAGTGGGGAGCTTCCTGCCCCCTCTCTTCTGAAGGGAGAACTCAGATTCAGGGTGATGAATTGCACATCTAAGGTCTCACTCCTTGCAAATGTCCAATTGAAGTGAAAGAACAAGGGCCCAACCCTGGAGGGGTGAATCCAGAAACTTCATTAACAGTAAGTTCTAGCATGAAAGACAGAAAGATACACAAAGCAGCAGAAGACCTTAAGGACAGTAGGAGCCCTCTCAGGCACATCATCAAGACCACCATTGGCATGTAAATGGAAAGTACTTACAGCAGAGAATCATAAAAATAATGTATATAAACTTAAAAGTATTTGACTTTAATTTAAAACATAGATATTCATTCATTTCATAGATCCAATATTTGAAGGTTGTCCCGAAGCAAACTTTTGAAGCATATGCATTTTCATGTGTCATCGCATAGACGGCTACTGATTCAATTAGACACAATCCTTCCTGGGTCAGCCTTGGCTTCTAAAATGAGATTCGGGCTCTAGACTCAATAGCATGCATTCCCTCCCCTCCACCACCTACTTCATTTTTTGATTTATCTGTTTCTGTCATGGCCAGAATGATTTCTTCCCTGACCCTCAGTCTAGATTGCAATAAACAGAAATCATTAGTTCATTCTTATCTATCATCTTTCTGTAAATCACTAGAAACTTCCATTTGTCTGGAATCAGTTACTAAGCCATGTACTTAATTATTGTCTTGTAGCTCAGATTTTTTTCCAATGTTGTCAACCTCAGGCAACATTTTCTTTTTTCTAAGACTTGGTAAATGTCGAACTGGGAATTTCACTCCCCACGAAATGCTACAGGAAAAAGAAGAAGAAGAAGAAAAAAAAGCTGTCATGCTAATGATTACATGGAACACTTCTATGTCCTTGTCTCCTATTTTTCCTAAGATAAATCTCCAAAATTATTTTTAAAAACATTTTATAGCCTCTTGATCCATAACTTGGAACAAAGAAGTTGCATTCTGTTACAAAAACCTGGCATGTATTTAAATCACTTTCTTACATTATTCATAACTGAAACCTGAAGAAGCATTATTTTAAACCAAAAGCTCTCAGTTTTCGCCAGCAATCAAAGCAAGAGAAATTTTACCCCAGAGATAGAAATTTTATATCACATGTGCACACGTGCCACATGCATGCATGCAGAGATACCTTTATGACACACAATGCATGTGATTTTTCTATTCTGTTTTATTCCATTTCACATGATTTCTAAAAATTATTTTTTCCAACTGAGGAAATTTGTTCCCAGGCCCATAAAGAGTCAAACCCTGCAATTTGAAAAACATTGATAAAGGAAGCACAGGCTTGGCAGATGTCTATTTTCTCCGAGTGTGTCTTCACAGAATGTGTAGATTCATGGGGAAAAAATCAATTTATAGACTAACTCAGAGTCTGTCCATGCTGATTTTTGTAAAGAGTACTTATCTTGAAAAACAAACAATTTATATCTCTTAAATCTTAAAAAAATTCTTTTTAATAAAAACTCAAAATTTGGAATTCCAACTGCATTGCTATAGGCAGCTGCTGTGAATCTTTGCTTGGATTTTGGGTATGCTGATAGCTCTTGCTTTACCTTTTGCACCATGCTATTCTGGAAAATGTCTTCCAGTTTAGACCTGTCTCTGATATATTAGAAAGCTTTTCCCTAATCAAATTTTCTCTATTGATAAATGACTTTTAACTTCTCTGTACATTTTTAAGCAGCAGATTGATCAGTAATTTCTGCTCTCCAAGGCCCAATACCTGGGTACCATGGCTTTTTCCTACATTCAAGCCATCCATCAACTGCTGCAAAGCTTTTAGAGCTGCCAATCACTTGGTGCACATTCAAAGCCTTTTCTGTAGCTATTGGTGCACCGATTGACATTCTGTGTATTCTTTCTTGCATAAACCACTTCAATAATATATCAACTCTGATCATTAGTTTTGGTTTCTTTAAAGTAGAACAAGAATTTAAAGACACTTGCAAAGACATGATTACAGAACACTTCAAGATCATTTATGTTTCTCCCCCAAATTCTTTTTTTTTAATATTTATTTTTTAGTTCTCAGCGGACACAACATCTTTGTTGGTATGTGGTGCTGAGGATCGAATCCGGGCCGCACGTATGCCAGGCGAGCGCGCTACCGCTTGAGCCACATCCCCAGCCACTCCCCCAAATTCTTAAAATTATCTTTGCACACCAAACTGGACTGTAGTGCTTTTTTTAAGTAACATTGCTTCCTATCTAAATTATTCAACTAAATCTTCATAGAACAACCCCCTTTATCTTCACATCCATGATTTGTCAGTTGATGTAACATTGAATTACATTATATCATTATAATAACAAGTGGAAATTATGTTCACAAAATTGGGAGGGGGATGTAATTGAGTCCAGATAAGCACACACCTCACGTAGAAACCATGGAGCTGTGCAAGGTTGGCTACGAGTGCTGAATGTGGTTTGCACAAGAAATGGAGTCCAGTGGACAGCCTGGGAGTTGGTGAAGGGGAGATGGCTGAGAGTCTCTGCCGTCCCAGGCTGTTGGAGGAGGAGCAGCCCAGGATGCAAGGAAAAGAGGTAAAGGAGATACAGAGAGATTCCAAGCAGCAGGAGGTAATGGAACTTCTCCCAACTTCATAGTGAACAACAAGGAGGCGCAGTTGGCAGCTCAGGAGCAGGTTTATTCCCTGGAAAGTTTGCCAGGAGAAACTGCATCTCAGTGCAACCCAAAAAGGGGCAAAGGAGTTGGAATTTACGGACCTCACTGCCCCCTCCATCTCCTGATTCCTATTGGTGAAGCTTAAAAGAGAAGGTAATATAGTTTGGATGTTGACTGTTCCCCAAAGTGTTAAAGTCTTGGTCCCTGAGGTGGCACTCTTGGGAGGTGGTGGGGTCTTCAGGAGGTTGGCCCCAGTGAGGGGCTTTATGTCACTGGGACATGCCCTCGAAAGGAATTGTGGGACCCAGCCTCTTCTGCACTCTGTTTGCTTTCTGTCTGTGAGCTGAGCAGTTTACTCTATCACATGCTCCCCATCATTGCCACCTGGCACACAAGCCAGAGGCCCTTGCAAAAGGTCCAAATGGTTTTGCACAGAAACCTCCAAAACTAGGAGCCAAAATAACCTTTTCTCTTTAAACTTGTTTACCTCAGGCATTTTATTATAGAAAAGGAAAGCTAATGAACACAGAAAGCTTTGGGTTTTAAAGGCCAGAGATGGGGAGTAGGGACATCTGTATTCCCATGTTCTTTGCAGTATTACTCACAATAGCCAAGATGTGTAAACAAACCAAATGCCCGTCATTGATAGACAGTTAAATAAAATAAAACGTATGCACAATAGAATACTGTCTAGCCTTAAAAGAGAAGGAAATCCTACAGTGCAACAATATGGATGAAGCCTGACGGACATTTTGCTAAGCCAAACACAGAAGGCCAAATACTGCAGAATTCCTCCCATAACAGGTGGGTAAAATAGTCAAACTCATAGAAGAAGATTACAGAATGATGATTCCAAGACCCAGGAGGAAGGGGAAATGGGAAATTATTGCTCAATGAGTATAAAGCTTCAGTTATGCTAGATGAATGATTGTTAAAAGTTGCCGTACAACTTAGTACCTGTATCAATCCATGGGCTACTCCTAATAACAGTACCACAAATAGCAGCACCTCTGCCTGCTTCTGAGCAGAAAGACTTATCTCTTTAAACTGAAGCGTTGGAGAAACAATATTCACTTACAAGTGATCTTTTTAATATTGAAATTGTTTTGATCCCAATAAAACCTCTGAACTAAAATTCAGTTCAATTATATGCTAGATGTAGGAGAACATCATAAAAAAAAAACTGGATAAGTTAAAAAGAAAAAACAATATTTTTGCTCATGGTTCTGGCCCAAGGCTGAGGGAGTACATCTGGTGATGGCCTTCTTGCTGGAGGACACAGCACAGGGCATCAAATGGCAATTGACAGGGAGCACACATGTGCTCTGGTCTCTGTCCCCCTTCTCATAATCCTCCAGTACTCAAATATAGGGGTGCTCCTCTCGTGACTTTACCTAGTCCTGATCACTTGCCAAACCCTGACTCACTTCAAATACTACAGTGGGAGTAAGTTTTCAGAGGGGGAAAACTACATTCAGATTATACCAGTACCTACAGCTAACATTATGATAGTTTGCATTTTACTGTCTACTAAGGGGACAGAGCTTGTGTTAAGTGTTCTTGTCACAAGGAAACAAATAAAACAAAACACATACAAAAGAACACAAGAAAATTTCCGGAGGAGATGGAAATGCTTAGTACCTTTGTGTGAAGATGGTTTATGCCTGTGTCCAAACCCATCAAAACATGCACATTACACAGATGCAGTATTTATGTATCAATTACACTTTGATGAGGCTTTGGAAAAGATCCAATGGGAGGAAACAGGGTGGCTTTTTCAGCAGAGTGCAAGCAGTCACTGTGGCTGGCATGCAAGGGCACAGGAGGCTGTGACAGGGAGAGAGTTGTGATCACGGCAATGCCACCACACAGCGACATGCAGAGAACTCACAGTCAACTGAATCCCCCCCACGTCATCTTTTACACACTCCCAGGGCTGATCAGCACCCAGTGGGCTTCATGCCCAATGGAGATTCTCTCCTGGTGAAAGAGGAGCTTAGGGAAAAGATGGAATCCACACAAAGCTTAGAAAAAAATAAAACTGCTCATTTCTCCCAAATAATGCAGCCTACATAACTCACAGAATTCATGTTGACAGAATTCACAGAGTTTAGGGAAAGCAAGAACCGGTACACACACGTGATTTCTTCCAGACATTTCAAAGCTTGCGATTTCCCTGCCATTGGTAACCTACCATGGAGAATTCATTTCATGCCTGTCTCCTCTGGTAAAACCTTGGAATGAATTGAATTGTTACAAAAAGGTGAAAATTAGGAATGCCAAGAGTCATTTGATGCAGCTAATTAAGAGTCGTCATCTCCGCCGTTTCGCACACATTTCTGACTTTCTTTACCTGTAAACTTAAGTTTCTGAAGTTGTATCTGATAAAAGCATTGTGAGAAACACCTTTGCCTGTTGCCAAGGTCTTATCTCTTTACACTGAAGGTCTTATCTCTTTACACTGAAGCACTGTAGAAAAATTATTCACTTACAAGTGATCTTTTTAATGTTGGAATTATTTTGATCCCAATAACAACCTCTGAGCTAAAATTTAGTTCAATTATATGCTGAGTGTAGGGGATTGGAAAAGAAAAGACATGGCCCTGTCCCCTCCCCCACCCCAACCCCAGTGACTTGCACTACATTCTGGTTAAAATCCAGCTCCTTCCCTGGGCTGGCAATGCCCCAGCTCTCTGGCCTCACTCCCACCGCTGCTCCCATCCATCCCCTCGCCAGCATGGCTGCCTCCCTTTCCCCTGAACACATCATGCTTGCTTCCACTGTAGAGCCTCTATATTTCACTGTCCTCGGTGCCTGGGATGTTCTTGTTCCCCCAGCTCTTTACATACCCTAGCTCCTCCTTGACGTCGAAAGAAAGTCACCCTCCTCACAAATCTTCCCTGAGATCTGTGTATGTCGGGTAGGATGCTTTCAGGCACAAGCAACAAAGACGCAGCCAGGGATAACTAGAACACAGCCTTGGTGACCCGTACAACACACGCCACGGAGTCATGGATCATTCAGCCGCATTAGGACTTTGTCCAAAGGCCAGGTCTTTGCCAGATCTCCACTCTGCCCTCTTTAGTAGAACAGCAACACTCCTGCGTGGTCACAGGTTGACGACTCTTCCAGACCTCCCGTGGATGCCATGCTCATCCACGAAGAAGGGAGGTGTTTCCTTTCCTGCATCTCTTCCGAGAGCAAGAAGAGCATTTACTAGGGGTTCCCCAGTTGGCAACGTCTCTGATCTCACTGGCCAGGGCCCGAGGTACCTAAACTAATCACTGACAAGAAAGGAGGGGGCCAGAGTGATAGATGTTGGGAAACACTCTTGGGAAGGGTCACATTCCCCAAGACATCCAAGGGGGTGAGCCTCCAAAGAAAACCTCTGCTGTGCCAGATAACACAGGAGGGGGGCCAAGGTCAGGCAAGGAAGGGGTATTAAAGGGAGAAAACAAATCGACCACGCCAGCAGCCCATCAGAGACTGCCCCAGTCACTCTTCTGCCATAATGAGTAGTTTAATCACTGCCCAGGACTCCGTGGAGCTTCCTATTTCTCCTCGTCATCTCATTCATTTACTGTCTGATGCTCCCATGCAAAGGTAAATTCCAGATGGCAACAGCCTATCTGCTCCACCATGAGGATGCCTTCCAACACTTGATGGGGCCAGGCACATAATCACACAGCAAATATTTTTTTAGGGAATGACGGCTGGAATGTGCCCACACGTATGCCCACTGTGAAGCCACGCCACCTTTGTGGTATCCTGATGTTGAACGTGAAAAGCAGGAAAATCCACCGACACTAAACTGTTACATCCCTGATCATCACCTTGGAAGATGGGCGCTGAGCTCATGAATGTGTGGCTCCTGATTTCAGTAAAACTTCACAGAGAATTCATAAAAGAGGGCAGCCATCTTCTCCCCAAATTATCCTTTTCTCCAGTGTTTCCTATTTACAATAACCGTGTTCCCCACCTGGAACCCCAGGACAGAACCTCAAGCGCCTTCTCCACCGCTTCATCTCTCTGATTTACCCCCACATCCAGCAGTCAAGCCCCACAGAGCTCAAAAATCCATCCCTTCCTCTCAATTTTTACTGTTACCACTTTAGTTAGGTTGCGTTAAATAAGCTCTAATATCCTTGTCAACTACAATTTTCTATGAAACTTTGACTCATATTTCCTTATTTTCCAGGACCCTGCACTAAAACACTGCTCTCAGAAAAGGATCAAGCTCATTATTATTCGGTATTACCATTGCATCAAGAACATTTCTGCTTTTTTTCCTTCCTCGGTAAGGTTACATTTGAGAGGAAAGGGAGGGAGAAAAGGCAGTTTAAGCTATTACTTTAAATGGCCATTTCTTAACAGTGGGAGAAAGGCTAACACATAACTCAAGGTTTTTAGCTTGGTACTCAGCCAATTGTACAGAGTCCAATCTTGTAAAATTCCATCGATATATGAAATAAATGAAACAAAGATAGTCCAACATCTTTTATGATTCTGGGATGTTAGCCATGGAGAACTTTTTGCTTTCAAACACATATCATAATTGTTGAGATGACTTTAAATAAAATTTATGGACAACATGTGAAGCCTCCCTTTGTCCCCCAATCAAAGACATTCATCTCTCCTCTGAATTCCCACAGCCCTTCGGATGGCAGATTTGTTCTCATCCTCTCTAACATGTGTTAAGTCACTCCTGACCCTACTGGATCTTCCCTGCTCACCTGTGAGCTCCCTGGAGGAAGAGCCTAAGTGTATCTCGGAGTCTTAACTCACAGGGGTCACCTATACGAAGCCATCATTCACTCCCGATCCCGCCTTTCAACATGCGCTGTTGGATTCCTCTCCTCCATCCCTCAATGACTCTTTGCAGAACACATAGTTTCACCATGACTTTCAGATACTAAAAGCTCTTCCTATTTTAAACTTCAGTTTCATCTCAGATAAAATCAACCTCCTCTGTCTCATGGGCTGGACACGGGATTGGAGAAGACATCAGTGGGAGGGTGTTTAGTCTAATTTTTCCTCTTCCTTCTTCTTCTCCCTCCAGGTAGGCTCCTAGCTCCTCAATAGCTGAGAACAGGAGGGAAGGGGGACCAGGAAATGACAAAGGTCTCCCAACTCAAGCAGATGCCATCAAGTCCTCTCTATAGAAGCTGCTTTGGACCACATGATGTCTCCATTTATAAAGTGGGCATTGAAATGCAGACCCTCCTGAGCGTGTCTCTTCAGAGCCCAGAGCTCATGGAGTCTTTCCCTTCCATGGGAAACCCCCCCTGAGCCCTCTTCCTCCTGCCCCACTCCTACTGAGGTTGCAGCTTCTCTGACTCATACACAGGCCCAGCTGACCCTGGGACAGCTTTCTTAACCTCCAGGATAATCACAGATTTTAGCCAATGATGAGAGTGCTGATTGTCCAGCTGCCAGCCTTTCCAAAGCTTTGCCAGCTCACTGCCATCCCAGATTTCTTCTCAAGAGGCAGATGCACCTCCTGAGTGCAGGTATCACTGAAGACTAAGACAAGCATCACCATTCCTGAGGCTGGCCGCAATCTTACAAGGGATTTTCCAGTTGTCCCTTTTGCTTGACTCTAAGAGAAGAAGAATGCGGTGATGATTTCTCTCCTGAACACTCCCCTCAGCACTGCCACCCCAAGGGCTCTCTCTCTGTCTTTTTTTCTGACCCTCTCCTTTACACACCAGGGGAAGGAGCAAGGATTGGGGTGAGGATTTCTCTTGCCCCTTTTGGGAAACATTAGCAGCCTTTTCAGAGGAGGAGAGATCACTGCTTCTTTGCCCTCTATTCAGGACTCCAGTTGCCTATTCTGCAGCCAGAGATAAATTACCATAAACACAGAGCCTGACCTACACTCCTCCTCTCACAGGTCCACAGTTTGGGAGCCCAGGACTGGTCCTCTACTGCAGGTCTTTTAGGACTACAGGCGTGAGGTGTCACTGAGCTACATTCCTATCTGGAGACTTGACTGGTATCTTGATACTTTTTTGTTGCTGTGATCAAAAGTCTTTAGAAGAACCAGATGAAGGAAGAAAAGTTTATTTTGGCTCATGGTTTCAGAGCTTCAGTCCACGGTCAACTGACTCCATAGCTCTGGGACGGAGGTAAGGTAGGACCTCATGGTGGAAGGGCATGGTAGAGGAAAGATCCTCAAGATATGGCAACAAGGAAGCAAGAGAGAGCTCCACTCACTTGAGGCAAAATATAAGCACCAAAGGCACAGCCCAGTGACCTTCCAGCCACACCCCACCTACCTACAGTTCCATCCAGTTAATCCACTTCAGTGGACTAATCCACTGATTAGGTTACACCTCTCGTAATCTAATCATTTCACCTCTGAAAATTCTGTGCATTGTCTCACTCGTGGGCCTTTGGTGGACACCCTATGTCTACACCACAACAACAGGGAAGAATCTGCTTCCAAGACCACTCAGGCTGTTAGCAGGATTCACTTCCTTGCAGGTGCCTAAGGCCCACACTTCATACTTGCTGTCAGCTCTTAGATCCTAGAGTGACCCCCAGATCCTTGCCACATGGCTCTTGCCACTGGCCTTCCTTCAAATTTGCAGATTGCTTTTGGAAAGCCAGTGGGAGTATCTGTCACTCCTCTCTGTTAAGGTAGAGTCTTGTAGAATGCAACACAATAATGGGATTGACTAACACATCTACTTCACCATATTCTTTTAGCAACAAGCAAATCACAGGTTACCTGTACACTCAAGGGGAAGGGATAGGCAAGGATAGAACTCACTGGGGCCACCTTAGGGTTGTCCATGCATGTGGTTCCTTTCCTCTCTGTTTTCTGCCTTCCTTCATCATTTACTTCCTGTCTTCTACATGTGGATGGCCTGATATGTGCAAGTCACACTGCAGTGAGATGCAGATCATTAAAGCAAGCACCTGTATTGCTAAAGCAGAGCGCCATAGCCTGGGTGGCTTATGCAAGACACGCATTTCTTACGGTACTGGAGGCTGAGTCTGAGGTCAGTGTGCTGGCATGCTCAGGTTCTGGGGAGGGGCTCTCTCCCTGGATTTCAGATGGCCATCTTCTCAGTGTATCTTCACATGCTGTAGAACACACAAGGAGACAAGCTTCTGCATCCCTTTATCTAAGTGCACTAATTCTAATCATGCAGTCTCTGCCCTGAGGACCTAATTACTTCTGAAAGGTCTCACCTCTTAATACCATCACATGAATTGGGATTGAGGATTATAACACATGAATTGGGGTGGGGGCAAATAACATCGAGTACCTCGGTTCACAAATAGCTCTACACTGGGGGAAGAGAGTACAAAGAGCTAAACTGAAGCTTGTAATAAATGCCATATTGTTATGAGCCAGTCTCAGCCCAGAGCCAGGAGCCCGAATTTCACATGTTAAAGGCTGGGAAAGTTCACAGAGGAGGTTCCATTTACGGAGACATTTGAAAGGGGAGGAAGAGGAGGCCCACCTCATTAGCCTGGTGTTTTATGTGTCAGGCATTTAGCAAACATGTGCTGAATGAAGAACTGAAGAATGTGGGCAAAGAACTAGCTTGCCCACAGAGCAAAGGCAGAGAACTATCTGACATCAGAGCACTAGCAACACGCATGGTCATATATTACACGGGCCTTAACAACTTGAAACACTTCAAAAGTTGGCCTCAAAAACAAACAAATCAGACCAGTCTTTCCATTGCATGCCTAGGAGGCAGCTTCAGGGCCCTCAGAGAACCTGGCAGAAGACTCTTCTCTCAGAGCCAAGAATAAGTGAGTGCAAGAATGGTGGCTCAGGACAGGGGCTGGAGCAAGGAAGAGGACCCAGGTGTCCAGAGGCTGCACTTACATGGGAGGTTCTGGACCAATGTCAAAATAAAAGGAAAATCATGATGAAAGCCGCATTGAGAGAGTGTCCCCAGAGAGAGTCAGGAGGCCATCCATAAAGCACACATGCCCTCACACACTGCTGGGGTGTCAGCTCTGGCGGCCTCCACCCTTCTAGAACAACCAGAATGACTGGACAACCGCATTGTGCCCAGATGCCTATTGGACTCCCACCTATGGACATTTTTACTAAGTATATACTTTCTCTTGCATCAGTCACGTAGCCTCTGATCTTTCTCGATACAGGAATTTTTGCTTTGTAATAAATCAGCCCTGCTTTCTCCTGCAAGCTCCCACTTCCCCTGCCTTTTCTGGAACACTGATTCAGAGATCTCAGAACCTGAGTCTCCCAAATTGCAATTCCTAAGACTCCAAATGAAGTTCTTTTTTACCTTTACAGCTTCTGAATTTTAATTGATCAACACCAGTGAGAAGCAGCCAACCACTTCCAAAAGGTCTAATTTCAGGAAATTAGACATTATCCTGTGTCACATACTGACATCATAAATCATCTTTCACATACCAGAGGAGGATTTTCCTCTATGAGCTGACAAATGGACATTTTGAACTATTTCAAGGCAGTACCTACCCTCCAAGTCCCTCGTTGGCAGTGTCTCCACATTGGATCATAATATTCAATAAATAAATATGAATAGAGAACTGCAAAGACCTTATAAGAGGGTTCAGAGGAACACAGCTGCATCTCTGAGGCCCTGTATCCCTCCCTCCATTTTAATCAAGATTGCATGTTTTATAGACTGGACCCTGGGAAGTTTATATGTGAAAAAAGCTCCACTGTCCAGTTTGTTTTCAAAACCACTTTTTAAAAAGTATATCTTCTTTTCTTGTTTGTAAAAATGAGGAGATATTAGAAAAACAGAAGTCTTGACACAACTGATAGGAAGGTAAGTATAAACATATAGCAATCAAAATTAAGATGGAAATCTTGAAGCACACCCAAAGCAGCAAAGCTTCATTGCAACTCAGTGTTTAATACATTTAGCATGGGTCGGCCAGACATGTGATTAATTATGAAGGAAAAGAACTGCAAGATAAACATGTACAAACTATTATTAATAATACATGGTGGAAGACTGCAACTAAAAGCTAAGATGTAATTATAGGGATTTGATAGTATTTTAAGCTCTCTGGAATCATCCCATGAATATCTACACCTTCCCACCCTTGAGGTTACACAAGCATGTTTTTGGGAAGGTGTATGCACCTAAGCAGGAGATTGCCTACACAACCAGAAGCATTTTCATTAAAATGCTCATGAACTGATGGCTGCTCCTCAGGTAACGTATGCTGAATATCTTATTCTCAATACGCACAGCATATTCTATACCATGATTTTATTTTGCTGTCTCTATCCATCCATCTTGTATAAGTTTATTTTCAACCTAAATCTGCTTCCTTTTGTTTCTAGTTCTAACCTTTGCTTTCACTAAGGATTCTGGTCATTTTTCTTAAATTATAAAGAATTACGTTACAAAGCAAACATTTGAAATAACACCTAATGAGCAACCCTAAAAGAAATCTTGGCATGGCAAAGAAGAAAAATGTCCAGATACACTTGTCCCTTGGTGTCCAGGGAATTGGTTCTAGGTGTCCCTGCAAATACCAAAATTTGAGGATGCCCAAGTTCTTTATGTAAAAAGGCTTATTGTTTGCATATAACCTATGCAATCTGTACATCTTGTCATCTCTGGATTACTTACAATACGTAATACAATGCAAATGCTGTGTAAATAGTTGTCATATTGTTTAGAAAGTCATGACAAGAAAACAATCTGCACGTATTCAATAGAGATGTAATTTTTCACCCGAGTATTTTCGATTCCCATTTGTTGAACCCAAGAATACAGAACCTACAGATACAGAAGACTAATAACTAAAGCCTGAGATTCCTATTCTCAGGAGCCATTGAGGTCAAAATCAATAGTGCAAATTACTCCACTTGGAAGGCAGCTTTAGTATTTAAATTGTCAATGTGCTGGGCAGACTAAAGATAGGCAAGGTTCATAGAATCTTCTGCCGATCAGCAACTAAATAGTTTTGTTAATGATAAATATTGGATGACATGGTGCTAATTGAAGACCACCAAATGGATTCAATCTGGCCCAGAATCATCTTTATCACTTATCCATTATTTAAATATATATACAATATAAATATAAACATATACATAAATACTTATATCAACATAAACAAACAACAAATAAATAAATCCACTTAGAAAAATAATTAAGAGATGGCTTAAAAAGTCATGGAAAATATTTAGAAGCCTGGTCCTCCTCTCAGATCATTCAAAGTTCAGATCATCACAGTAACTAGTCAGGACAAGGTTTCATTATTAGGAATTAATGGAGATTCACTTTGCCTTAGCAGTGACAAAAACAAACATTAAAACAAATAAAATTACCCTGTAGAGAACAGATCTCCTCACTCAAACACCCCAAGAATGAAAAACATATAATAGGCAAATATTTTGATTGACAGCCTTGAAGCTAGTTTCAGATTTTCGACGTTTCACTGGCTACTGTCTCTCTGCATTTCTTTGGTCTCCGAATCCTTTCAACAGCTAGCCTTCCTCTCTGCAAACATTCAGCGATTCGACAAACAAGCACAAGACCCACATCATGAGCAATTCGCAGTCCTAAGTGCTATGGAAGATACGTAATTGAGCTTATTTATGAGTTCTTAGCTCAGCGGGGGAACTAATTTGTGTATCCAGATGAAAAATGCAAATGTACAAGTGCTTAAAGAGAGAAAAATGGAGGTTTTTTTGGAGGAGGTGTCATTTGAGCTCGTTTTGAAGGCTCAGCAGGATTTAGGTATACAAAGACAAAGGCATCTGCCTTAGTCCATTCAGGCTACTATAACCAGATACTAAGGACTAGGTTGTATAACACAACCAAAATTTATTTTTCACAGTTCTGGAGGCCAGTTAGTCTTCCAGTAGGGCTATATGTTTAGTGTTTGGTGAGAGCCCATTCTTGGTTTATAGATGGCCATCCTGTGGCTGCCTCTTTGCCTGGAGGAAGGGACAAGGGGGCCTTCCTTAGTCTCTTTTATAAGGGCACTATTACCATCCATTTGGATGCAAACTGATCCTGTTCTCAAAGTCCCACCTTCAAATACCATCCTAAGGGGAATTTAGGCTTCAATGTATAAATGTGGCAGGGAAAGGGGACACACGCTTTCAGTCTACTATAGCACTCCTCACTAGCTTATGATAGACACACCAAAATAATAAAGTATAAAATGGCTCCGAAGATAGGTCCTAGAACTTAGGTTTTTAATACCGAGTCAGTTTCAAATTCTAGGTGTGTGAGCCATTTCAAGCATCTTCTTAGGGGTACAGAGTACTCTTTTCTCTGCACCCACCCCCCCCATCCCACTCTTCCTCCAGTCTACCATCCACAGCATGTTACGTCTATGCTCCATTACTCAGACACATCAAGCCACTAGCTCAGGGGCACATAAATTTCAGTACCCAGATTTAAACTACAATCTTCCTCAATTCAAAAGTCCCCACTCAGCCAACATCAGCTGCCTACAGCCCTTCTCCTCCCCCTCTTGAATCTGTCACTTCTAGTTTTAACCATCCTGGAAGCCCAGCATACATGCACCCCACCCACACCCTTTCTAAGCAATCAGCAACACTGGGAAAAAGAAGCAGCTCAAGCTAAATTCCACCAAACTGACCTTTGCTCTTGTTACTTCTCAGCGCCATTCTCAGCAATACACAAATTGGTAGCTACCATATGCATTGCCTAGGTCTATGCCCGTCACCTGTATCAATTTATAATAACACATAGCAAAGGACAACTGAGTACCCAACACCTTAGGCACAATAACTAAGGAAAGAAAGAAATGCATTTGATATCACAGTGGTCTATTGTACTAGGCCTGATCAAGATTTTTTTCAAGCTCCACTTAGGAAATAACTTCCCAGTCATGGTGGAGAGGAGGAAATCAGACTGCCTTGAAAATGAGGAATAAGTTACTCCATGGTGAGGGAAGTCGCCTTGCACAAATATGTGTGAACCCGTGGAGGTTGGCCCTTGGCTAGAGATCATTAACATGCTCTTTACAATCTCCCTACAAGGAAAATTGCAGTCGTTTGTTTATATAGGAGGACTTTCAGCTTTCCAGAGGTTGGACATGTTCCTAAGGTCACACCTCAAATGAATAGCCACACAGGATGCAAACATTAAAACCTGGACCTGTTAGATTTTAAATGCTAACTTCTGTGCCTCTATGGAGCTATATCCCCAAATAGATGCCTTTATGGAGCTATATCCCAAAATAGACACTCTACATTGTCTCTCCCACCTGATTCCCCCTTTCTAAATATTGTCCTTTTTGGACCCTAAACTCTCTAATGTCTCCAGTATTGGCGGATGGCTTACAATGTGCTCAGCCCTGTTTTCAGTGATTTACAAGCAAAACCATCAGAATAGCTTGATGAAGGGAACAGGTAGAGCTGGTATCCAACATGGCCATCCAAGTTGCCTCTAGATTTCCTCCATCCTAACTGGTCGGGATCATGCCAACCAGGTTGTTAAACACTTTTGATATCATGCACAAAATGAACACTAGTTTTACACCTGCCTTGGAGATAAGAAACTGGAATTCAGTGAGATGACACATCCAATGTCACATACTTGGGAAGTAGCAAGAGCAGCAGGATTCTAACCCAGGTCACACCCCCATGTCACTCAAATTTCTCTATCGATTGCAAGGAGATCTAGATTCAAATAACTTGTGTTAGTCATCTTTGCACAGCTGTGACCAAAATACCTGACAAGAGCAACTTAGAGGAGGAAAGTTTATTTTGGCTTACAGTTTCAGAGATGGTGCATGACGGGATGGCCCTAAGCACAAACATTGTGACAGAAGGGCATGGCAGAGGGAAGCTGCTCAGTTTCCAGCAGCCAGGAAGTAGCATGAGAGAGAGAGAGAGAGAGAGAGAGAGAGAGATAGATAGAGAGAGAGGAGCCAAAGACAAAATACAGTCCCCAAAGGCATGCCTCCAGTGACCTACTTCCTCCAGCCACACTCCACCTGCCTACAGTTACCATCTGGTGGTCCACCCCCAGTATTACTCCACCAAATGAATGGAGGTTACAGTTCTCATCATCCAATCTTTTCACCTCTGAACATCACTGCATTGACCAACACATGAACTTTGGAGGGACATGAAAGATCCAAACCATATACTTCTTATCATGGGCCAACCATATGGACTTATGTAATAAGTAAACTATGTGTGCCTAATGTTCCTCCTCTGTAAAATGGATCTACAACATCCAACTCAAGTATTTGTCTTAAGGTCTAAATCTAAACAACTACAACCCACCTGGCTTGAAGAAGACACAAAATTTATTATTAGTATTATTATTAGTATTATTAATTTATTACTGATATTAAGGAAAAGTCCCCTCCAAAAGTCATGTAAGACCCTGTACAACCTAGTTACCTCATTGTCCCTCATACCTGATGTGTCTCTTAGCTGTCCCCAACCCCCAATAATCACATATATATAATATGCATTTCATTCTCTATGCTTCTGTTTATGTAGGTCTTGGCCTGATTTTCCCATTTCTCCACCTATGGAAAAGTTTCTAATAAGCCTCAAGATTCAGCTTCAATGCCACCTTCCAAAAGAAGTCTTCTCCAATCCCTCCTCCAGAACCATTCTTAAACTACGAGCACACGTTACTTTTAACTGTAGCAAACAATGTCTTCTCACTTGTTTCTCTTCTATCATTAGATATTCATTCCTCCATCTCCTTAAGGGCTAGAAACTCTTTGATTCATGCCTGTGTTCCCATGGTATCTAACAAAATGCATGGCAGAGAGGAAGGGAAGAGAGGTGGTGAGTTGACAAGGACAGGAAAGCTGGGAAGAGCTGGTTCAGAGTGTCCAGGAAGAGGCCAAGAAGAGCCGTGTATGGCTGGGGTTGCCCCATCACCAATACCCTGGATGCCTAATTAGCTGGGTGACTTTAGTCAAGTTGGTTTGTCTCTCTGGGCCTCTGTATTCTTGCTTCTGGAATTAAGGAAGTGCACTACCTAAGAGACTCTTCCAACCCTGAAGTCCATGCATCTAGGTCCCATCTCCAAGCACACTGCTGTCACCCTGCAAATAAGACAACCACACCACGGTGTCACTGCTGCTTCCTCTGTCAAACTCTACACTCCTTTTGGAAAAGTACCATGAGCCAGGTCTCATTAGCTACTACCTCCCTTGCACTTAGCATGGGACTAGGCCCTATTTTGTAAGTGAACGAATGGTCTGAAGGAATAGGACATTCTAGAAACCCCAGAGCAGAAGTCTGGGCAGATAGAGCTGGTGTGGTCTTCATGGCTTCCAGGGAGAAAGTGGAGAGTGAGCTGGTTGCCCATATATCCTAGTTTCCTGGGACCATTCCATCTTTCAGCAATTGTTCCCTTTCTCTCTCTCAAGTGTACCTTTGGGATGATAAGTCAAACATCACTGTGGAAATGAGGGAATCTCATGCTTGAGTACTGACCATGCCTCAAATAAGCTTTTTTATACATGATCCCTGTTCATCCACCCTAAACCCTTACTATTGTTATCCCATGTGACAGTAAAGAAATAGAAGCTCAGAAAGTTCATGTAAAAGAACGAAAAGCCTCAGAGCACGAAGAAGTAGAGGCTGGATTCGTTTCCAGGGCTGCCGGAGTTCAAAGTCCTGCTTTTTCTCCTCTGCCATGTGTTTGGATCCACAGGGACAGTGGAGGCAGGGAAGGGTCATGGTTCTCTGGGTTCCTATTTCTCCCCCTAATTTTTTAACATTCTCTCAACTCTTAATTTTCTTTGCTGCTTCCGTACCTCTCCAAGCCCCAGAACAGCAGTTTCAAACAGGATGAGCTGAGTATTTCTCTTTTTCCCATCACTTTTCCTTGATGATTTCCAGAGACTAAATCGGTAAGAGAGGACTGTGCGGTATGACTCAGAAAGAACCCCAGCGGCTGAGCACCACACCTAGCGGGAGTCCTTCCAGGGCAAGGGGGTGGTGCACAGTAGACTCAGAGGCAGCATCTGCACTGGGCTCCCCTCACCTCCAGACACTACTGTAACGTACCATGAAGACGTACCATGAAGACATGGGCTTTTGAGTCCAGGTTAGCCTCCTTCCGCTATCTGATGGTAGACTAATTATTTAACTCTTCGCAGCCTTCATTCTCTCCATCTGAACCAACCCATTGCCACCTGCTGTCACAAGAAGACTTGTTCCCATCACTCGATTGTTGAGAGGGACAATGAAGATAGGGCTTGGGTCTCATGTGTCCAGGTGCAGATGCCCCTTCCTCTAACCTAGATTCTTTCAGTGAAAGCCTCTTTTATCCCTCAAAGCCGCCAATGCATCATTTTGGTCTAAGAATCCACCTCTCCTCTCTCTGTACCCATTACCTGCAGCCACCCTCTCAGGCCCCTTCCTCTTCCCTTCACCAATTTATTCCCCGCTCCAACTCCAGATGGATTTCTTTTAAAATGCAAATCTATTCATATCACTTGTCTTATTAAAATTCCTCAGTCATTTCCCCTTGCCCTGAGAATCCAGCTCAAACTCCTCGAGGAGAATCAACACAGCCCGGGCGCCATTCTGCCCCAGCCCCATGCTTTCCTCCTCTCCAGCCACAGTGAACTTCCCTCGGTTCCAGTGAGGGCCACATTCCCTCTCCTCAAGGTTCTTGTGAAGCTTTTCTCTGTTTCTAGCATGTTCATCTCCCCTGTCCATCCTCCACCCCACTCGCTCTCCTACTCCTCAGATGTTAACTCTTTCTCCTTTAAATCTTTGCCTGACCCTCACTTTAAGAGATAAGCCTTTCCTACGTGCCAACACAGATCACCCAGTTACAGGTGTCAAAGCCCCTTGTATTGCTGTCTCTGTAAAGTTCGGTCTACTCAGAACGGCTGATTCAGGGGCTCCCTCACCACCAGACTGTAACCCCCATACGAGCAGGGGCCACATCTGATTTGCATCCCACCCTTTTCCTGCACCATGGGAATCAGAGACATGCCCCCCCAAAATTATGTATTCGTTTACTCACTCATTTATTTGTTCAACAGTTTTTTTCATCACTCAGAGAGGTGTCTGCCTTTTCCACAGTTATTTCTCTGCTACATCAGAGATCAAGTGTGTAGGAGGGTATTGTACCTTGCAACACAGACAAAAAAGACCCACAAATTCTTTTAGCATAATATCCAGCAGGAGGTGATCCTTGAAATACAAGGAGTCAGGTGTCTTTTAGGTCTTCTGCCCTGAAGCCAGACCTTGGTAAGGACCTTTTCTTTTTCCACTCTTCTAATCTTGGAATTAATCTTGAAGCCCTTCACTCTGTCCACACCCCTTCCCAGCTGTGGGATCAGGAGAAGCAGAGAATGACTGACAACCCAGATTTAAGGTAAGACATTGGGAGAAGGCAGAACTTCATAGAAAGAAGCAACAGGAGGAAAAGCGACGAGAGGTTGTACAAAAGGAAAAGGGAGAAGATGTGGGTGGATCCCGACAGATGAGGACTAACTTCCCCACCTCATAATGGACTGGATAGGCCTTCTCAACTGCATCATCTGGTGGATTCCGGCTGGTGTGAGGCATTTCTTGCTTAAGTCTGACATAAATAACTGATCTAATGTTTGCCATTCCCCAGATACACCTCTAAGTGGCTGGGCATTCTGTATGAAGTCCTACTTAGTAAACACTATGATCATCTACCAAATGCATTTCTTCCTCAGGAACTTAGCCCAGAATTGAAGCTAAGCTAAGGTCAGGTTGTGACTACATTAGTTCCCCCACAGCCAGCTGTGCAGAGTGGGTAAATGGCTAGCTTTGGGCCTAGAAAGGGGACAGCAATCACCTGAGGAACTTCTGCATCCTTCCCAGTCCGCTTACCCTGGAGATGCTTTGGTTCCTTCATGTGAGCTGCATTGTAGAGGGACCACAAAGATGAGGACAAAGTCCTGAGGCATGGCAAAGGATGAGAAAACCTTGGTCCATCCGTGGCCACAAGAGGCCGGGCCAGCACACCAGCCTCGATGCTCGCTGCAGGAACGTTGCCTTCAGACAGCAATAAATTCCCATCTTCCCTTCATCATGGATCTCAGGGTATCTTCAGTGCATAAGGTTATCCTTTTCTCAAATTAATAAAGTGGGTTTTATTTTTCCCATGTCAAGAGCTACAGAGCCAGGTTCTCAATGATCAAATATGTGAAACAGCAAAGACCTTCTGGAATGTTGTCACTTATTAGCACACAGCAACCCTAACAGTGTTCCCTTTTGCTTAAGCCTGACATAAATAACTGATCTAATGTTTGCCAAAATTCCCCAGATATACCTGTAAGTAGCTGGGCATTCTGTATGAAGTCAAACCAATACATAGTAAATCTAGATGAATTTTGAAGTACCTATGAAAATACAGTAATACCCCTTAACCATTATTTTGCTTTCCCCGGTTTCAGTCCTCTGCAGTCAAAGGCCATAGTTGAAGATAATGAAGAACAAAATTCCAGAAATAAAAAATTTGTAGGTTTTATATTGTCTAACATGCTGAGTAGTATGTTGAAATCATGCACCATCCCACTCCATCCTGCCCAGGTTATGAATCATCTCTTTGTCCAGGGTATCCACGTGGTATGTGCTACCTGCCCATTAGTCACTTAGTAGCTATCTCTGTCATCAAATGAGCTGATGAAGTACTGCAGTCCTTGTGCTCAAGTTGCCCTTATTGTACCTAATGGCCCCGAAGCATGAGAGTAGTGATGATGAAAATCCAGATATGCTGAAGAAAAACCACGAAGTACTTCCTTTAAATGCAAAGATGAAAGTACATTAATGTGTTTGAGAGAGAAAAACCACGTTCACTTAAGTTTTATTATAGTACATTGTTATAATTGTTTTATTTTATTACTCGTTGCTGTTAATCTTTTAGTGCACCTAATTTAGAGATTAAATACTATGATAGGTACGTATATATAAAGGGAAACATACTATATTCAGGGTTAAGTACCATCTGTGGTTCTGGGCATCTATGGGGCATCTTGGGTGGGATTCGTTGCAGATAAGGAGGCAGGAGACCTGCTACATATGCAAACTTTCAATTTGTTTTTCTCTATAGTTCAGTTGATAGGAATATACCTTTCAAATTTCAGTTTAAATTGTGCCTCCCCCAAGAAGTCTTCCCTGAATTCTTCCTACAGCTCCAGTCACTTCTTTCCTAGGTGTCCATGTCACTGTAATGGTAAGTGCCCTCTACCTACTCGGAGTAATATCCATGCACCAACTCGCTCTTCTGCCAGGTCATAAGCTATGTCATTGTTCACTCACTCACCGAGCACCTATTATGTGCCCAGGCACACAGTGCTGGCCACTAGGAAAAGAGAGATCAGTGACACAGATGCTGGTCCTCAGGGTCTGGTGGAGGGATGGAGGGATGACAGTACACATTTGCATTGTCACACGTGATGCAACAAGTGCCACTACAGAGTCATGCTTATGGGTAAGTGGTTCCAGAGCTTGGTTTCTTAACCACCATAGTCTCTGATGATTCCCAAATGTTTGTCCCCAGACAGGATTGTCTACTAAAGGTCAGCTGACTGCAGCTTTCCTAGGTGACTCTCCGACACTTGGGTCTTATTTTGTGTCTATATTCAGATAATTAAGAACAGCCCCAGGTCCAGACTCGTCCAAGAGTCTGCATTAAATAAAGGCAGTTTGTTGTTTACTGATTATACCTAATAAAGCCATTGAAAAAAATGCCTCCCCCAGGGATGAAACCAAACGAAGACCACCAAAGACCGCACAGCCTGCCTCTGCCCCAGAGAATTCTAGGTATGCAGCAGAGTCTAACAGCTTGCTTCATGGGCTTGAGTTGAGCCTTTGTGGGTGGATCTAGAATCCCTTCTGTGAAAAGTTTTTAACCTAAAAGCAATTTTTTTTTAACTGTAGGGTCAGAGAAAACCAAAGACCCAAGAAACTAAATCAAACATACAAATTCAATTAAAATATAACTGAGCAAGTGCCTGGTTATGGAGAGTCATGAAGACAAAGGAGTTTACTTATCTATTGAACTGCTTTATTTATTTAATTTTATTAACACAGTCATCTCGGTAAAAAACAGGGGGCGGTAGGAAAAATTTGGGCATCTGTAGGTGAATCCAGCACAAGAAATAATAGGGGGCTCAATAAAGATTTGCTGAATCCAAATTGATTGTCATAGTCTCCCATTCCCTCTCCTTCTTATCCAGCTGTAATGCATCCTGAATTTCTTTTAGCTCCAGGCACAGGCTTAGCCTGAGGCTTCAGAAAGAACAAGGTCAAGGTTAATTAGGAACAGTCAAAATTCCCATAATGATGTGATTCAGAACTTTAAGGACAAATCCTTAAGAGTTTATATCCTCCCAAGTTCTTATTCCATAGAAGAAAAAACAGGAGCCTTAAAGGGAACCCAAACACTTGCTTAGTGACTTGGATGGAGCCTGGGACAGAGGGGACACAAGTCTAATCGTGTTTCTTTGGGAACTTTTATTTCTAGAACAAAGGGTATCTGGGTTTTAAGATAAGAGCAAATCCAGAAGCAGCACTGTAGTTGTAGTTTCTGAATCAATTACTCTGTGCATCCTGTCCTCCACTTCTCTATTCCCATCTCCTACTGATTTGGGAGGCAAAAAACTCAGACGTTCACAATAATCACTAGAGCAATTATCCGGGAGTTTCCTTCTGGAAGGGGCTGGGATGCACACTTAGAGAAGCTGATCCTCTCCAGCTAAGATTAATCATTGGATCAATAGCATCATTAGCAGGAGTCCCCTGAAGGAAGCTGCCACCACTGACTTGACATTTAATCAGTCTCAGATGGCCCCATGTTAATGTGTAAAGAAGCCACAACCAAAGGGTGAAAGGCCAGGTAAAGGACAGAGGCTAACCCAGCCCAGCAAGAGGGAGGGCAAGGAAGAAGGGGCTGAGCGGAGCGTATGTGGAAGTTGTTAACTGCAGCCAGGTCATGCAAAGGAGACCCTCAGGAGTGTACTCTAAAGGAGGAACTCAGAGCCTTCCTCCAATAGAGCCTCTGTGGACATCAGCTCTTACTCTATAATAAAACAGCTGCTGCGTATTGTGTCCCAAGCCTGCAGATGAGAACCAGCAAAGACTGAGGATGTGGGAGCAGCGAAAGAGCAGCTCAGAGCTGCAGCCATGTAACCTACAAGGCTGGGTAGAGCTCAACAGGTAAGTGGCCTCCTGTATGCCAAGTGGCATTGACTTTCCCCTACAGGCAATGGGAGTTGAGGCCGGGTCAAAGCATAGAGCTCCCTGGTTGTAGGTGATGACTTGCAGGGTGCCTAGAGAACAGATTAGCACAAAGGTTGTCTAAGTGCAGTCACCCCTGACCAGCAAAACAGGAGGGCATCAGAAGATCGGCACACCTGAGGGCCTGTTAGAAGAGCACATTCTCAGACCCCACCCCAGAACAGACGAATCTCAATCTGGATGGGTGCCCACACATCTGTGTTTAAACGAGTCTGAGAAGCACTGTGTTAAACATCAACATCACCAGCAGGCACACAGCTAGGACACTGTGGCAGTGGCCTGAGAGAGCACAGAGGACCTGAACGTGGCAGTGGTCATCCCTATGAGAGGAAGATGTGAGCAGCTTTAGGAGGCCAGGAAGCAAGGCTTGGGACATGGCTGTGACAGGTTTCTTGGCTGGTTGGAAGGAAGTGACATTTGCTGAGAGAGGACACGGGGATGGAGGGTGGGGGAAATGTGAGCTTGTAAAGGGCAGCTGTACGGGATTGTGCCCATTCCTTCCTTCCCCCATTCCGTTCCATGCCTGGTCAGTTTTAGATGGTCATAGGGGAGAACAAGAAGGACCCAAATGTCTAAGTATGTGGTCATCCCAGAGAGGCTGCCGACAATGGACCCTCAAGTGACAAGCCTGTCCTAGAGATGAACACTGCAGCATCACCAGAGGGTAGGGTGTTTCAGAGTTCCAGCTTAGAAGCCAGCCTGCGTGGTCCTAAATACAATTCCTAAGAGACCATTGATTTATGCTGAGTTCCTAACTCCAGGTCCCCAAAGAGCCAACCAAAATGGGGTCGCTCATGCTGAAGTTTCATGTCACCAAGCCAACGTTAAGTTGTTTACCCAGCCTTCTGAGGAATCAGAAGAGAGACAATAGCCAAATCCCCAGACAGTCCAGTCCCAGCCAGCAGGATAAGGGATTCCTCCGCTTGAACTTTTACAGGGAAACTAACTTGGGAGCAACCAGTTGGCTTTTCATTTCTGTTTCTGCTTCCCACAGCCTTTTCTTATCTATAAATACTCACTGCCCACACTACAGAGCAGGAGCTCTCTGAACCTCTTTGGGTTCTGAGAGTTGCCTGCCTCATGAATCATTCTTTGCTCAAACTCTTGTTAAGTCTATTTTATCTAAAATATTTCTTTTTTTATCACGGGTCTCATGATTTCTGTTCTATGTACTAGCTGTGTGAGCTTGGGAAAGCTGTTCAGCCTCCATTTCCTCATCTGGAAAACGGGGATGGTCATAATGGGAGCCATGTTTGGGGATTGTGGTAAGTACACATAAAGCCCTTGGAAGAGATCCTGCAATGCTGAGTTAGTATCAATCTTAACTAAGGGTGCCATCATTGTCATCATTTTTATAATCCATGATAGTGGAGATATTTGGGGAGCTGACCCTGTCCTCTGAGATGGGAGGGTTAAAGGGATCCCTGCTCTGGTTCTAACTTAGCAGTGCTCACTCCAGGGGCATGTGCTACCCCTCCTCCTTCTATGCAACCGCTCTTCCTTCCAGTCCCCTTCTCTGTCTCCTCCTGATAACTGCTGCTCTTCTTAGCTTAAATCAGTTGATGCCACTACAGAATCTCAGGACATATTCAGTGGTAGTGGGTACAGGATAAAAATATCTTGAGTCCATGTATTTGTTGAAGATCTACTGGCCACTAAGGCCTGTGAGACAGGTCCTTGCTTCAGGAACTGTCTGGATGGAGGCTGAAGCATGGACTTGGAGTAGCTCCTTTCAGTACAGAGAAGATACAGCAAGGGTGCTTAGGAGCAGTTCGGAGAGCAGCAAGAGGCTCAAGGGAGCCAAGTTCTGCCTCTCATGAGAACCCTCCACCCCCATCCACTTAACAATTTGATCTCACTCTGGATTCATCAAAGCATAAGAAATCTGCAATTGGGGGCTGGGGATATAGCTCAGTTGGTAGGGTGCTTGCCCTGCATGCACAAGGCCCTGGGTTCAATCCCCAGCACCACAAAAAAAAAAAAAAAAAAAAAAAAAAAAATCTACTATTGGAACAGAAAATGCCAGGATAGCATGCTCTTTTTTATTTTTATTTTTAATGTCCCATCTTTTCTAAACTGGGTTTTTTGGAAGTGGGGCCCATTGGCAGGAAGAGAGAATGAGCAATCCAAGCTCTGATCTCCAGATCTCCTGCTGCATGATGGCAGCAAGTACCAGCCCACAAGCTGAGCAACATGGGGCAGAACCAAAGCCCAAGCCCAAGCGCCTGGGACCCATTAAACCTCCTGGTGTCCAGCGTGGTCAGCTGGATTGATGGATGGACTCACAGTCCCGGAACGGGTTCTGAGAACTAAATAGGAAGAGGGAGGCCTAGAGGCAAGACAGAAATCCCCAGAGATATAAAGGTTGTGAAGAGAGTAGGAGAAACATGAAAAGGAAGAGAAAACCAGTCCAAAAACGGGAAGCCTCCAAAGGAGGAAGGACCGGGGAGAGGGGCGGATGATGGAGAGCTCTCATGACTTCCTTTTTAGCTGGTCCAAGGGGGCAGAGAAATTTGATCATGAAAACTGGAGCCAGAAGCTGAGAGAAGGGTCAGCAGAAGAGAGTCTCTCTGACGACCCAGCCTTAGGCCTGGAATGAGATGGTGATCCTCCCACACATATCAGAGGTGAAGTGACCCACTGATTAGGAAAAAATGTGTTCTGCAATCCCCGCCGGGCAAACAGCTGTTTTGTTTTTCTTTTCCTTTTTCCAAACGCCATAAAAGGACCTCCTCTCCCCACTGTTGCCTTTGTCCTCCCAAGTCATGGCTGCCTAGAACAGCGGTGACAAGTCTGTGCGAGGCAACCTTCACCAGTGTCTCAAAATAACACAGGCTCCCCCTTAGGTGGGAGAAAAGGAAACAGACTTTGAAGTGCGAAAGGATGGCTAGGCAGCAAACGGAGGGAAATGGCTTCCGCTTGCACCCAGACCAAACGCACAAGGCCTTCAGAACCGGGGAGTTCAGGAATAGGGGATAGGGGGGCACTTTTTTTTTCTTCATTTTTTTTTTCTTGTTGGTCCTGTTCAGAAGAGTCCAATAACAATGTAAGTCAGCTCTCACATTTCAAGAGGAACATATGTTCCTGTTATTAACGTAGAGTAGCTAGTGATTGTATTTTTAGACCATCAAAAGGGACTCTCCTCTCTCACTCCACTCATCTTGAAAGATAAAGTTTAATTTTCATCAAAAATAGTAATAAATGCACATTATAGGAAAAAAAACAACAGAAGAATAAAGGAACCAGCCCTCTTCCTACAACTCCAAGAAAATTACTTATACCTTACTGTAATTCATCCCAGTCTTTTTTGTCCCTCTATATGCATTCCACCCTTATTAAATTTCCTTTCTGAAAAATCAGTAATCATACTAGAATTCCTTGGAATTGTTTTAAAGGGACATAGGAGACCCAGATATGCACCATTCTGGGCTGTCCAGCATCTAACCTACCTTCCTTTGGTATTTGTGCCATGCTATTTCTGGGGTGTCTCTTCCATGGAGTGTGCCTGGGGGAAAGGCCAGGCGGAATGTCCTGTGTTCCCCTAACCATGGGGAGGGCATCTCGTTCAAGTTAGTTCAAGTGGATGCTGCCTTGCTGGAATTTGAACCTTGAAAATGTGGCAAAAAGAAATGAATGTAAATGGTTGGCGTTCCTACGTCTCAAAGCAATCTCCATGTGACACCCTCACAGCACAGTAGTCTCACTACCTCTCTACCCCATGCCCCTCCAGAAATGCTTTGGTTCCCTAGACGGCTTTCCCAGTCTTCTTTCTAGTCTAGCCTATGAACTCCCCCCCACACTCTTTCAGTAAATTTCCTTTTTGCTCAAAGCCATTTCTTTTGCTTGCAACCAAAGAATCCTAAATGAAAATGTGGCTAAATGAGCCTAGGGAAAATGAGAGGTCTTCTATTAACTGAAAAAAATAATAATAAAGGGCTGTTTCTGTCACTATGAGATAATCGACTTAGAGGAGGGAAGGTTTATTTTGGATCATCGTAGCGGAGGCTGCATCTCGGGCAGGTTGGCTCCATTGCCGAGGGCCTGTGGTGAGACAGAGCATCGTGGCGGAAGGCTGTGGTGCCACAGGACTGTTCAGCTCATGGCAGCCTGGTGGGAGAGAGAGAGAGAGGCAAGGACAGGGACCAGATGCAGTTCCCAAGAACATGCCCTCAAGAACCCACTTCCTCAGCCTGTTCCTACATTCCATAGCTTCCACCACCTTCCGGGAGTCCATTTAGCTATCAGTGGACAAACCCACGGATGAGGTCAGAGCCAATCACTTCTCAAAAGTCCCACCTCTGAACACTGCTGCCCTGAGGACAGATCCCTCAACACAGGAACCTTGGGGCACTTCACGTCCAAACCATAGTAAATGTATTCTGGGAAATATGGCTTAATTACTTACGGCCAAGATATCACCAGTGGAGACGCTCCCAGAAGTGGCATAAACACAGGATATTCCTAACTAAGACCTTGGTTAGATTTAGCAACACTAGTAAGAACAGCAGCCCTGGGGACCATGGGCCTGGGTTGAATCCTCACTCTGCCATGTATGAGCCATGCAAGATCAGATCAGATCAGATTGCCCCATCTCCCTGTGCCACCGCTCCCTCATCTCTGTGAAGATGAAAATAACAGAGTCAAATTTAAGAATCGAAGGACAAAACACAAGTAAATCTCATAAAAAAAAAAAGAAATCACTCTGTTCAGTTTTAGTCATTCTAAATATTATTCTATGAGAATTTGCTTTTCAAAATCAGGTTGATGGGAAAAAATCAGTCTTTCAGCTGGATTTTTTTTTTCGTCTTCACTTAAATTGACAATCTTTGCCTTCTGATGGAAATGATAGATCTCATTTAAAGTATTACAGATAAGAGTTGGGGTTCATTTCACTATTTTGTTACTTATTTTTTGAATAATTTGAATATATTATTCCATTTCCTCTGATCAATCTATTGTTAGATGATGGATGGATGGATGGATGGTTAGATAAACAGGAGGAATGGAATCATCATTCTGTCAGGGGTTACTCTGAAGACTGTATTATACATTTTTAACATTAAATGAACCTCTTACCAGGGCCATGGAAGGAACTTGGAGTCTTCTGACCTCTGACTCCTGGTCCCTCCTCTGCCTCGTCAGCACACACTTGACGTCTTCCTCCAGGGAGGGAGGGTTGACTCTCACTTCCACCAGGCAGCTAGGCTGAAAATCCAATCAGAGATTTTCAGAGCTTCAGATGATTTGAAGCTGGGCTTTGGTCTTTAGGAGGCCGGTTTATCTCAAATCCTTCTTTACTCTTAGCATGTTTCTTACTAAGCGTTCCTCAACCCCAGGAATACTGGCATTTTGGACCAGAAAATCCTTGTTGTCGGGAAGGCTTTTTGTGTGTGGCTGGAGTTGAGCAGCATCCCTGACCACTGTTCCCTGGATGCCAGCACTCTCCCCCTCCGTTATGGCAACCAAAGATGTTTCCAGATAATATCGACGGTTCCCTTGAAGGGGCCAAACTGCCCCATTTGACAACTGTTGTCCTAGGGATAGCCTATGGGATCCCACCCAAAGCCCCAACCCCTGAAACTGTCCAACAGCTGCCACTTTGGAATGAGAGGGGAACACTCCAAGGAGAGAGGCTCGATCCTCTTGGCTCCGTCTGTTCATGGGGCTGGGACCCCGATTCTCCCTGCCTCTGTCTGGCCAGTGTCTTCACAGGGTGTGTTTGTTTATTTTTCTAGTTCTCAGTGGAAACCTCCATCTGGAATAATCCAGCTCATCACTGCTGAACTCAAGGATGACAGTCACTTGGAAGAAAAATGTTAAATAATTTCTGTTGAATATAAATATGGAGAACTGAATGTCTCTGCAGAGGTGTTTGGTACACTGTACAAACAAGGAGCGTGTTACAGGTAACAATATAGTGTTCTTGGAGGGGTTTGGGACCCCATCATTCTCTGTCCTGGGGAATGGCACTGTGCATTGTAGGATGATTGGCAGTGTCCCAAGTTCTAGTACCAGTCTTTAGAGGAGTTCCTGGAAGAGTTTATGTACATTTTATAAGCTAAAATAGAAAGACTTCAGCTGAGCTATGAAGTACATACACATCTAAAAAAAATGTACTCTAGGAAACTGTAGGAGATGTTTTGTTTTGTTTTTTTATTGGTTGTTCAAAACATTACAAAGCTCATGACATATCATCTTTCATACATTTGACTCAAGTGGGTTATGAACTCCCATTTTTACAAACTGCAGAATCACATCAGTTACACATTCACATTTTTACATAATGCCCTATTAGTGACTGTTGTATTCTGCTACCTTTCCTATCCCCTACTATCCCCCCTCCCCGCCCCTCCCATCTTCCCTCTTATGAGCTAAATTCAATCCCCTGGTTTTCGCCAGCTGTGTGACCTTGGCCAAGTCGAGGCTCAGGGTCTCCTGCAAAATGAGACTGTGGGATTACATAATCCATCAACACCATCCCTTCCAGCCCTAACAGAGGAGAAATCCATCAGAAAAGAGGTTTGTGATCCTTCAGAACACCAAATGCAGCCGAAGGGAAGATGCATGTTGAGGAAAATCAGTCATGTCTGATTGGGATGTTCCCACTTCGGGTGATGCTCCTGGTCCAGGACGTGGAGGAATCTTCTAGGACATGGATATCTAGTTTCCAGAAGCATCTGACAAGATGCAGCAAAATGTCCTGGGGCAATGGAGAGGTGTGTGCTGGGGACACAGGTAACATGGATGGTCTGTGAGCAGCCAATTCCAAGACCCAGAGAAACCTGACCCACAGCAAAGTGCAGGTTTGGCGCTCATGGTACAGCAGCCTAGTCCAGCGTGTTCCATGGCTGCTCAGTATCAGTGCCCACCGAGTCAGGGCACCCTGACGCTGTGCCATTGCCAGGACCCAGTGTACTACCTGGCCCTTGGGGCTGCTCCCCCTCTTCCCTGGTCACTCCCGCAATGCAACACCACCTGCATATATTCTCCAGAGTACCACGAACACAAGACAGTTGCCTGTAGGAGGTTTCTGGTGAGGTTTGGGGGATGGCAGAGGGTATTAGAGCACAGAACAGGAAACAGCTTCCAATTGAACACTTGACTTCAAATCCCTAGAAATATCTTTTCCAGTCCCCGTCACGGAGAACACCTGATCATCTTTGTCACCTCTCCCTTTGCCTCAGCAGCCCGCAAAGCCATGAGGGTCCTTCCATATCCCCTACCCCAGGATCCCAGGCTCTTGTCTTGCATGCCGCTGGACATTCAAAATTCTGCCCTATTTTGTTGCATACGTATGTTCCAGTCCCTTCTGACCTCATCTTTACCCCTCCAACGTGAGACTCGAGTGGGGTAGGGGAAGAGCCAGAGGGCTTCACTTCTTCAACTAAAATTCCTGCCAAGGAATCTTCCTAAACTGCAGACCCATCTAGCCCCCCCAAAATCGCCTTTGTCATAAAATAGATAAAAACATCACATGGACTCTTATAAATATGTTCAGTTATTATGTGTAAATTTTAAAAATGAAACTTAAAAAAAGAATACAGTGGGAAAGTTCTTGAAAGTCTCCTCTAATGTTGGGATTCTGATTCTGTGGTTTCACCTGAGTCGTCTTCAAATAGCTAAATGCTTGGAACCATGAGCACAGCCAAAGGTGGGAGGATCGGGCTCACGCGTTACGTGGATCAGAACTTTCTAGAAGAGAGCAGCTGTTAGCAGGCATTTGCAGATCTCCTTTTCCTTTTGTGCGTTTGTACAAACCTGAACATACTCTCATCCCCATTCAATAAACAGAAGCTTAAAATCCAGTCCAAGCATGAAAACAGTGACAGAGGATGAAAGAGAGGAAAAACGATTTGAAGGGAAAAAAAAAAAAAAACATACAAGCTCTGATCTGCAGGGAAAGGAATGTCCATGCCAGAAAAGGGAAGGGACTAAAAGAGATTCAGAAATACCACCCTCTCCTTTCGCCTCCCGATCGATCGTGCTGGTGGGGAGCCCCAGCGCATCCCACAGATCTCCGCAAGCCCCACGCGCTGCGCTGGGGAAGTGGGAGAAGGGGAGCCAGATGGCCCTGGGAAGTGTGGGTGAGTCTGACGTCAAGCTCTGGAGCCAAATGGTGTTTTCCGAGTTCCACATTCCAGAGCCCACCCTGACGGGCCCACAGCCTCCAGCCACGCCTCGCTCCAACCCGTCCTCCCTGTGACAGTAATAAATGACTCCAGCGCTTCAACATGTGCTGTCCTGTCAAACACCGTTGCTCAGGCGTCATGGGTCCTGTAGCCCCCTGAAGGCCACCACAGGTCACCTCTGGATCCAGCTGGCCTGGGGTCCCTCCATTTGCTCAACACACACTACCAAACACCTGGCACTCTGCTTTACCCTTGGGAAACCAGCAGTGAACCAGCAAGAGGTCCCCCAGTTGCCAGGGGACAGCTGGGCTCCCTCCCTGACGCGGCTACAGTGGTGCCTTGCGGACTCCCAAGACAGTTGCCAAGGCTGGACCCTCAGGCCCTGGGCTGGTCCTGCCCTTCCCCTGTTTGCAGTGCCTCTGTTCCTGTCACGTGATCTGAGACCTCAGGGGAGGCCCTCTTCTGGGTAGGAGAAAGGGAAAACCTGAAGACATCTCTTCCCACGCTGAGTCAGCAACCTCGGCTTTCCCACGCCCGTCCCTCCCCGCTCCCCGACTCCAGGGGTCATGAACCTGCTCCCTGGACATGAGATGCCCCCACCCCTGCTCTGATCCTCCTGCCCTCAACCAACGCTCTGCTCTGTGGGCACCAGGGAGGGGAGCTGGCACTTGCTCTGGCTCAGCCTCCTGCTAAGGAGGAAGAGGACAGGGGCCTCCCTGGTGCATCCCTTTGGCCTTGGTGATGCTTTAATCGGCTGCTCCTAGACCTGGCCGCTCTCTGCTCTCTCCAGCTCAACTGAGCTCCTGATAGAAAACAAAGGAGCCACACAGAGTGTGATAAGATAGCAAATGGCATTTCTCATGTTGCCGTAGAATATTGGCCGAAGCTCAAAACTGAGAACCACGGGTGACAAACAGACCCACCCCACCCCTCTGTGCCCCCATCACATTCTAGAAACAAGAATAAAAGTATAGGCCACCCATTCTAGGACTCCCAAGAGGTATCCAAAACCGGTCTTTGGTCCTGGGAGCCACAGTCCACCACATATGCCACCCTGCATACATAAGAAAAGCCAAGAGAAAAAGATGCGGAATCGTACTTCAGGGCTAAGAATTCAAGGGAGATGAGTCAGTGAGCTCAGGTGGTGCAAAGAATGGCAGGATGACAGTCTCCTGGTGGAGGGCAGTATTATCTTCTTCCCAAGGAACAGTCATCACTTGTTTATTTACCTTGACAAAGATCATCCAACAGTCAAGGGATGCATTTGTCTATTTTTTTTTGTTACTATAACAAAATAACAGAAGCTGAGTAACTTTATAAAGTAAAAAGGTTTATTTAGCTCATGAATCTGGACATTCAGAAGCCAGGCACTTGCATTGGCTTGGTTCTGTGAGGACCTCATGATATATGGTGTTAGAACAGTAAGAGCATATGTGGAAGAAAGAGACCACGTCTCAAAACAGGAAGCTTTGCATGATTCAAGGATTGGACTCACTCTTGTGACAGCTCAGGAGTCCCATGAGAGCTACTTAACTCCTTCTCAGGACAGCTCCCTCAGTGGCCTAAGGACCTCCCGCTAGACTTCACCTCCTAAAGTTTGCACCTTCCTCTCAGCACCACCCGCCTAGGGACCAAGCTCCCGGCACATGAACCCTTTGGGAGCACACTCAATCACACCATGGGAGGAGAACTGCAGAGAGAATCCGTTTCCAAGAAGATCTTCCCCTTTACCTCCCATTGCTCCTCGGTGCTGCTTTTCAGCTTGACTCTGAAAATGCCAATACAAGTCCAGCAGGGGTCGGGAGAAAAGCAGGAGGAAATGAACAAGGGGAGGTGAGACACCCCTCCCTGTGCCCCTGCTCCTGCAGGTCAGCAGGACCTTAAGTCAAGTTCCAGCGGGAGGGGGGCGGGAAGGAAATGCCTTAAGGTGGATGAGCAACTGAAGTTTTGACATTAAATTGGACTGAACTATTTAACATCTCGAAACAAGACGATCTTACTACTCAAAGTTGTAAACACAATGAGATTTGCTTGTACACTCACCCTGGGCAAATCCTTCTCCAGCAGGTTTGAAGCTATGTTTGGTGAAGAATAGTCATTTCCTCATCTCATCTTACCAAATATAGCTTGTTGGAATGAATGCCAGTTATGGAGGGGAAAGGAGGAGGAGGAGAAAGGAAGGAGGAGGAGGGAGGAGGAGGAGGAGGAGAAGGAAGAGGAGGAGGAGGAAGAGAAGGGGAGGAGGAGGAGGGAGGAGGAGGAGGGGGGAGGAGGAGGAGGAGGGGGGGAGGAGGGGGGGGAGGAGGAGGGGGGAGGAGGAGGAGGGGGAGGAGGAGGAAGAGGAGGAGGAGGAGGAGGAGGAGGAAGAGGAGGAGGAGGAGGAGGAGGAGGAAGAGGAGGAGCAGCATCCAAGCAGGAGACAAACAGATGAAATCACTCAAAACTGCCACCTGGGAAGGCTGAGGAGGCGGCAGATAGTACTGAGAGAGGAGCTGCCACTAACAGAGCCTGGGCAATGATTCCAGGCTGAGAGAAGGAAATGGACCTGCCAGGGTGGGAGGAGGCCGAAGTGGGACGCCAGGTGCTGAGGGGGCGGAGCTCCGGAGGTGATGCTGGAGCCAGATTGCAGGAGGTGATGTGGTCCACAGTGAAGAGATGGAACTGACGGTCAGGGCAGCAAAGTGACAGAGTCTGACTTAAGTATGCACCCAAGGCCACTGTGACTGTTGCTTTAAGAACGAATCAGGTGAAGAGTGAGAGTGGAGCCCCATTAAGGGAATCCCTGGAAAACCAGAAAGACGGGCGGCCCGGGTGCTTCAGGATCCTTATGACCAAAGCCATCGACTAGAAATTAACCAACACACACACACACACACACACACACACACACACACACACTGAAGCGAAGAGCAAACATTTGTCCAGAGACCTTCAGAACCTGTTAGTGTCACCTCTTCTCCCTCTCTATATGCACAGTTTCCAATCTCTTACTTAACAGAATTTCTACATGAAAAGGTATTTTTTTGGTTGCTCTTGAGCCACATCAAATCCATTTTAAAGACTTCTTTTTCCACAAACAGCACTATGAAATTGAGAATGAGATCTTTTTTAACAATTTGCAAGACAGGCCAAATGATACTGCCAATTATCCAAATGTTTTGATTATTTTTCTGATCAACAGTCCCACTGAGCACTCTACCTCTGGCCTGGCCCGGGCACAGTTGACTCCTGCACCCTGAGCACTAATGTTCACAGCTGGTTGTCCTAAACCAGTGTGAGCTGATGCCACAACGTCCCAGGAAGCCCCCTCCGCCCTCCCGAGTTTTGGCCTGTCACAATAGCACCATATATTGGGTATTTTGTGCTATGCCAGGCACCACGCTAAGCGCTTTACATACAATATAAAAATCCATCATTACAAAAACTCTTTAAGATAGGAACTAGTATTTGACGGACACACCTCATTCCATTGTGCTTTGCTTTATTGCGCTTCCCAGATATTGCCCTTTTTTGCAAATTGAAGGTTTGTGCAACCCTGCATTGAGGCAGTCTATGGATGCCATTTTTTTTTCTGACAGTTCAGATGATTGTTAGCATTTTTTAGCAATAAAGTATTTTTAAAGAAAGGTATGTACATTTTTTAAGACAATGCTCTTGCACATATATTTCAATGCTATTGAAATATAGTGTAAGTGTAACTTTTAGATATACTGAGAAATCAAAAAATTAGTATGACTTACTTTATTATGATATTTGCTTTATTGAGTGGTCTGGGGGAAAAAAAAACAATCTCTCTCAAGTATGCCCATATATCCCTACTTTACAGCTACAGCAACTGAACCATGGAGAGACTTGGTCACCTATTCAAGATCACCCAGTGGTCAGTGACGCCCACCTTTACTGATAAACGTTCAGGTTTGAGATGTTCACCTTGATTCCCACTACGCTCCCATCCTGGCCCGCCAGACAGGATGTTTGCCTGTGTCCTCCTGACCTCAGTGCCTTGTCTGTCCAAAAAACTAGTGCACTGGCTTGACTTGGCTCTTTCCCTTTTACCACCACTACATCTGCCATTAACATTGACATTCAGGCTAACTCAGGCCCTAACCCAATGTAACAAACTCTTGCTAACAAACTGTTTCCCAACTCTTTCCCTGTTGGGGCAATTGGATCAAGAGAGACAGTGATCAGCTGGATCAGCTTATGTTGGTTTACAGGAACCAGGTGTAAACATTACTGCCCCACTATGCATCCAATGACATCATGTTGCTAGCTTGAACTCGGCCACGATGAGAACATTTACACCAGGGAAATTGGCAGACATCACAGATCAGGGCCCTGGGGGAGGGAAAGTCACCTTCGCCGGTACAGCTCTTGGAACAAACAATAAGTAAAGCCATCTCTTACCTTGACAGTCTTTTCTTCTTCACAGTCCTTGATACACCAGCCCTTCTTAATTCCCAACACCCAAACAGAAAGTTCAGCTGAAATCATCCCCGTGGGAACCGGTTCTCCTTGCTCAGAATGCAAATATCTTTCCTCAACTTGTGCTGCTTTCCTTTCTGCATGAAGAGAAACAGGCTAGGAAATGTTTTCCTGCTTCCCCACATTCTGTTGAGCTTGCAGTCCTGCTGGAAGGAGGGAGCCAATCTCAGGTGCCGAACATCAAATTGCTTATTGGAACAGCTGCCGCTTTCAGCTGAGTAAGCAGGACATTCAAGGGTGGTGCTTTCAGCCATGGTGCTGCAGCCGGTTAAAAATTAGTGTTATGGACAGAAAATAAGAAGCCAGAGGAAAACCATCAGATGGTTTGACGTGAGCCATAGCCAGAAGCCTCCCTGAGATTTCGAACCCAGGTAGGATGATGGACGAAAGAACGCAAACACCAAACTACCAAAGAGCTGCCTCTGAGCCTTGGCTCCATCCGCCACTGTCTACCTGTTCCCATGGGACAAAAAGGGAGAAGGAGAGAAAGAAAAGCTGAGGCAAATACAAGGGAGAGCTCTCAAGGCTGCAGGAGAAAGACTGATTTCAGCACATTTGCTTGCGTATTCTGTATTTGTCAGACATTTTCTATGTGCCATGATAAATAGCAGGTATAATTGTGAATAGCAGATACAGGTCCTGCCCTCAGAGAGCTTACAGTCTAGTAGAAAATAGAAACATCAAACATGTAGTCCTAATAAATTTTGAAATGAGTTATGATAAAGAAAACCAATAACAGGGAGGAGTTGGGGCCTTACTGTCAGCTCCATCGAGTCCTACTCATGGAATCAAAGGACAAGAGGCTACAGAGTCATAGCAGGTGGGTTGACCATGTGGCCAGACCTGGTCACCCTTGCTTAAAGAGCTTGAGTGAGCCAGGCACTATGGCTTTGGAGGCCAAGCTCATAGAGGGTCAGTGGTAATACGGAACTGACCCTCCAGTTACTATTTGAGTGAGTTCAGTGTGAGTTACAGGACCCGGTATGGTACATGACCTGCAACGTGTGCTCAGTAAATAGTATCTATATGGAATGATTACTCAATGAAAATTTTATTTTAAAAACTAAGTTCTCATAAGCTGTATACACTGGCTGCTTGGGGTACACATGTCTAATTATCAGCAAAAGGATTGAATGAAGCTCAGCAGTCTTGTCCTAAAAGGTAACTTGGGAGTTTGCCCAGCTAGAGGCCTGAGGATGCTTGGGTTCCACACACCTCGAATACTGGGCATTCATTTCCAGCTGCAGTGGGGACGCATACCCCCCCTTCCACCGGCCTCCTCTTGCTCTACCCAGATGTAGTCCCACCTGCCTTGACTCTGTGTGCTCCCACATCCTCCCAGGTGAGGTTCCACTTCATTCTTTTCAACTAAGAGCAATAGGAAAAATGTCATTTTATTTGTTTACCTTTGTAAAACTTTTCTTTGGAACAAACTCAGTAAATAGAAAAAGCCATTGTCCATGTCACATGCCATTTTGACATGAGGAAAAATAGGGTCATTCTAAAAGCCTGAACATCCCTGGAAGTCTGAGTTGGAATCTGTGGGTGCCTCCGGGCCCATCATCTCTGGCAAAGTCTGCAGAGTCTGCTGGGTCTTCCGGGGGAGCAGTAGGCTGTGATGCTGGTCACCCTTGCACCTTTGCTCACCTTTAGCATAAATCATCAGAGAATGTAGCAAAATGCAAGTCGATCTCTCTCCCCACAACTTGCTTTAGTTTAGCGCGGCGGGTCACAATGGCTTTATGCATCGGCCAGACCTTCCAGGGAACTGTTTTCACATATTAATGTGACATGACATGGAGAGTCATAATAACTACAAGATAAAGGGAATTAGTTAAAACTTAATTAAAAACACGTGGATAATAAGTCGACTACTGTGTGTTTAGTATTTTGCATTCTTTGTTGCTGGATTGGCAAAAAGGGAAGAAAAGGCTTTGTAGCAAGTACAAAGGCCTCGATTAATTCAGACCAGAGCCTTTCACCCTGGTTTGAAATGATCAGATCAAAATCAGAATCCAAAGGAAATGAAATCGGTGATGGGGACACCTGTCAGTGCCCACCCCACCCCACCCAGGATAGAGTAAGAGAACACACCTGGAGTTCTCCTCAGTCCAGAGACTGGAAGCTCTAAGTCAGTGGTCACCTCATTTTAATGGGCTTAAGAAGCATCTTGAAGTACTTACTCAAAAGCCAATTTGGGTGAGCTAATCCTAGACATTCAGATTCGATGAACCTGGCAGAGCAGACCTGAAATTTTCATATTGTAGCTAGCTCATGTCAGCACTGAAGTTATTTCTAGACCAAATGCATTTGGTTACAACAGACGATGAGAGGAGACACTTTGACATTATGTAAATGCCCTGCTCTTCATTACACTTTTACTCCCTAGTTTTGGCATCCATGAATGAGCCTCTCCAGAACCAACTGGTGACAATCACCGTTGCAAAATGGTGACTTTCGAATTCCTACATTTATTAGTTGATATTTGTTATTTCTTCTTGGTCCTTTCTGCATTTACTAGTTGGGATTCTTCTATAAGGAAGAGCTCACCCATTGAGTGTTGATTTACCCAATGGGAGGTGGATGCATTACTGTCATTTATTTTTAATGCTCCTATTGTTCCACATTTGGCCACAGTTAGCCCCTCCAAGCCGGCTCCCTAACCCGTTAAGCATTTCCTTACTTTCTGGGAAACACAATGTTTCCAGACTGATCTTGTACTTTCCCTGCCCGGCCCTGGAACCAGCTATTTCCCTAAGAAGCCCTGATTCCTTTAAGTGGCTATTTTAGTCAGCTTTTTTTACTTAACAGAACAGTTACAGAGGAGGAAAAGTTTATGTGAGGGTTCATGGTTTCAGAGTTCTCCATCCATAGACAGCAGGCTCCATTCCTCAGGACTAGAGGTGAGACAGAACATCATGCATCATGGCAGAAGAGTGTGGTAGAGGGAAAGTGCTCATATGATGATCAGAAGCAGAGAGGGAGAGGCTCCACTTGCTAGATACAAATATATACCCCAAAGCCACACCCCAGTGCCTGCCACACCCTACCAGCCTTCAATTACCACTCAATCAATCCCTATCGGGGGATTAAATCACTGATTGGGATAAGGCTCTCTTAACCCAACCATTTCTTCTCTGATTCTTCTTGCATTGTCCCACACATGAGCATTTGGGGGACCCCTCACATCCAAGCCATAACAGTGGCAATGGTTTCTGAGAGGAAATGCTGCACCTCGAGGAACCAACAGGGTCACTATAACATTCCTCCCCAAATGTGTGTTCTACATCTATGAGGAAATGTCAGATAGACCACAAACCCAGGGGTGTCCTACCACACAAGTTGTGCTCTTCAAAAGTGATCACGTCCTAACAGGCAAAGAAAGGCTAAGGAAATTTCCAGAGATCCCAGAGACACAAAAACCCATTGTAATGTGTGACACTAACTTGGATCTTAACCAGAATTCTTTTTTTTTTTAGGGGGTTACTAGGATTTGAACTCAGGGGTACTAACCACTGAGACACATCCCCAGCCCTATTTTATATTTTATTTACAGACAGGGACTTACTGAGTTGCTTAGTGCCTTGCTTTTTGCTGAATTGGGATTCTTCCATAAGGAAGAGCTCACCCATTGAGTGTTGATTTACCCAATGGGAGGTGGATGATTTACTGTCATTTATTTATTTATTTATTTACTGTCATTTATTTTTAATGCTGGCTTTGGACTCGTGATCCTCCTGTCTCAGCACCCCTAGTCACTGGGATTACAGGCAGACACCACCATGCCCGGCTTGACCAAAACTCTTAAAAATGCTCTATGAAGGACATTTTTTAGAGATGATAAGTAAAATTTGAATACGGCTAAAAATTAGATGATAACATTGTACTAATACTAAATTTTCTGATTTTGAGGAAGAACATGGGAAAGTAAATGTGATGATTTGTGGTGATGGATCGACAGAAATTCTCTATCCTCTTCTTGCAGTTTTTCTGTCAATTTAATTTTATTTCCAAATATAAAGTTTAAAAAAAATGGCAATTTAGCATGAAGGCAACTTTTCCAAAGTGCAGCAGTGGTCCATCAACAAATGGGGACTGACTTCAGCAGGTAAACGTCAGCTAATACGTGTATTTTAATAATGTATTTTAAAGTACTTGTATCAAGTACATCCAGAATTTCACAGAGACTGGTACTCATTGGGTCTGTGTCATCAAGCTAATTTAAAGAAAAGGGTCCAGTAAACAATAGCACGAGCATTGTGCAGATATGGCAAAAATCGTGACTACTGACCAAGAATGACTGACATTTAGAGGAACATGGGCGTATCAGAGGAGAGCACTCAAATCAGGAGCCCTAAGTTCATTTAGACGTGGCCTTGTCCTTAATGTCTTGAGAAAATCTCTTTATCTTTGTCTATAAGGGGATGAGAATGTTTGTCCACACCACTGTCTGATGGTTAAAATGGTATTGACCAGGACCAGAACCGTTTCTCCACCAAGTACGGCACTGAATACAAATGCAGCTGACCCAGGAGTGCCCTTCACTTCTGTTTCCATCCCAGCCTTGGCAGTGCCTCCATCAGCTGGCCACCAGCATGGGAAGGACTCTGCTCTTTCCTCCTGCCTCCTCCTTCCTGGGTTCAGGACTCTCTACTCCTTCCTCTCTCCCCCACTAGAAGGGTAAGATGTGGGATTCAAACCTCTGAGCAGAACTGAGTAGACAACCTTGGCTGTAATTTGGTTTCATCCAGTTGACCAGACCTTCTTCACCCTATTCTTCCCCTTTGGGGATAATTCTGAGCTCTCTGGACCTCACAGTCTTTGAGGGGTAGTGTTTTGAGGAGATGGTCATGATGTAAGTGCATATTTGCACTCTCTGATGTTAATAAGCTCTTGGTTATGTCTACAGTTGTGCAAAAAATTTAAGTAAAGATAATGTTTCACTTGACATTCATTGACATTTCAGAACACAGAAGAAAGTGGAAAGGAATCATTTACATCGGGGGGGAAAAAAAAAACCTGGATTTGAAACTTCACTCCTCAATTTCTTATCTCGGTAATGTAGAACAAGGGGCTTAACCTTTCTAAGTATGTTCACATGCTCCTTTGACTTAAGATGGGGTTACGTCTCAATAAAACCATCATAAATAGAAAATGTCCTAAGTGAAAAATGCATTCATCACACCTAATCTACCAACATCACAGCTTAGCAGCACAGAACACTGTAATCAGTTGACTCTCCTGATCGCGTGGCTGCCTGGGAGCTGCAGCGGAGACGAAGGCTCTTGTACTGCATCCTGCTTGTCCCGGGAAAAGATCGAAGATCAAAATTCAAAGTATGGTTCCTACTGAGTGAGTATGGCTTTCACACCACCGTAAAGTTGAAAAATCATAAGTAGAACCGGCATAAGTCAGAGACCATCTGTTTCTACTTCCTCAGCTAAAAACCAGAATACTAAAACCTACCTCATCGGTTAGCTATTAAAATTAAACAAGCTCATGATGGAGGGTTACCATTTTTAAACTTTAATATGCATGCAAACCACCTTGGGATTTTTGTAAAAATGCCGATTCGGAGTAGGTCTGGGGAGAGCGCCGAGGTTCAGCATTTCTAGAAAGCTCCAGGTGACACTGATGCTGCTGGTCCATGGACCACACTCAGGATATTAAAGACAAGATTGGGAAGATGGGTAACCCATGGCAGGGTCCGTATGCAGTTACTTCTCTCTCTTCTACTCCCACCACCTCTTGGCTTTCTAAGGAGAATTGTTAGCTGAAAGAACTTGCTAAGAGAAGTCAATCACAGGATGACAAAGAAAAAAAAGTGTAAGAAATTCACAGCTCTTCACTAGAGGTTGATTAGGGTCAATAGAAGATATATTTAAACCTAATTAAGACTAAAGGATCCTTCAGCAGGCTGAGAGAAAGTCTAGGAGTAAAAGCTCTGAGGACACGTTAACTTCTGTCAGATTCCTGTCAGAAAAGCTTGTGTCGGGAGAGTACACTGACAGCTTCGCTCCCTAGCTGGTTCTGAAGGCACTTGTAATAGAAAACTCGGGAAATAATAACAATAACTCCCATGGGCAAATGGGTTTAAACTTTCTGAAACCCTTTGCTTGCACTCAAGTATCCCAGTCCTCACTTCAACCTGTTACTCCTCTGAGCAAACTGGAAAGTTCCTTGGGTGCAGGGGAGTTTGCCCACATTTCTATCCACCACATTTGATGAAAGCCTGGCATCCAGCACACATTTGATTAAAAACTATTTTGAAATACCTAATGTCACATTCCATGGAGTGTGAGTGACCACTGATCATGTTTCGGCCTATTATTTTATGCTATCTCTAAGATGGTTGGCAAGGGGGGAGACCAATAGGGACAGAGATGTTTCCTTTAACATAGAACGCATCATAGATACACAACTCAGTCTGGTGGCTATGAGGGGAACCCAGAGCTACAGAAGTCAATGAATGAGGGTGCTTGGAGCAATCAAGAATTCTTCACCACTGGCCTAAAAAAGCCCTGAATCAGGACAGACATTTTCCCACTGTGGACTAATGTGAAAAGAAACGATTTTATGTGCTGTCAGAGGAGGCTCGCAGCGATAACCACACTGTAGGCCAGACTTTAAGACCCCAGGAGACAAATGAAGAAATTACACAAGACCCCTATATTAGTCAGCTTTTTCATCACTGTGACCAAAAGACCTGAAAAGAACAACTTAGAGCAGGAAAAGTTTATTTGGGCTCATGGTTTCAGAGATTTGGTCCTTGGTCGACTGACCCCATAGCTCTGCGCCCAAGACAAGACAGAGCATCGTGGCGGAAGGTATGCCCGAGGAGAGCTGCTCAGACATGACAACCAGAAAACCCAGAGAGAGCTCCACTCATCCGGGACAAAATACAAACCCCAAAGGCATGTCCCCGGTGACTACGTCCTCCAGCCACACCCCACCTGCCTAGAGCTATCCCCCAGTTAATTCATATCAGTGGATTAATCCACTGGTTTGGTTACACTTCTCCTAATGTAATCATTTTATCTCTGAACATTCTTGCATTGTCTCACACATGAGCTTTTGGGAGACACTTCATATCTAAACCACAGCAATCCAAAAGTGAGACTTTCTCTCCCTGGTGGAGCTGCATGTCACCTTAACACCCCCTAAGCTGCCCTGCTGCCACCTTTATTTGTGTTGAAAGGACATTTGTACAGGGTCTCTCAAGTAATGAATTGGAGCAAGTTTCTTAATTACTCTATGCCTCAGTTTCCTCATCTACAAAACAGTAGGCAATATTACCTACTTCATCTCAATGTGAAAATGAAGTAAGCTAACACCAAAACCTTTTGAACAGCACCTGACACAAGGCAATTCCTCAATTAATGCTGCCTATTCTTTACAATTACTACCTGACTTATGATCTGTCCTGGATTAACACAATGACATTAAGATGCATTTAACGCCTGCAGCATTTCTTATCCAAAAATGTTTTTTTAAAAAAAAGTTGATTTATAAAGGCAATTAGAAAATGAGAAATTCCATAATTGCCAGGAAGAGTCTGGATCCAGAAACCCAGGAACTCGGGAGACCACAGTTGTTCCCATGAAGCAGCCTCTCCGTGCAGTTCCACTTCTTTCAGGATGTAGACTGTGCCGTGTAATCTGTCTTGTGCACAAAAACATGAACCTCTGGAATCAAATGTGTCTGTTAATAAACCAGCATGCCGCTCGCACCACCAGCCCATCATGGTGTCCCCACTTTGGAACCACCATGCAGGCACACCACATTTGTCAGCTGGTTCAACTCCTTAGGCACCACGTAATTTGGAAATGTGAAAGATCCCAAATTATCTTATCCTGAGGTGACAAATCAAGTACAGTGCCCACAAGCCCAGACAGTTTACACGCACAGAAACAAATCACAACAGTAACAGGAGTATCCATCTCATAACAGTTTAAGAAAAACAAGTGTATTTCTTATCTGTAAGATTAATGAACCGGGCTGTAACCTCACCTCTAATTGTGGCTGAACAGAAATTAGGTGCTGCTTTTAATCTATTCTGCAGTAACATAATAATGTCATGTCACAAAAGTTCATAAAGAAAGGGTCTCTACTTATCTGCAGAGTTATTTAAAATACCACTGCATAGACCTTAATGCAAAATTATTAAATTTTTCCCAGATGCTCTGATGTTTAAATAAAAACATAAATATCAGGTGTAGCCCAGATGGTAAAAATAACTTCTGACTAAATAAGATTGTGTTTTCCTACTATGGATATAATTATGAAAATATTTATTTGTATATTATATTTATTACGGTTTGGATTTGGAATGTCCCCCCAAAAAATCTCATGTGTTCGGCACTGCAACTATGTTCAGGGGTGAAAAGACTGATTATGAGGGTTATGAGGCCATTGGTGGATTAAGCCATTTAATGGATTAATAATTTTAATGGACTACTAAGCAGTAGCTGTAGACAGGCATGGCTGGAAGAAGTCGGTCACTGGGATATGGGCCTTAGGGACTGTGTCTGTCCTGATCCCCTCCTCTCCTTCTCTCTCTGTTTCCTGGCTGCCATATGCAGAGTGGCTTGCCTTCATCACACCCTTGTACCATGATGTTCCTGCCTTGGAGCCCACCAACCACCTACTGAAACTCTGAAACCATGAGCCACAGTAAATCTTTCCTCCTCTAACTTGTTCTTGTTTGGTATTTTAGTCTCAGTGACAAGAAGATGACTGACAATATCAATGGTATATTTTAAGGCTATTGATAATTGTGTCTTTCTGACATTTTCCTGAACTTATTTGTTCCCGTAGCTCTTCAGCTTGTATCTTCCACCTTATTTTGAAAGAATACTTATATTATCTGAATTTAACCAGAATCTATTCTCCTACTTCCACCCTTAAGTTGGACTTCAAACCTTGAAAAGCTGGGCTAAGAAAGAAGGATGAGCTGGCAGAAAGGGAAAGAGGAGAAAGAAATTGGTTTCCTTTGGGCCAGGTAACCCCCCAGGGCAGATGGAATGTGAGTGGAGGCCCAATTGCAGACATAACTGCACCTTCTTCCTCTCAAAATTCTGTCCAAGATTGTTGCATACCTAATGAAACTTCACATGGTTAAAATAAACATGCACATTGAGTTTTTATTCATGTGAACTAAAAAGTGTGTTTTTCTTCTCAAACTCCATAGTCCATCAATAAGACTGTGAGGGAGCAAGGGATTCAGCCTGATCAAAAATGTGTTTTACCAGATAGACAAAGAAAACACTTCCCAGAACATCCTCAAGAGGGGAGGTCAGGGAAGCCTTGGGCCACGTCCACCCTGCTGACTTAGGAAGTGGAATTTGGACATAACTTCAAACTGGGTCACCCCTCTCACATTCATAGGTAGATAGATCTGAGAGGAAAGTTATAAGGAAGCAACTCTGAAGTTTGGCCATTAGTCTGGGTGGTGAATTGTGCTCATTTAACAGCCCAAGAAGCTCTAGATCAGGTACCTACAGGTGAAATGGCCTCTGGTCTCTGTGTATATGTGTGCTTATTTTTTTTTTTCAACTGAAGTGTTTTTCCATGTTGAAATTATCCAAACCATGCATAATCAACCCAAGAAGGGTGATATGTAAAATGGGCCTTTTTGCTATGTGGTGAGTGAGCAAATGACTATAGAACACTCTCATTTAAGACAGAAAAAAAAAAAAAACACTAGGAGGAAACAAAAGACTCGATCCCATTCTTCCCTCTGTGTGTTCACCCAGTTCTTGTACCAAAGAAGGCTTCAACAAGGAGAAAGGAACCCCATGCCAACTATTTCTAACTGCCTTCTAGAGCCTTGTCCTGGGCACCCTGTAATTCTGGGTGTGTTGCTAGCCTCTTTTGATCTTATGCTTGTTGGTGAAGGACATGAGGTCTGCTTCTACTACTAAGAGTACAGCAAAGCTTTTGAAGACTGAATTTTCCTTGTTACTGGCCCTTAAATATTCCCTAGGAACAAGATATATCAGGAGAAATCCACAGAGTGGGTATCTTCCTTCTCACCAAGAAGATCCAACCAATAGTTTAACTAATAGCTTAATTTCTCACCAATAATGACAATGAGTACCTGTATTTAGGACCTATGTAAGAACACTAGAGTGAGTATCTTCTTAAGAGAATAGAAGACATACACAGTTTGATGGGGAAGAAAGATCTAGAAGCAATTAACTATGCATATAGCAATCCCCCCTTAAAGGTAGGATAAAGGGGACATGTGCCAGAGTCCCCAGTGGATGCCTGAAACCATGGAAACTGCTGAATCCTACGTAAAATGTGATTTTTGCTATATCTACAACAAGACTTAATTTATAAGTTAGGCACAGTAAGATATTAACAATAACTAATAATATAGGAAGACAACTATTAATAGAATGATAAAGTAGGCCATTATTATGTAAAATAAGAGTTATTTATGCACAAGCACTGTGATTCTATGACCATGGATCTGAAAACTCAGCAACCCACGGGTGACCGTGAGTGGGCAGTGTACACAGCGCAGATGCTCTGGGCAAAGGGATGAGTCACTGATTCACGTCCCAGAGGAAGGCAGCAGGATGGCGTGAGATTTCATCACACTAATCAGAATGGTGTGCTATTTAAAACTTAGGGATTGTCTATTTCTAGAATTTTTCATTGAAGATTTTCAGACCATGGTTGACCAGAGGTAACTAAAACTGCAGAAAGCAAAGGGAGGGATACTGCCCTGGGTTAAGAGTTAAACTCAGATAAATGAAAAATGCTATGTGAGCTGAAGAAGGTCTAAAATCACCCCAAAGAAGTCATAAAAGGCTCGTGAAAGAATGCCATCTGATCCGGGTGATGAGGGGAAGCTAAGAAATTGGTCAGAGAAGCAGAGAAAGGGTATTCATTCTGGAACAAAGAAACAGCAGCACAGAGTCCTGGAGGTCCCCAGATACTAGAGGGGCAGCCTGATCTCTGCATAGCATGCAGTATGGAAGTGCAGACAGAAGATGAGACCAGAAGGAAGCACAGACTTCCCAGGCCTAACTGCCAAAAGGTCTGAATTCCTCCAAAATTGTGGGAGAGTTGATTCCCACCTGGGGGGCGGGGGGTATTAAGGAGGTGAGGTTTCCTGAGAAGTCCTTGTCATGAGGGCTCCACCCACTTGAGTGGATTGGTGCCTTATAGAACGGCTGGAGGGACTCGATTAGGACTTGATTGCCCTTCTGCCCTCTACCAGAAGAGACACAGCATTCGAGGCACCACCTTGGAAGCAGGAATTGGGCCCTCACAGGCACTGAACCCACTAAAAACTCTATCCTGGGCTTCCCAGCCTCCAGAACTAACTGTGACAAACAAATGTTTGTTCTTAACACACTAGCCAGGCTGTGGTATCTTGTTACAGCAGAGAAAAACCCAGACTAAAATGACATGTCAAGTATTACATATTTATCCTGGGAAAGAAATGGAAAGCCAGGGGAATTTTAAAATAAAGGAAGCATTAAAGCAACATGAGATCTCTAGGAACTATGTGGAAGGCAGGAGAAAGGAGAGAAAAACATTTAGTTTTTAGTAGTTTCCTCTGTGGGAGATAATGTTGGCCTCAACTATTAGGGTAGGATCAGGAGTAAAAGAAAGGAATAAATCAGAAAGAAATTTCTGATTTAGAATATTGGGACATTTTGGCCAATCAAATAGAGTGAATAAAGGAGGGGGAAGAGAAATGAGTCATGTCAAGATTTTTATCTTCTATGGTTGGGTGGAAATTAACATCATCAATCAAGAAGAATCAGGTTTAGACAGACTGGGTTTTAAATGCCGAAGGGAAGTCAAGCCCCGATGCCCAGCACACAATGGGAAATACTAATCTGGTTAGAAAATGTTATGGTTGTTAGGGACTTATGACTTGCTTAAGTTTTCCAATGTTCACAAAATGCAACAGGTATTCAGAGAGTAGGCAGCAGAGTTGATGTCCTCTTGGAATCTGTACTTCTTAAGAACCTCAAGGAAAATCAAGATTTTAGTTTACATTTCAATCTCAAAATTTTTTAAATCTCTTCCATTTTTCCCTTCTTCTTCGTGGCAAAACTCAGTTCCATCCTATAGGAAGCTTTCTTCTATTCCCAAAGCTTAAAACCATCTCTCCTGTTCCGAGTCCTGCTGACAATGCCTCTCCTTTGGTATTTCTATAATAACTTGTGCCTATTGTCAGCTACATTTTTATAAGCATGTGCCTTGTTCTCCCCAAAAGAATTGGGAACATCTTCAAAGGCAGGAGCTAATTAATTTCTTTTTTCAGCCCTACGATCCTCACTCGTTAACAACTCAGTTGTGTTTGAATCCCAACTCTGCCTGAACTGTTACCTTGGGCAAGTCATTTACTCTTTGTCCCGGTTTCCTCATCAAGTAAAGAAGACAATAACCATGACAGCTTCACGGAGGTGCTGTGAAAAATGTTAAATGAAAAGTATTTCCTCGGTTCCTAGGACATAGCAAGAGTTCAATAACTGTTTTTATCCGTCTGGATAGGAAACATTTGTGAAGGTCACACCCAAAGTTACAGGTCCATTAAAATACAGAGACTTATGCCTAATTATAGAATGCTTCCCCTTCCTCCATCTTTGCTACCCATTAAGAGGGCAAAGTGGGATAACACTGATGCAGCTTCAAGGCGCACTCTTTTTAAGAGTTCTTAGGAAAACCCAAGGACAACAAGGAAAACAGAAACAAGAACACTAGAGAAACCTAAGCTCCTGGCTGAAGCAGGCTTTAAAGGGAGCCCAACTCCCAGCCCAGTAAAGGGCTATTTATCTCAGCTTCTATGACCCAATACATCATGTCAAACTCTCAATAAAAAATTACAAAGCATGAGAAAACACAAGACTAAAACTCCAAAGAGACAAGACAGGCGTCAGAACCAGACTCCTAATATGACATGGATTTTAGAGTTCTCAAACAAGGAATTTAAAATAACTATGATTAATATACTAAGTGCGCTAGTGGAAAAAGTAGACAATGCAAGAAAAAAATGAGTAATGTAAGCAAGGGAATCTCTAAGAAATAATCAAAAGAAATGAGGAGAGATAAATAAATAAATAAAGGAAAAACACCATACCATAAATGAAGGATGCCTTTGATGATTCAACAATCTAGACACAGCCAAGGAAAAAATCAGTAACCTTGAAGATATCACACACACACACACACACAAAAAAAAAAAACATGTTATCCAAAAATGAAATTCACAGAGAAAAACATATAAAAAGTCAGACCAGAATATCCAAGAATGTTTGGCAATTTTAAAAGGTATAATGTGTGCAATTGTATAAAAAAAAATAAAAACAGAAATATTTGAAAATCACCATGACCAAGAGCTTTCCAAAATTAATGACAGACACCAACCCACAAATCTAGGAAGTTCCAAGAACGCAAAGTAAAGATCACCAAGTCTACACCTGAGCATTATGACAGTCAAATGGGAGAAAACCAAAGATAAAGAGAATCTTTTGAAAAAGCTAGAGGAAAAAACTTTACCTAAGGAGAAAGGGGCAGGAAAGACAGCAGATTTATTATCAGAATCCAAGCAAGCCAGAGGAGAGTGGATTGAAAGGAACAGTCAGTCATCAACCTAGAATTCTATATGCAACAAAGTGATCCTACAAAGTGAAGGATAAATAAGACTTTGTTAGACAAACAAAAACAAGGAGCCCATTGGCATCACACTGATTCTACAAACAGGGTTAAAAGAGGATCTTCAGGGGAAGGAGTACTATATAGGTCAACAACTCAGATCCCCATAAAGAAGGGAAGGTGTTGGAGAAGGAATAATTGACTGTAACATAAAATCTTTTATTTTTATATTCTTAACCAAGCTAATAGATAACTATTCAAAGTAATAATCATAACAGTGTGTGACCAAATAGCAGAACATCATTTGTGTTATACCTGTTCTCACAAATTTGGGCTTTTATATAATGATTTTCATAGGTTTCCCCATCCTCAAAATCATCAGTAAGTGGGCTGGATTGACATATAAGAACAAAATCTGCATAAAAAGAATCAGGAAGCAGAAAACAGACAGCAAAATGTCTCCCAGTTTTACTCAGATCTCCAAGCCTCCAGGCATGGAGAAACTGGCTCGGGTCTGGTTTGCACCAAGAACTACTTGAAACCAAATAAATCTTTTCATTCCCACCCCCTCCCCCATAAAGGTTGTCTCCTATAGGATACATTTTTTTAATGGAATTACTAAGTAAACGGTTAGATGCATATAGGGCAAAAATGTTTCCCAGCAATTTTTATTTACAATGTTTTTTCCAAAAGGAAATTCCAGAGAATAAGATAGAGCTTGTCCTTAGAAACGGTTGCTTAGATTATAAATTCCAGCTATTTCCAGTTAAAAGTGATCTCTCTCATGCTCTTTAAAACTGTACACACCATAAGTACTTAATAAATGATTACTGAATTAAATTCTTAGCTTTCCTGATACTCAAAATTAAGCCCATTTTTAATATGCACTCTTTTTTTTATCTATCTCTTAAGAATGCTGCAATAGGTCTTGATTTTTCAGGTAATAAATTTCTTTCTCTTCTGACTTAAAATATCTTGAGCCTTCAAAATCTTGTATATTTTGACTCTTGATTGTATGGAATTTTCAATTTTGTTAAAGTCCTATTTTTTAAAAGATCTTCATGTATATACTCCTGACTAGAATAGTGAGCTTACAATAATTATGTAAACCTTTTTGAATTCAAGCAAGCTTTTGTTTGTGCTTAGCTTAAAAATGCAAAAATTATCTTGAATGAGTACTTTTTAACTAATTTAATTCTCCTCTTTAATACTCTTGATTAAAAAATCCAGCAAATATCAGAATTAACCATAAAGCTGACAAAAGAAAAAAGTTGTAACAATTAGAATGATTATTTCAGAATTCATCTAGAAGCTATTTTCTTTTTTTCAGCTTTATTAAGGGATAATTGACAAATAACAATTGTATGTATTTATGATATACACTGTAATGTTTTGATATATCTCTACGTTGTAAAATGATTAAGTCATAGTAATCAACATACCTGACATTTAATGTATTTACTTTTTATGGTAAGAACTTTTTAATCTTAGCAATTTTCAAGAATTCAATACTGCCAACCCTTCATATCTAGGGATTCCTCATTTATGAATTCAACAAAATGCAGATTGAAAATATTTTTGAATGCATTTGAACTGAATATATGCAAACTTTTTATTCTTGTCTTTATTATTCCCAAAACAATGCAGTATAGGAACTATTGAAATAGCATTTACATTGTATTAGGTATTATAAGCAACCGAGGGCTGATGTACAGGTACGAAGACACGAATTGGTGTGAATATACTATGTAAACAACCAGAGATATGAAAAAATGTGCTCTATATATGTAATAAGAATTGTAATGCATTCTCCTGTCATACATAAATTTAAAAAGGCTAGGTGACTATAGAAACACATGAAAAATTTGAATAAATTATACAATTAAACTTATAAAAGAGAAAAAAATTGTTTTTACAAAAAAATAAAGTACACAGGAGAATGTGCATAGGTTATAGGCAAATGTACATATAATATAAGAAATTTCAGCATCCACCCATGAATTTTGGTATCCATAGGGGTCCTGTAATCAATCCCCTGAGGATATTGAAGGACGGCTATAATTAAATAACAGTTTTCAACTATAATTAAGTAATAGTTTTCAACTATTCTGAGATTAAGTTGCAAGTTCTAGAAAAGTTGTCACAAATAGCAGGATATCTTTCTTTTTAAAAGTTGACTAGTATTCCTAATACATACATCACATTTTCTTTATCTGTTTATCTACTGATGAACACCAGTTGTTTTCATGTCTTGCCTATTATGATTAATGCTGCAATGAACATGGGATTTCAGAAGTCCCTTCAAAATATCAATCTCACCCCCTTGGGAAAGACACCTGGCAGTGGGATTGCTGGATTATATGGTATTTCTATTTTTAGTGCTTTGAGGGACCTCATACTGCTTTCCATAATGGCTATACTAATGTGCATCCCCACCACTGTGTGCAAGGGCCCCTTTCCATCACATCCTGGCCAGTACTTGGCATACACACCTTTTTTGATAAAGGTCCTTGCAGCAGACTGGATGATACTCTGGTTTTAATTTGCATTTCGCTGATGATTAATGGTGTTGCACATTTTTTCACATGACTTAACCATTTGTCTGACTTCTCCTGAGAAAGGTCTATTTGGGTATTTTGTCCATTTTTTAATTGAATTATCCTTTTTTACTTAGGAGCCATATTCATTAGGTTCTGTTAATCCCAGTTTGGAAAAGAAAAGAGGCAGTCCCAAGACAAAAATATGAAAGTAAAAACCTGTAAAACCTCACTAGGTAGTCATTTCACCTGCTATGACTACCCTTAAGGTTTCCTGTTAAAGTTCTTTCCTTCTGGCTATCAATCACCTGGTTTAACACATTCAGTTAGGACACAGGTTAGGGTCTGACCGTGCAAAGGTGTTTTTCTTTCTTCTGTTAATATTTTATTTTTTAGTTGTAGCTGGACACAACACCTTTATTTCACTTATTTATTTTTATGAGGTGTTAAGGGTCGAACCCAGGGTCTCGCACGTGCGAGGCAAGTGCTCTACTGCTGAGCCACAACCCCAGCCTGCAATGGTGTTTTTCAAGGGCACAGCAATGGCACTTTAGAAACTTATCCCATGGCCAGAGCCTCACAAAGATTCAGTTTATCATGGCACTGCTGGCAATGGCAAAGACAGGAAGCCACGAAAATCTCCAACATTAGAAGATGAGTGAAATACATTATAGAGCATGTGTATTCTGCAGTATCCTGTGACCAATAAAAAGAAAGTGACATACCTACATGTTCCAATGTAATATGAATTCTAAGGTATATTTTAAGTGAATAAAGCCAACTGCAGAAAACTGAGAATAATATGCATTTTGTATGCTTAGAATATTTCTATCGGGTTATGCAACACAAGGAAGACAAGGATCGGAGATGGAAGGAAAACTGCTTACTTACCATGAGTAATTTTTAGTTACAAGTTAAAGCACAGAACAGGGACAGGGAGGACTTTTGGGTCTAGTTTTTTTTTTTTTTTTCATGAAGACAATCAAAATCTTCTCCAATTTTGGCTAATAGTAACCATTCAAATTGCAAAGTAGTGACTGATTTATTTCTGAACCTAACAGCACAAGATCTCACCAAATCTTACTAAGAGTCTCAACTACATGTCAATCACTCCCTCAGTCATTTCTTCATTGCACCCCTCATCCTAACTGTGGGTCTGTGCTATTCCAGGCTTCATGTCATGACATAGGAATGCAGCAGGGAGCAAGGACAAGTCCAAACCTCCTTGAGTTCAGGATTGAGCAGCAAAGACCAATCTTCCAACCAAGTGACTAGAGAAATATTGAAGAGCTTGGGCAAGTCCTTGGATGGAGGTATATCCTAGTCTACATAGCAGGGGGACCCCACCAGAAAAGGCATTTAGCTGGCATGTGGTGTTAACCAAATGACAGAAATGTGTTCTAGGAAGAAATGGGAAGATGGTGCCATGCCACCTCACAGGTACGAGAGAGCTCTACTTGCAGAGACAAAAAGGCATTGGGACCAATGAATCACTGAGTCCAGAGGACAAATGGAAGATCATCAGGCACGCATGCAAGGGCAAGCATTCTGGACCTCGAAGTATGGAGAAGGAGAACCACAGAGGGAATTCAAGGTACATTTGTTTCCTAGGGCTGTCATAACAAATTACCACCAACTGGATGGCTTCAAAACTTCAGAACTTTATTCCCTTTCAATTGTGGAAGCTAAAAGTCTAAAGCCAAGGTGTCTGTAGGCTGTGCTCCCTCCAATAGCTCTAAAGAAGAGCTCTTCCCAGCCTCTCCCTAGCTTCTGAAGGTTACTGGCAAACTTTGGTATTCTTTGACTTATTACAACTTCTCCCTCTCCAGCACATGACCTCCTCTCTGTGTGTCTGCATCTCAATGTCCAAATTTCTCTTAAGAGAATACCAGTCTTTCTGGACTTAGGATCCACCTTGATCCACTATGGTTCTATCTTAACTTGATTACATCTTTATTCAGATTAAGTCAAATTCATAGGTTCCACCTGCACATGAATTTCAGAGGGACACAATTCCATCAGGTATCACAGGGGCATGATATGAACTGATTTGCATATTAGAAAAACTATTCTGAGGATAATGAGGAGAAAGATAAAGAGGGAGCAAGAAGGGAAGAATGAAGATTAACTTCATATACATCTTCATTATTTTTGGAAGAGGAGTTTTACCAGCTGTGTATCTTGAGCTAAGAGCTGTTTCTAGGACGTGCCCTTCGGTCCTCACCTTGAACTTTGAAGAAGATCAGAGAGGGAACTTCACCCATCCATGATCACATAGCTGCACTTCCAATCCAGATCTGGAGCTCATTCATTTTCCACCCCACCCCTCCAGCCTGAAAGCTGAAGACGTTCTCAAGGCACCGAGAATCCTTTGACAAGGATTTCCAGGAGGTAGAAAATACTGCACACGGACACAGTGCTGTTTGCAAGCACACTTTATATTCCTTATGCAAAGTCAGGGCAAAAGGTGAACAGTTAACACGTCCTAAAGAGCAGCCGCGCTGTTAATACGGAGGAATCTGAGGGTCCCCGTCAAACCACACTGTGTCCAGTGGTTTAAACACCAGGTCAGAGATGTTCTTTAAAATAAAGACCTATGTATAATCCATGCTTCACACATAGGAGCCCATAGTAAAAGAAGCCTGCTTTTTATATCGTGGAGAAATTTGAAGCCGTTATCTGAAAAACTCAGGCACAGAAATGAATTCAGAGAAAAACAGGGCCACTGATGTGACAGTTGGGACTGGCCACTGACGGTGATCAGAAACAGACCTGCATGTCCGCTCTGTCTTCACTGCTTAGCATTATCCATTGTCCATTGTGAAGCTGGACTGAGATTTTAAGACAATGGAGACCAAAGTCATTCTCTCTTGAGCTTAATATTCTTCAAGGGGAAAAAAAATGAATCTTGTAGATTGTAGATTTCATCACCTGTCACCAGTTAGTCACCTCAAACTCAGACCAGAGCACCTGACTCTCAGTTCTCCCTTTTGTGTTTCATGTCGTTAGCCTGCAGTATTAAAATAGAAAGGAAGGAAGGAAAGGAGAGAGGAAGGGAGAAGTGAAAGGAAAAATTAAATCCATCCAAAAAAAAGGAAGCATGAATTCAAAAATAAAAAATAAAAGCAAGAGAAACAATGGCCCAATTAATTGTTTTGATATTTACTACAATATGATGAGGATAAAAAAAGAAAAAAAAACTTCAAATCTGGTTATAAATTATAAACTTGTTCCTAAAAATAAGGAATAAACTGTGTTTAAAAGCAATTAATAAGCAATTTTTATCTAAGAAGTGGGTGATTTTTGTGCATGGGGGGAAAAAAGGCTCAGGGCTTTGCCTCATCTCCTAGAAGCATCCCATATTCTTAGATGTGACGTTGCCTTGGTAACCACAACTTGGTGACCTCGTTATTTCAACCTAATCCTGCTTTGAAATTATAGTTGCTCCACCCTTTTGCCTGGCTAGCCTGATAACATAATCATTGTAAATGAGGATGGGAAAAAACAGCAGGATGCGGTCCCTCCGGTGACACAAGACCAGTCTCACCTTATCGTGGAAATAGACGAACAATTAACCGGCATGAATCTCAAACCCGAAAAGTGGATTTTCTTATTTTTTTAACGGTGTGTTACGCTTATTTTCAAAACCTACTGGTGGATTCAATGTAGCAGGGTATCTTAATATTACTAAATGAAAATTTAAAAAATTCCTATTTGTGCTTAAAAAAAAAAGCTAAACTGGCAAAGGTGAAGTCTTTAATTATGTGTTTGTTCTACCCAATGCCTGAATAGAAAGTAGAAATCAGAATATAATTTTTGAACAAATAAACTAACAGTGTCCAGGTTTGTTTCCCAGCTTAACTTCCTCTGGCTAAAGCCCCACAAATCAGTTATCTTGAATTCGGGTTCCTTTCATAACAGAGGGGGTCTCAAGAGACAAGATGTTGAAATTCTGAGTGCATCAAATATATATATATATTTTTTAAAGGAAAAGTAATTTGCTCATTTGTTCCAATTTGTATGCTTTGAGATTGCTGCTCAAAGAAGAAGGGAAAATCCATTCTCTTTCCTCATTCATTTCCTTTTTCTTTTTTAATTATTATTATTTTTCTATTCCAAAATGACTAGGTTTGTGGCACTAGGTACAGATCTCAGATCTCAGTATCATTTTCACACTGTACCCAGCTCAAGCGTTGAGGAGCCTAGAACTATGATGGGACAATGTCTGTTGGGTTCCTGAGTGCCCCCAACCTCCCCCTCCAGGACACCCTGTTTTTCTGACTGCCACAATCATCCCCCCCCTGCCATGACATACCCAACTGTGGGACTTGGAAAGGGAAGAATTATTCATATCAGTCCCCCCATTCACTTGGTGGCACCTATTCTACTTCCTCAGTCTCACCCCTGTGTGCTTCCCAAGAAATAATTATTTGGACCTATATTATCAGATTTGCTGTTGGCCTCAGCATTGGGCACCAACGACAGGTGAGAGGCAAGTCTCTTATCAGAGCTATGGTCCAGAGAGAAACAATGGCCACATCTGGAGATGCCCAGGACAGAACGTCATCCGTGCGGGAATACCCTCCTCCCAACAGAAGAAAACCACCACCCCCCACCCTTCTCGTATCTATGAACACCACGGTGATATCCTCTTAAGAGTGTAGGGAAAGATCGAAGCTTCTTAGAGAAGCTGCATAAATTAAAGCTCTACCATGGCAGTGATGTTATCAAGCCCCTTTCAAGAAATAACTTGAAGGAGTGTGCATTTGACTTAAGAGTGTATCTTCTCTTTTGCTGGGAGTTGAGTAAAAGGTAGGATTTTATAAAGTGAGAGTACACTGGGCCATTCGAATCCCATGCTTCTCTCGCTTACTGAAGTCACAAGAAGTTCAGGTTGAGCATCCCTACCCCCAAATCCAAATGCGACAAAATCTGAAGCTTTCTGAGCACCAACGTGACGCCACGTTGTAGAAAATTCTACACCTGACCTTGTAGTAGGATGCAATCAAAACACAGGTCCACTAAAAAATATTGCATAGAATTACCTTCAGGCTATGTGTAGAAGGTGTGAATGAAACATGAATGAATTTCTTGTTTACCCTTAAGTCCTATCCTCAAGGTATCTCATTATGTAGATGCAAATATTCCAAAATTTTAAAAATACCCCAAATCTGAAACGTTCTGGTTCCAATAATTTCAGATAAGAGATACTGTAATAATAATAATACTGATGATGATGATAATAATAATAATATAAGGATGATAATAACCACTAGCATTTTGTGAGTTCTCACACGAGAATCAACCAGCCCCATTTTACAGAGCAAAAACTGAAACATAGACAATGAATTGACTTTGCACACAATCCCAAAGCTGGTGGGTCAGGGTTCAGATGCTGCTCTGCTGCTCTGCCCCTCCACCCAGAACTTACTGTAGAACAAGGACCCATGGTTGGACTCCTGGGTAGATTCACCAAAACTCTCTGGGAAGAAAGTTTGAAGTCGCACAAGCTGTCCAAAGGCATAGACATAGACTCCAAAACAAAGGGAACATGACAAAATACAAGAGCTCTGACCAAATATCCTTGATGTCCCCAAACAGACATGAGTGTAAATGTTATATTCTACTGCCCTCTGAGTGTCCATCAGCTTGGAGATCTTAAATCACATACAGAGAGACAGAAGCAAATTCCTTGGCAGATGCAACCATCCGGGAAGAGCAAAGAAGAGCCTTATATCTCTAAGAATGGTGGTAGGATGAGGCCAAGGGACTGCTAAGACAGAAGTACCACGTCCAGGCCAAGAGCTGAGAGAGCTCGGATGCTACTGTGAGCACCAGAGGACAATATGCAAAAACAGAAAAGTGTAGACCTGAGGCCCATGCGAGGACCCACAATGACACGGGCACCCGGCAGGACTGCAGTCTCCTGGGAGAGAGAAACCATCAGTGCTGACTTGCTGTGGTGAAGGATCTGCAGATCTTCCTGGTAAAGCCAGGAAGAAGCAGGTGGAAAGGAGACATTAGGAAGAAGGAGTCTCCACTCCGCTGGCAGTGGAGAAGGGAGTCTCTGAAGGGAAGGTTAACATTGGCATAGTGAAGTGCCCCAAATCCTCCCTCTTAGCTCCCCACCTCCACTCTTCACACCGTGGGACTTGGAAGCAACCAAATCACCATGCCTTTCCCACATCTCCTTGCCTCTGCCTGAATCATCCCCCTCCCTTCCTATGAAAGCTGTCAGAATCCAAATGAAGTCACTTATGTCAAACCCTAACAAAATAATTAAATGAATCCACGAGGTCACGAAGGAGGGCGTCTCATGCACGGCTGGCTGCTAGCAAGACTGAACACAAAGACCCCACCAGAACCACAGCTCTGCACAAAGGCCGCCGCAGCCTTGCACGGAAGCACTCTGCAAGGGCTCCATCTCATAACTGCTTTCCTGCAGACCAATGCCACCTGTGCCAGCAGTCCTTGAACAGCCTTGTCATTCAGCCTCAGGCCAGGGGCTACTGCTTCAGAATAACATGTCCTTCTCCTCATTTTGACTTTAAAGTTTTCCCCTTACCCCATCTCCTTGGAATATGGACCATGGTTTCCAGGACATGTGTGTTCTGCCTTACAATGTGCCCTGCTTTTCCCAAATAAAAAATCATTACTCTTTGGAGAGTCAGTCTCTCCCTCTCCCTCTCCCTCTCCCTCTCCCTCTCCTTCTCCTTCTCCCTCTCCCTCTCCTTCTCCATTTCTCCCTCTCCCTCTCTGTCTCTCCCTCTCCTTCCCCCCCTCTTATGTAAAGGTTGACACCACCATTCCTCCTCTCATCCTCCTCAGTTTGGCTGTCTCCCATTAATAGTTGGGATTTCTTCTTAATTGCTAAATTCTGCAGAAATCCTTTCATAACTCCCCTCACTCCCCTTTCCAAACACCCTGTCCTTCCTCCACCTCTATACTGTCACGGCCTCTTATCCTGTCTGTCCACCACTTCCATCTCCCAGAAACTCATAAATTGGCCAGACATAGTGGCACACTCCTGTAATCCCAGAAACTCAGAAAACTGAGGAAGGAGCATTTCAAGTTTGAGGACAACCTCAGCAACTTTAGAAGACTGAACAATAATAATAATAATAATAATAATAATGCTTAGAAATTCCATGAAGCCAGGGACATCATCTAGCCAGGTGCAGTAGCACAGAGCTGTACTCCCAGTGGCTCGGGAGGCAGAGGCAGGAGGATCGCAAGTTCAAAGCCAGCCTCAGCAATTTAGCAAGGCAATAAGCAACTCAGTGAGACCCTGTCTCTAAATAAAACACAAAATAGGGCTGGGATATGGCTCAGTGATCTGAGTTCAATCCCCAGTACCAAAAAGAAGAAGAAGAAGAAGAAGGAGAAGGAGAAGGAGAAGAAGAAAAAGAAAAAGATCTAATGGTACCTGGTATATAACAGACCCTCAACAAATTTACTCACTTAACACATATTTACTGAAGATATAGTCTATGTAAGACATTGAGAAAAAGGAGTGAGCAAGTCAGAATAGGTACCTGCCTTCACTTGGCGGGTGGGAAGGGGAACTATTTTTTTAATCAAACAGACAAGCTGGTTATAGATTGCCGTAGGTGGTACAAAAATAAATAAGTAAGCAAAATGCTAACACAGAAGAGAAAGAGCTTCTTCCCATTCCTGTTCTTGGGAGAACCTGTCACCTGCAGCCTGGCCCACATGCTCTTCCACGGGGCATTCATGGAGGGCTTCCCAGGCTTCAGGCACCGAGGTCCTTGGGGAGACCACATCAGCAAGGGGAATGGATGAGTGAACCCAAACCAAAGATTCCCATCTCAGGTGATGAGGACTGAGGCAGAATTTCACACAGAGCTCAGACATGATGGAGGAGAAAGTAGTAAGTCTGTCAAAGACTGGAGAGAAGTGCTCCCGTGAGGGCCCCTGGTGAAGGTGACATTGAGCATGGTGATTGAGAGCACCAAGCATTCTGGGACTAAACCACCTAAGTTCCAATCTGGCCCCAGCACTTACCAACTGTGTGACTTCAGGTGCATTCCTTGATCTCTCTGTGCCTTAGTTTCCTCTTCTGTGAAACAAGAGGAATAGCAATGCCTGCCTTAGAGAGGAGCTGCAAAGATTAAATCAGTTAGCACACATGAACCATCTAGGGGAGCACATCCCGAGCGCTACCTGGGTTGACCACTACGACTGGTTTTTCAGGATGCAAAAGAGCCAGTTTGATGAAGAAGGGAGGTGCACAGTTCACTCCAGGAAGAACAAAGATCTGTGAATGAAGCAAAGAACAGGAACTGGCTTGATGCCATGCCAGCCAACGGGCTCTTCCTTGGTCTACAACTGTGGAGAGAATTCACTCTCCTAGAGCAGCCCCATGGGTTAGAAGCACACCAGGAGAAATAGAGGATGTGGCCTTTATCCTCTAGGACCTATTTGACAAGAGTAAGCATGAAAGAAAGGAAGACTAAATACATAGGAAGGATCCAAGGTAGTAAATACCTAGTACTGAACTCGGTGGCCAGACTCCAACGAAAACAACAAGAAAAATAAAAATCATAACATCTGTGTGTTCGTAATGTGCCAGACCCTGGGCAGACACATGATTTTCTGCTCAAGTTCGACCTAGGAATGCGCTTTACGTGACTGCTTCCAATGAGAAAACCTCCAGGAGATTTCAAGGAAGACAAAGAGATCTACCAAAACCCTTACAAAGATGGTAAATATGAAGTAGCCCTTAAAGAAGGGAAATAATGCAAGTTAAAGAACAGGTCTAGGAGGGACCTGGGCAGCACAGTCCAACAGAAATATAGTGTGAGCCACGAATACAAGCCACATGCATGATTTTGAGTTTTTTTGAATTTGACTTTTTGAATGGATAATCGTGTAGCCACAATTTTAAGAAAGTAAAAAGAAATGAGTGAAATGAACTTGTAAAGTATATTTCACTTAACCCAATATTTGCAACATATTTATCATTTCAATGTGATCAGTATCAAAAAATTATTAATGAGACATATCACAGTCTTTTCACTGTTCTTTGATACCTGGTATCCACTTAAAGCACATATCCGTTCCAACTAGCCATATTTCAAGTGCATAATTGCCATACATAGCAGCAGAGGTCAAGAATGGATATTATCAAAGTCTTGCCAAGCCTCAGTCACTTTTTTATATCAACACTGCTTTATTTCAACTTCCAACCATCTCCTTAGGGAAATACCATTATTATCCCCATTTTACAAAGGAGGACACTGCCAAGTGAAGAGGTTAAGTCAATAGTCAAATAAGTGGGTTGAAACAGAATTTAAGGGCGGGTGCGGTGGTGCAAGCCTATAATCCCAGCGGTTCGGGAGACTGAGGCAGGAGGATCGCAAGATCAAAACTAGCCTCAGCAATGTAGCTAAGCCCTAAGCAACTTATCAAGATCTATCTCTAAATAAAATATAAAAAGAGGCGCTGGGGGGTGTGGCTCAGTGGTGAAGCGCTCCTGGATTGAATCCCTGGTACAAAAGAAAAAAAGTAGAATTTAACCCCAGTGCCAACCAATGTCACGCAGGAACATGCTTGTCACAGTAGAATTATCTCAGGCAAATTCCCCAGGGGACTGTCACTAGGAAAGAAGGTGATGCCTGAGCAGGAATAACCCCCGAGATCCTGGGGTGTCCTAAGTAGATTCCTGCTCACACCACAGGCCCCTGCTGGGGTGGCGCCCCCTGGATTTGGCGAGGGCACGGGGAAGCCACCAAGCAGATGCACAAACCCTCCCTTTTCCAGCTCAATGGAACCTCAAGGTCTGTGAGCTGCTCCCCAACCGCAGAGCTACAGAAGGGTCTCGCAGGAGGCCGGGAAGGGCACCTGAGCTCCATCAATATTTAACGGGTGCTGCAGGGAGGCCAGAATGAAGAGACCCTCCGTGGGCAGCTCCTCGGGGCCGCCGGGCAGGGCTGCTTCGCCCTTTGCAGGCTCTATTTTCAGTTACAGGTTCTAGAACTATTAAGAGAGGAAGGGGAACAGCATAAACAGAATTAACAGTCACTTATGATCTGAAAAGGGGCAGCGGGAGTTGGAAATCGGACTCCATTGAGGTGCTTTCCCCACGCTCCTCGGGTCCCCGAGCCACAGGACCGGAGACCTTGCAGGGCTCCGGGAAGACCAGGCGCCTTTCCCCGCGCCCTGGGGCGGGGTTCGCGCGGCTCTCCGCGGAGGTCTGACCGGTGCCGAGCGTGCGCCCCGATCCCAGCGTGGGAAGACGCGGGGCTTTCAGATTCCTGCTTTATTTTGTTTGTTTCTCGCTCAGCGATCCCTCCCTGGATTCAGCGGGGACTTCCCAGCCTGCCCGCGCCTCCCACCTCCACCACCAGCCAAGCCCACCGGGAAGACTGCCAGGGGAGCGCGCGGCAGCGACCCGGAGGAGCGCTTCCCCGCTCTGCCTCCCAGGACTGCAGATCCTTGGGGACAAAGGTGTCCCCCATCACTGCGGCATGTTTTAATGCCGCCCCGCTTGACTTCACAGGACCTACTTTCCAAGTCCCCGAACGGCCAGGCCACACGACGTGGCCGCTGGAGTTGGAGTCCACCAGGACAGCCAGCTGGGCCTCCAGGAGCGCGGGCTTTTCCTTTTTCTTTTCTTTTGGGGTGGGTGTGGGGGCCCCGGCCCGGCTTGGAACAGAGTCTCTGGCACGCGCTTCTAGTCCGCGCAACACTAATGATGCAATCAAGTGTTCTGGCAAATTTGGGAGCTTAAGGGAGAGACAAAAAGAAGATTCCATAAACCACCGCCGGAATCCATTCGCGGAGCGACCCGGTACTGCCCTCAGCAGCGGTCTCTTAGACCGCTAGCGACTCCAAGTGGTCAATTTAAAATAGCAGGTTTTTATTTTATATTTTTCTACCCTTCAGGAAAGAAAACATCCACTTGAAGAGTTTATTCCCAAATCTTTATAGATTTACAAAATGCAAAACTGGAAGGACTGTTAATGCCCCCCTGAACCCACCTCTTTCATTATATAGGAAGCAGAGGGTCATAGAGGGAAAAGGGAATTTCAAAGGTCACCCAGCATGTTCGAGTCAAGTTTAGAAAGCAATATAAGGAATGCCTCTAAAGATTGGTTCTGAGATTTTGATTTCTTAATAAAATGGGGGAAAGGCTTCTGTTTCTCCAGACCCCCAAGAGAATACTGCTGTTGCTGAAGAATCACTGCAGTGAAACTGTGATCCAAAGTTCCACTAAGTACCATCATGGAGCTTCTCCCTTTGCTATGCCAAATACCAAGCAGAGCACATTAAACTGGGTCATGGAAAGTGGGGTCAGCAAGAGCAAGAGGCAGGGGGTGGGATTCCGCAAGTGTGGATTAGATGCCTAGTCCCAAAGCTTGACCTTGAGTGAAGGAAAAGTCTGGGTTTGGTTTCTGCCTTCACAACAGCTCTGCAGAGCAAGTATTATTGTTCCCACTTTACAGACAGAAGAACTGAGGCTCGGGATCAGGAACTGACTTGCCAAGAATCAGGCAGAACCAACTAGCTGTAGGACTTTATTCATGAAGGCCTCCGTTGATCCATCCATTAAATTGGGTAATAAAGTCTGCCTCTAAAATCAGAAAATATTCGGGAGAAAGGGTCTTCAGCAGAGCCCTCTTTCAAACACAATGGACTGACCCCCTTATATAAAACAGACAAAAGCGAGTGCCATAAATTTAGTCCTCCATATCCCCAGGTTTCCTATCTGTAGACTCAAAGAAATTTGGGTTGAAAATATACAGGAAAAGATCGCATTTTTATTAAACATCTGCAAACACCCTTTCTTGTCATTATTTGCTAGACAAGATAGTATACAAATGATTTATGTAGTATTTACATATTGGGTATTATAAGCAATCTAGAGATTATGTAAGGTACAGCATAGGTTATATGCAAATACTACCCATCTTAAAAGAGACTTGAGCATCTTTGGGCTTTGGTGTCCACGGGGTCCTGGAACCAATTCCCCATGGATACCCAGGGACAACTGCATACAATAAAGTCTACCAAAAAGAATGTGGTTGCCACTGGGACTGTTTCCAGATATATAGCTAAGAGCCTCACATGTTTTTTGCAATTTTAGGTCCAACTGAGCACCCAAGTTATTTCTATGTTGTGTTTTGTTTACTCCGTAACATGAAATGCCAAATTTGCTTTACCCAAGATAAAAATTTATTTTGGCTGGATGGCCAACGGCTGTAACTGCTGCTGTTCAAATCATGCTGTCCTTCTAAGCACAGATCCTCTTCGGAGAGGTGGTAACAGATGCTTCATTCAAAATCTGCCCAAGAGTCAGCTCAGGCATAGCCACTCTGGGTCCCCGTGATGTTTAACCACAGTGTTCCAGATGCAGTGTGTGTGTGTGTGTGTGTGTGTGTGTGTGTGTGTGTGTGTGTGTGTTGTTA